>NC_088710.1:23081904-23399613 GCF_963576615.1 Watersipora subatra
TTTTACAAGTTTTTAAAATCGTACAAACTTTTATAGTTTTAGCCCGAATATTGGTGAAATACTGTTTTATTCTGTTTGATGAAATTTGATGGAGTTGCCCGACTTTTTACTAGTGTTTTAACTAATATCATTGTATTATGAGCGCAAAAGTTTAAAAACTTTGGATCTTTGGACAAATTGTTCAGGGGTATTGACACACATTGAAAAAAATGGCCCGGGTTAAATGGGTTAAACTGTGAAGCTTTTTGAAAACAATTAGGCTCTATGTTAAAAATGTTTGTTTTTCAAGTGAAATCTTTTTACATGTTTTTGCCAAGTATTACAAAACTGAACGATTAAACAAGTAGGTAGGAATTCAACTATACTTAAATATTATGATAACAAGAGATGTACACATTTGCTTAACTTGTCTCAACGTTTTTGTGCTATTTTTTTACTTTTATGACCCCTTTTCAATTGAAGAAATGCTAAAGAAATTGTATCAATTTACCTTATGCCCAGCTCCAATCAGAAAGTTTATCAAAGCAAATAATCTTTCTAATATAGTTTCTTTGTATAAAAACGTGGCTAAATGGTGCTAACACAAAGTTTTGTTGGCCAAAAAGATTTATTTATTCTGGTATGAACCAATATAACCTCCACTTCTATTAGGTTTCACAACATAAAACTAAATGATATTCTACATCATATAAATTATACAGTTCTGCTCTCATAAATGACTTAGTTTTATTTGTTCATTATATGATATGTTATTAAATATTGTATATATAATATAATCATAGAGGGCAATAAATTACAGCTGAGAATATACCGGTACTTTATCTCACTTTAGCATATTTAAAAGTGTTTGGACTGTTACGTATTGGGAGATGTTGAAACAATGTGTGACTGTGTTTATTAATTTGTTAATTGATGAATGAATATCGACTGGAAGAACAATTACTCACATAAACTAAAACATTAATTATTTCCCTACCGCAAGCCAATGTATCAGCTCGGGTTATCTCCTCTTTGTGGCTCGAAGCCGAAACACCGACTTTTAAACAGTGCGATAGTTTATTTATAATTACTCAGCGTTCGCATCAGATGAACTAATAGATCTAGTTTTCATAAAAAATAAGCTGGTTTCTAACGATATTGACTAAACTAATTAGCAGACCTATCACTAGCAGCTCACTGATTATCAGACAGAAAGTTCACAGGCCGTGTCGAAAAAATCTGTTCCAGCTGCGTTGGCTACAAGTTAAATACTGGGCTCAACTAGAAGGAAGGACCAGTAACTGGGAAAATTTTGTGCTCACTCACTTTAAAAGGAATTGACTACCTAGAAAGCATGGCTTCCGGGTCACCTAGGCAAAATGTTGACGTATGTCAGAACAGCTATCCTGAGTAAGAGCATGCAATGTCTTTTTGCGCAACCCCAAGCCTCGAAAGGTCCAAATCAAAATACCATCAGTCGAAAGCTTTAGATGGGAATAAAAACATGTGGATGCTTAAACAATACAAGAAAACAGTTAGGATAGGGCAAATCTAATCATTAGGTACTTCATCACAGAAAATGTGGGAAAGGTGGTGATAGGCTTGAACCACCGGATAGACTGGTATGGTATATGTAGTTATATTACAAGTAACACAAGAGGCCACCAGATCTTACCATGTTTTCCAGCTAATGATTACCTTGCACATAGAATAATTTCTACAGATCAAAAAACACAACATCAAAAAAAGGTGGAGAACACTCATACAAAGCTAACTATATGGTATCCAGTTGAGAAATTACAACAAAACCCAAAAGACCAGCTGGCAGTTGTTGAGCCTGAAGCCTAAGGAACCTTCAACAAAGACTTAAGATGTATTCCAGCTAGTCACGTAATTAAAAAAGGAGCAGCAACATTAATAACAGTTGGGTAAGATTTATACATGTGAACCAACACTGAAGTGCAGCCAAGGAGGTAGCTTCTGACTAGAACTCAGGCATGGCGGAGAAAGAAACTGTAACATGAGGTGTCATAATTGAAATATGGAGCAGGTGCTCCCACCCAAACTACTACACTTCCCAAGTATCAATTGAGGAAAATTGTATAAGCCAGCTTGATCACTAGCAGACCAGCTGGACTAAAACCTGTGAAATGGCTAGTCTAGCGCAGAAGTACAAAAAGTTGTACCTGGCTCACTTATCCAAAATCATAGGAAGAGCCAATATTCACACCTACATAAAGGTTTGCTGCGTCTCCACTTATGGAAACGAAGATAATAAAGCAATAAAAGGAGGTCATATATGCTATATTATTAACAACATACTTATGCTATAATTAGTGTTAGAAACAAACATTTTGTTAATATCGAAAACTGCCGTTGTTTTTGTGTGACAACTGAAGTTCTAGCATCATTGATGTTTGTATCTTATAGTCAGATAAAAATTTAACCTTTTCACAAAATATTTTCAATAAGAAATAATGTTTACTGCTGAACTTAACCGTTTTCCTGCAAAACTCTAAAAAAGGTTAATTAAAGTAATGCAGGTATTTTTAGCCTAGCAACAAAAAATTGCTGCTTCTAGGCTCGGCTTCCCGCAATGAATCAGATGATATAACTAAAGATTTGATATCTTAAATACTAAACAGGGTGCTGTGCTGGCAAAGTTAATGGATTAGCTTGGCTGCTCTAGCAAAATATCAAAATGTAAACTCACACACCCTACACTGTAATCAGGGTACTGTTTGAGTGAAACCAAGTTTAAATCACTGTAGCATAGACCTATTAACTATAGTATAGTTCATAGGTCTATGAGCTGTAGTAAGATTAGAAAATTTGTACTGGAATATTCATATACATGTCTTGAAACCAACTAAAACTCAGTGAAGATGGTAAGCCTATGACATAACAAGCTGAGAAAGTAGATTAGTAGGTCTTCACTTTTTTGTTCCTGAAGAATAGTATGAACCAACTATTTATGATTTATGAATCAATATTTTATGATTTGCAGAGCGGTTTTAAACATTTTAACATTTTAAATGTTAAAATAATTGATGTGAGCGTGTACATTAATTATTTAAGCAACCTTTTCCGATTTGAAGAACTGTTGGTCCTATTGCCAAAAACCACCCCAATTCTTTCGTTAGTATTTGTATATTACAAGTATGATATATTGAATACATCATTTAAGAATCTAAGTTTCCAGAAATGTCTTTATTGGTCAGAAGAACACAATTATTTATACACTACTATATGGGAATCTTCAATTGATTACACAAATTGTAAGCTCATCAGGCTAGATATAAGCAAAAGTACATCAATGTCCTATTAAAGTCTCCAAAAAGTGTTGAGGTCCAGTAGTTACTGATACAAATAAGCAACATAGACACAAGGTGTTAGAATCGTCCCAATGAGTTGCGTATGTTTTATGAAATACACAGTAATAATTATATTTTTGCGGGTTCCTGCACATTTCGTCATAAATAACTTTAATATATGATCAAAAATCATCACACATTGGCTAAAAGACCATTGAAAGTAGTATTTAAGAAAATGCATGGAGATGTAGAGGTAAATAAGTATCTACCTGATAGAGAGAATGGATGGGCATCTTATAATATACTCTAGCATAAGCTAAGCAACATCTGAACTACTAGAGCTTATACATAATTCGTCGGTCTTTCATACTATATTTTTCTGACAGTTTTTTACATTATCATTTTCATTTTAAATACTGTGACACTTCTTAAGGGTTAAAAATTAAATTTTAAAGTAATTTTGTATGTAAATTAACATGTATAATATACCAGTTTAATATGATTTATTGGTCAAATTCAAATGATGAGACAAGAGTATGCAGTGATCTAACAGTATACAAGTAGAGTCATTATTAAACATGTGACCCAGGCAGTCAGAATGTACAATCGTGCTAAAACCAAATTTTTGAGTTATATAGATAACTAAAATCAGCAAACTCAGTGGATTTTAATGCATTTTTAATTTTTTAAATTGGATAGTTTAAGCCCAGGTTATGCAAGATTTAGTAGAGAAGGTCTCGTGATGAACTAAAACTGTTGTTTTGAGTTTAAGCAGGATAAAGTTGGTGATTCATGAACTGTAAATCATGGTAATTGTTTACAAATCAAAATGCCATAGCAACCGACCACTTAATCTCAACCTATTTTGATGAAACCTGGCATTATCCACAATAAAACCCTGAAAAAGATGATGGTTGCATTTTTATTCCAATTCGATTGACGGTTGACCTATCAAAGGTCATGGTAAGGTTAACACTATATGTGGCTAAAAGCTCACCTTCCCGGAGTTTTTCATTAAAAGGGTATGCTTCAAACTGGGCACTTCTCATCAAGCTATATTGCTATGACTGCATAAAATGACAGTCCAACGACTTAGCATAGTGTTGGAAGTGCATTCAGAATTGTCCAACTATACAGAAGGTCATGGTAAGGTCAAGTAAAAGTGACAAAAGGGAGCATCATGATTCGGAAATATCAACCCAACTCATCAAGTGACCATTCAATCTAGAGCTCAGTTTATGTAGTTTAACATTCACACAGTGTAGCACGAGTACGCTGCAGAGATTTATTGTAGTGCATTGGAGGGGTTTGTTTGTTATGCTAGTGGCAATTTGTCCCAACACAACCGTATCCGATGTTTCCTTCGGTAATCCTTGATACACAGTTCTAATGAGGCTTAATTGTTCAGACTACATAAAACTAGCACATAATTCCCTACATTTGCACCCACTTATTAGTTTGATGTCAACATCTAAAATAAAAATGTTATCAGCAGTGATAGGCTGATCTTTGATACCCTAGGACACTTATGTATTCGCGGCACCTAACTTTCGCGTTTTCGCGGTGTCATCCTCTCAAGAAAATTTAATGAGCGAAACTAAACTATCATAACGAACGAGCGAAAACGCGAAGTTAAATAGCTTTGTTCATTGATATCCACAATAAAATCGTCATCTTAGAAATGCAGGCAATTTTCGTCTCATTACTCATTACTCAAACTCATTATAGCTAATACACCGACTGAGCAGCATGGCAAAGCAAATTAAGATTATATCAGTTTAGTAACGGAATTTGTAACTGATGAGGATGAAAGTCTGGTAGATGAAGTCATAAAATTGAAGAATAATTATTGTAGTGATGAATTTTATTACCATCCAAAAACAATATCAACCCTCATCAGGTCCAACCACATTATCTCTTTCACTACCAACCATGTACAAATTCGTTACCGGCCTAGTGCCAGCCATTTTACCGAAATTTCCGATATAGCTTCATGATATGTATACAGTATTTTTTTCAAGTTCTACTTTAATTATCTGTATAGAAAATCTAAATTGGCTATTAAGTCATCAACAACTAATTACCTGTTTTTGACTCGCGCGGGGTAGTTAATGAACTCACAGAAAAATGTTCGTTTTTAGATTAGAAAATTCTCAAACAAAAGTTTAAAATTGCTTCATTGTTTTAGGCTGATTTTATAGAGAAATCTTCGGACAACACAGTCAATTTCATAAAACTCTTAAAGACCATGGGTTATGTGGTCAACAAATAATAAAATCAGGTTACCACACAATTGCTGAGAAAGTCCAAAAATGTGTTTATGGCAGTGGCCCCTAGAAAACGCATGTGTTTATGGCAGCGTAAGGGTTATACAGTTTAGGTTGTGAAGTTGGTTGTTACCTATCTATTTTCTTCTTCTTGGGATTCGAGTGTGAAAAACACGGCGGGAGGGACCTAGACGTCATTGATAGTCTAAGAAACAAATGGCAGCAAGTGATCAAATTGAATTGTCGATCTCACCCACACATTTCAACCTGTGGTTTACAAATACGAACTATTCCCAAATTGAATTTTTTTCTTATTAGTGAACTGGATCTGAGGAATGTAATGTTTTTTCCACTTCATTTATTTTCATTTCACTATATTTTCGCACTCATCAAATTTTACTCTGTGTGCTACTCACGAAACTAAAGATTAGCGAAATATAAGTGTCCTAGGGTAGGCGGTAATTTGATTTAATTCATTAGAATGATCGTTATTACTCGCATTATCGTTAGCAGCCTCATATTGCGCAAGCAGCTGTACTTCTAAGGTTGCCCTATTATCACAACCCTCCCTCATCATCGCTTTCACTATGATCTGAGGCAGCTGACTCAGATTCTAAGTAGAAATACTCGTCTAAATTAATAGCAACAACTAGCCGTAATTTTTGCGATTGTTTTATTTTGTTCTAGCTTAAAGCATCAAAACAGGAAATAGCCACATACATGCGCGCACCCGCAGTTAGAGCCTATATTTATGATCTTGGGTTATGAGAATTTCCATAGCAGCCACCGATATGGGTATAGTCAGAGCCGTATAGTTTCACAGAGTCCCGTGACCAAAAGCCGGAAACAACAACGCTTGATTCCAAACAAACCTGATCGACATACTGATCTCTAATGGAATATTCATACCTCGCTGTCAATAACGCTATTTTTTGCATTTACTTTACGTTTTTACAAAAACATTATTAGCAGCTTTTTGTAGGAAATTTTGTTTTCTTTCAAACGGTTCATAATACAACAACCAATTTTAAGGTGACTGCTAATGAGAGTAGTTTTTGTTGATTAATGTTGCGGCTTCTCCATTATTACTTATATAAAAATAGTAGGCGTGGCCTGTTTGTTTGAAATCGAGCGAGCTTCCGTATACGCTTCTGTTGGTCGCGGGACTCTGTGAAACTATACGACACTGGGTATAGTTAAATGGCAATTCTGGCTTTATGATTGGTCAGACACAAAAATAAACAAGACCATGTGAAAGAGCAGGGTTGAATGCACTATAAACCACTGTTTACTAAAATAGTGACGGTGAGTCATACAATAGCGTAAAGCACGCTTATCGTGCTATTGTGAACAATCTAATTACCTCACGATTGGACATTCTGACGGCCGGGGTTACATATGGTTGCTGAAACTTTAGTTAAGAAGTGAGCTTCAACGTGTCTATGGTGTGACTTATCACAAAAAACAGTAGTTTCAAGTGAACTAAAATTGAAATCATACTCTGTGCGGACCAAGATCCTATTTCCATTCAACATTTATATTAAAAAGGACTCATATTTTATTATGGCTGCTTGAGTAAATTTAGGTGGTATTAAAAAGCAAAGATTAGTGAAACTGTATGATGCATTTACTTCATGAGATGATAAGATAACATGAGATTATGTGATGCACTCCAACATACTATGCATTGATTGCAATGCTTACAGAGGCTACTGCACATCATTAGTTTGGAGTGAAATAAAAATATTGTTTTATATGATTTCACAGATAATATTTACAGAGTAAAATAGCACAAATAGTTTCTTGAACCGATAAATGAACAAACAAAAACTTTGAAAAGTTGAAGAACCACTTTTAAGTTCCATCGGGCCATATTTTGAAAATAATTGGATAAATACATGTAACATAAGCGTAGTGTGATATAATTTAACTTCGAGCTACAGGGCCTGCTTCTGTTTTTGTTTATTCAGGCCAGTCGAAAATAAATATATTCTACATATGAAGGTATTTGTATTACATATTAGTATATGTCAATACAAGACAGGCAATTATTGATTAGCTCCTCTATGAAAATGTTTAAGATAATTGCATATTCATGTTCTGTTGGTCCACTCTCTCTTTAGTATGTATAAAGAACTCAGCTGTGGGATAGGTTTGGAAGAACTTTAAATATTGCTGTCAGAAATTTAGAAAAAGGTTGGACCCCTGCTGTAAGAAAGCAAACATCTTTTGGCCTGCTGCTATCAGAAAGTTTTATGGTGAGCATTAACATATTCAACATTATTACCTAAACAGAGTTAAATCTTCGTAAGAAAATTTCGCACTTTTTCAGGCTGCCAGTTACAGTTTGATGAGTTTAGAGAAGTCCATCTTTAACCACTAACAGTGATTTTGATGAAAACCCAGTGCAGATTAAAATTGGTTCAGACTACTTAAGATTTAAGTTATGTGAATAATACAACAATAACAATAATAATACTTTAGATTAATAAAAGTAATAATATAATACGTTAGATTAAGAAAGGTGCTCATGAGAAAAATAATAAAACTTCATAAAATTTGTTGATAATTACTAAACTTTAATTCTATTTCACCACAGTTTTAGGGTAAAGTAACCACTTATAATATTCAATATTTAATCAGCAGCAACTTTATCATGGCTGCTCATCAATAAGTAGTAAAAGTTGTTCAATATAGAAGGATTCCATATGCTATAGGTATATTTACCTCTCTGGGAGTTGACTTATCTTGCACCATGACAGGTCCAGCTCTTCTAGTGAACTCAATGAAGTGATAGATTCAGGAAGCACTTCAAAAGGAATACCATAGAGTTTCAACTTTCTCAGCGATTTCAAAGAGCCCAAGCTGCAAACGAATTATATTAAACAAATTTTTCTCTTGTGATATGTTTATATATTAACCTAGGTTTTATTAAATTTGCTAAAAGATACAAATTTGCTTTAAACACAGCAGTAATACACAGCTATGCAGTAAGAACTTTTCTTTAACCTATCAATTCTTTATCATCAACTTTTTATTTAAAATACCATATAAATGAGCTACAAATGTCTACTATTTCCTATTCTTACAAAATTTTCAGCGCCCTTGTAAGTTGGAAAAAATGTCATTGCTAATTTCAATGAGTTTGGTTGCTCAGACCTCTTCAGTAAATATAGATAGATCTGTTATATGACAGGTTTAGAGGATTGTAAAACATTGCTGTCAGAAGTTTAGATAAGGTCGGACCACTGCTGTAGGAAAGTAAACAAAATTTTCCATTACTATCAGCAAGTTTTATGGTGAGCATTAACCAATTTGAAATCATTAACTAACAATAATTTAATCTTCGTAAGAACATTTAGCAATTTTTTGTGGCTGCCATTTATGTTTTGACCGGTATACAGAAGCCTATCTTTAACGAATAACAGCGGTTTTGGTAAAAACTTGATGCAGGTTAAAATTGGTTCAGACTACTCAAGGTTTGAGTAATCTGAATAATACAGCAGTAAGAAAATTAATACTTTAGATTAATAATAGTAATAATCTAATATGTTAGATTAAGAAAGGTGCGTATCAGAAAAATAATAAAACTTCACAAAAGGTTTGGTTAATTCCTACACTTTGATTCTATTTTAATAAATTTTTAGGGTAAAGTAACCAACTTATAGTAGTCAATATTTAATCAGCAGCAAGTTTATCCTGGCTGCTCATAAAAACTTCATCGCAGTTCGTACAAACTATGTGTATATTTACCTATCTGGGAGTTGGCTTATCTTGCGATATGACAGGTTCAGCTCTTCTAGTGAACTCAATGCAGTGATAGACTCAGGGAGCACTTCAATAGGATTACGAGAGAGATCCAACTTTCTCAGCGATGTCAGAGACCCCAAGCTGCAAATGAATTATATTAAACAGATTTTTCTCTTGTGATATGTTAATATCCTTAACCTCGCTTTTATCAAATTTGCTAAAAGATACAAATTTGCTTTGAACACAGCAGTAATACCCGGATAAACAGTAGTAACCTTTCTTTAGCCTATGTTTTCATAACCATCAACTTTTTATATAAAATATCATATAAATGTGCTACAAATGTCAAGGTTATGATGAGATTATGAATGAGATTATTCATGCAGTCAGCTCCACTCTATTGTGCAATGTATGTTATCATTAGTGTAGGATCTAGTGATGTGCTATGCTTTGGGATATACTTTACGAATACAGGTGATAGCATATCCAACCACTGCTTTATTGATGAAAAACCTTACTCAGTCTTTTTATGATCTCTGACAGCATCATTATGCTAAAGTCGTACATTCAAATTGCAAGGTGCATTTTTTGCGGCATAAAATGCTAAATCAGTAATTGTTTAAGGCCGGTAACAATGTAAGATCATTGTAAGATGTAACAATCACTGTAAGATTCATCTGTAGCTGTTGTTGTGCTGCTATTTCTAACCTGATTTAGTTCTAAAAACTCTGATACACCTTGGCTCAATATCCAGTGCTATACAAATTTCCTTTTACACAGTTTCTGTAATGTGTATGTATATGTTTAATCATCTGATTACACTAATTCCTGTCCTTCCTTGTTTGCATCATCTTGTTTATCCTCTATTCCAACTGTTTTTGATTTCCGTTTAGTTGTTGCAGTAGTTTAATCCATCTTTTACAGATACTGTATTATACATATCATACATTCATGAGTATTATCACTTAAATCTTAAAAACGGTTTCTGTTTTGGCAGCATATGTGTTATTTTTATCAAAATACTTCATGTATTAAGTTTCTCCATTATGGCTTATGCATATGTAATATAATTTTAATATAACGAAACAGATGTTATTTGCCTGAATTCATCATTTGCTGATAGACAACTTATCTAAAATGATATTTCATGGCATTTCCTAATTTTAAAACTCAGCAAGGGTGACGTTTTAAATTTTTGAAAAATAAATTGTTGGACAGTTGAAATAAACATTAAGCTAATTTACTCATATTACTTTTGGGGCACAAAACAATACAAAGTTGCAAACTGAACTATTGTTTTAAAGACATCTTAAAGTGCTGTGTTATTTAAATGACTGTAGCTACAGCAACAAACACTAATAGAAAGTAAATTATAACTAAAACCAGATTAGTACAATAATAAAGTAATGATAGACCGATAGTACGATTTCATTAAAAACTTACATTAAAACTGATTTATGCACTGTCTCATTGCATTTGTTGATAACTAGATAAAATATAGATGATATTAAAAAGCAAACAGTTTTAAAGTTATGTCGGTGCATTTGCATCTCCAGATGATAAAACAAAATAAGATCAGCTAGAGCCTTTGGTACACTTTCACACAAAATACTTGTACTACAAGGTCTATATTGGCATTGTTATAAGTGAACAGTGAAAAGAAAGTATTGATTAAAATGTATTTTCAAATATTATATATAAATTAAAATAACAAAAATAGTTTACTAATTAAGAAGATTACCAATTGAACATTTTAAAAAAATGAAAAGTAAATTTTAGGTTTCTTACAGTTATCTTGGTGTGAATCATGTAATAATTAAATATAATATAAACTATTACATGATATTCTTCTAAACTTACATAGAGTTCTAGCTGAAAAAAATTGAACTTTTTGCTCTATCCTAACTATCCTTTTTCACTCCCTGGCATAATGTGAAAATACATTTTTTCATTCTAATCACTAGAAATTCCTCTGTCATACAGCCCACGACCAAAGTGATGTTGGAAAAAAAAGGGTAATGAAAGTTGAGAAATGCAATATTAGGAGTCAAATGGCACTGCAGTGCAATAGGATAACTGCAATGGTAGCTGTAATGTACTGCGTGTTATTATGTACAACAGCAATAATGAAAGGAAAAGATTATGTTTATATCTCTCCCCCGCAATAGGAGAAATGCAACATTAGAAGTAAAATGCGCTGATAGAATAACCAATATTATTAAAGGTTGACTTGCAACAAAATTCACATTACAGTTACTTGATATCAAAAGGTTCACCATGTCTTACTCTGTTGCGTTGTAAGTGCCAAATATGTGGAAAGGTGATTACAAGCTCTTGAAAGCTCAAAAATGAAAAGCGGTCGTAGATCGGAATCTCTTTATTTCGATGACGTAGCCACGAAATTTGTTTATCGTCTTGTCATTTATGTTCTCACGTGAATTGAAAGGCCAATGCAAAACTCAATATAAAACTTAACGTAGTACTAGTTTATGACAAACACTTCGGGTTTTACCAAAGACCCCGTATCAAATATAGATGCTCGCTACTTTACAGTTTTGTTTCGGCATTATTCAATCGTCAAGTCGTTCTCTGATCATGTGACCCAATTCTTCACAAATGATTTTTGCAGCACTTTTTGAATATCACAGGTGACCAACAGGCTCGTCATAATTATAAGACAATGATATGTACTCCTTCGAGTTAAGGTTAAAAAGTTTAACAATTTTTTATGGTAGGTTATAAAATATCAGTGCTCAAAGTGACAGCATTACAATGACGATAAAATAGATGCGTAAGAACAACAATAGACATAGTTTTATTGAATGCGCGAAGTATATTTGTGAAAATATTTCGAAGAATAAGGTTGCAAGAAAGTTTAAACAGAAACCATCTCTCACAACTACATCACATTTGGGCTGTTTTGGAAAGAGAATCCAAACTACGGCGGTCTCGTGTCGCTGCCATTTTCTGTTCGTTTTTGAGCTTTCAAGACCTTATAATCACCTTTCCACATATTTTGCCCTTACAACACAACATAGTAAGACATGGTGAATCTTTTCATATCAAATAACGGTAATGTGAATTTTGTTGCAAGTCAACCTTCAATATAGTGATACAGTAATAATAGAAAACCAATGCACAATTTTGTTTTACATTTCAAAACGTCATAGCCAACAATATCAAGAATTTGCGATATTTATATAGATTTCTAGAAAATCTATTTAACAAAACTATTCAGAAAAAATAATAACAGTAACATATTGCCCAACATCGGTCACTATATACTTCGATCTCATAAATTTGTAATTAAATCTCATAAAATCGAATAATTATTCTTATAATTAAATATTGTAATAATCTCATGCCTATTGTTAGAAAAAATATCATCGTCATTTCCTTTACTTTCACTGCTTTGGACATCAGTTGAAATACCAAAGTACTCATAAGTGTCCAAAATGTCAATTACTTTGAAATTAACAAAAAAGAAACAAAGTTTTCAGTAATTCTATGTTAATTACAGAAACCTGCGGCAATTGGACCATGCTATAGACTGGTAAAGTGTGCACGTTTTTTTGTGAAACGCCCATGACTTGATGGTTCTATTCTCTGTCGCTCGGCGTTTCGTTCGCCGGTTTTAAATTTGATAAAAATAAGCGCATTTCAAGTACTTCTGATAAAGCAAGTTCTTTTACTACCTCTGGAACTTACCAAAGAAAAAAATGACCAGAATCTTGGAAAGTTGAAAAGGGGTTGTGTTCACCGCTGATCACTTGTCAACAGAATAACGTGGCAGTACTTGCCTCTTTGATGTTATATTTTTATTCTATATTTCTCTTATATTTTTCGGACAGTTTTTTTTACATTATTCTTTTCATTTTTAATACTGTGATACTTCCTAAAGATTAAAAGATGCAATTTTAAAATAATACAGTATGTTGCGTAAAATAACATGTATCTACCAGTTTATTAGGATTTATTGGTCAAAGTCAAATGATGAGACAAAAGTATTCGGTGGTCCAACAGTATACAAGTAGAGTCATTATTAAATATTGTTGCTGAAATCTTAGTTAAGACCTGAGCTCCAACATTTGTATGGTTTTGACTTAACATGAAAACTAGTTTAAAGTGAACCATAATTAAAATCATACTCTACGCCGACCGATGTCCTAACTCCAATCAACATTTATATTAAAAGTGATCCATATTTTATTGTGGATTCTTGACTAAATTACGTGGTGGTAAAAATTAAACATTAGTGAAACTGTATGGGACATTTACTTCATGAGATAATAAGATAGCATAAGATTATGTGATGCACTCAAACATACTATGCATTGATTGCAATGCTTACAGAGGCTACTGCACATCATTAGTTTAGAGTAAAATAAAAATATTGTTTTATATGATTTCACAGATAATATTTACCGAGTAAAATAGCACAAATAGTTTCTTAAACCAAGAAATGAACGAAAAACATTTGAAAAGTTGAAGAACCACTTTTAAATTCCATCCGGCCATCTTTTGAAAATCACTGGATACATGTAACATAAGCGTAGTGTTCATAACATAATGTTCTAGCTGCTGTGTTTTTGAGAATGAATTTTTTGTTTTTTTTCTGGTCAGCCGGATGTAAATATATTCTACATGTGAATACATATTATATATTACTATATGTCAAAACAATACAGGCAATTATTGATTAGCGCCTCCATGAATGTGTTTAATATAATTATCTATTTATTTACATATAATTTTCTGCATGAATTACGAGGTATTATCAGTCCTCCCATCCAACATTCAAGTAATTTAAAAAAGGTAAATAGTTCAAAAGATTTTAATTTGAGCATGCAATGGGCATAAAATGTTGAGTATCTCGCTATTTTGAAAACGAACAACATATAAAGATAACAGCACGCTTATATACTTTGCCAGAATTCTAACAGACAATTTCATGTTTATTGTTCATATTTATATATCCATCAAAATTGTATTTTTAATGAACTTTGTCATCAAAGTCGTCCACCATTTCCTATCCCTATCAATTTTCTAGCTTCCTTGAAAGTTGGCAAACAATTTCATTATTAATATTATTAGGTTCTGTTGGTCCACCCTATCTTTAGTATGTATGAAGAACTCAGCTGTGTGATAGGTTTGGAAGAACATTAAAAATTGCTGGCAAAAGTTTAGAAAAAGGTTGGACCACTGCTGTAGGAAAGTAAACATATTTTGGTCTGCTGCTATCAGAAAGTTTTATGGTGAGCATTAACATATTCAATATTGTTAACTAACAATAATTAAATTTTCGTACGAAAGTTTCACACTTTTTCTGGCTGCCAGTTACAGTTTGATCAGTTTAGAGAAGTCCATACTTAATCACTAACAGTGGTTTTGATGAAAACTCGATGCAGGTTAAAATTGGTTCAGACTACTCAAGGTTTAAGTAATCTGAATAATATAGCAATAACAATATTAATACTTTAGATTAATATTGTTATTGATATTATAAATTAATACAAGTAGTAATCGAATAATACTAATAATTTAGATTAATAATAGTAATAATATAATAAGTTAGATTAAGAAAGGTGCGCATCAGAAAAAATAATAATACTTCATAAAATTGGTTGATAATTACTAAACCTTGATTCTATTATAATAGTTTTAGGTTAAAGTAACCCACTTATAATATTCAATGTTTAATCACCAGTAAGTTAACATGGCTGCTCATCAATGGGTAGTAAAAGTTGTTCATAGAAGGAGTTCATACAAACTATGTGTATATTTACCTCTCTGGGAGTTGGCTTATCTCGCACCATGACAGGTCCAGCTCTTCTAGTGAACTCAATGCAGTGATAGACTCAGGAAGCACTTCAATAGGATTTATAGAGAGATTCAACTCTCTCAGCGATGTCAGAGAGCCCAAGCTGCAAATGAATTATATTAAACAGATTTTTCCCTCATGAAATGTTCATATCCTTAGCCTTAATTTTATTAAATTTGCTAAAAGATACAAATACGCTTTAAACACAGCAGTGACACACAGCTATACAGTAAAAACCTTTCTTTAACCAATCAAGTCATTATCATCAACTTTTTATTTAAAATATCATATATGATATTTTATATCATATATCATATTTTAAATATCATAAATGAGCTACAAATGTCTACCAACAAGTTATAACCATAAAAGGTTTCCAACATTTTGCCTTAATTTTAAACTGTGTTTTAGCACTGAAAGATGCTGAATTATTCTGATGAAGTTATCTCTGATTACTTCGTATTTGCTTCTGATTAGTCCGTATTTGTAAACCGGAGGTTGAAATGTGTAGGTGAGATCGATAATTCAATTTGATCACTTGCTGCCAAGTGTTTCTTGGACTATCAATGACGTCTAGGTCAGAACCGTATAGTTTCACATGTCGTATGTGAAACTATACGGCACACTCATGGTCGTATGTGAAACTATACGACACTGGTCTAGGTCTCTCCTGCCGTGAATTTCACATGTCTTTCACACTCAAGTCCCAAGAAAAAGAAAATAGCTAACAACCAAAATTGTATAACATGGTTGGACCTGGTGAGGGTTGTTATTGTTTTTGGTTGGTAATAAAATTCATCACTACAATAATTATTATTCAGTTTTATGACCTCACCTACCAGACTTTCATCTTCATCAGTTACGAATTAGGTGACTATACTGATATCATCATCTTAATTTGCTTTGCCATGCTACTCAGTCAGCATATTACATGTAGCTATAATGAGTTTACCAGAAATTTCCCATTGATTCCAACCACACATGACAATTACCTGAATTTCTATTATGACTTTTTTATTGTGGATATCAATGATTAAAGCCATTTAACTTCGCGTTTTCGTTCGTTTGTTATGATAGTTTAGTTTCGCTCATGAAATTTTCGCGAGAGGATGACTTCGCTAAAATGCGAAAGTTAGATGACGCGAATACATAAGTGTCCTTGGGTACCAAAGAACTCCTCACAATCAGATGCTTACTTATTCTGTGACAATAAAAAATAACTGAATCCAAAACAATATTGATTAAATTTACAAACAAAATTAGGCAAAAGCATACAATAATTTGTCCTGGTTCCTCTAATGGTCTGAAGAAAAAAAGATTTTCTCAATCTTTCATCTGAAGCTGTGACAAAATTCCATGTAACAAGAATAACAGTATAGTTGACGTGATAATACGGTAAGATACCGTTTCCGATACCAAAAGCGGGGCAGCTCTACTGATAAACTTAATTATAATATACAACCAGCCATTATCATTATGAGGTGAAATATCAAAATACATTCTATGAATATTTTAGATGTAGCTAAATTTGCAACAGATGCGGTAAAGCTTTGACAGAGTAAGCGCACCAAACATTGAAGTGAATTTCATATGTATTTGATACCTGTCTGGGAGTTGTCTCACACCATTGTTAGACAAATCAAGTACTTCCAATGAAGTAAGTTTGGTCACTACCTCAGGGTCAAATCGAAGGGATCTATAACGTCCTTCAGAGCATGGTATCCCCAATACCTTTAGCCTTCTTAGCTTTTCAAACCTGAAATCAGATGATATAAATAATAAGAATATATTGAAAAGTAGTTCAATAAATCATCTATTCACTCTACTATACTGACTTGATTTCTGGTATATTTTTTCTCAAAACACCTCAGAGCAGTTGGCTGCTGCACCAAGTAAAGACTTGACTGATAGATTTGTCATCAGATCTGCTTTATACAATGGATCATTTTTTAAGAAACTCAATTGCAGTCGCTACATTCATTACATTCGAAAATATAAAGTATTTATTGTTTCAACCTCTGTTAAAATATTTAGTTCTAGTCACCTATTCATCTATATATTATATTATAAACAAATACTTTCGTGTTGTTTCTATCATATCACAGTCTGACCAGTTCAAATCAGTGATATTGGTGTGAGCTGTTAAAATGAGAACAAACTGTTTCTGTGTTTTCATTCCACAATTAGCAAATATACAAATCATCCAATCTATTTGTTTGTTATAGAATAGTTAAGAACAATACCTCTTTAGTGCAGGTATCAATAGTGAGACTATTATTTATTCATAATGTTTTCCACAAACTGCATCATATTCCCTGTTTTACACGGTGAAATTACATGAAGCTGGTGAGTTCCAAAACTGTGAAAAAGCTAAATGCTGCTCAAACAACTTTTGAAGCGCACACACATAGTTCTAATGTGAATTAACAACCTTCAGATTCTATTTTAGGCACACCATCCTTTATATTAACAATAGTTTTGCTGTCAGTCACTTGAAAAACATGAATCACAATCAAACAATATTTTTCAATCTTTAAATGTGAGCATAGCTGTCCCATAAACTAATCACATGCATTTACATACCAGAGTTAAAAAATTACTTTATAACTAAACCGAGAGTGACTTTGTTTTCAGTTAAAAATATCATTTAAGCAACTTACTACCCGCTAGATTTTTGGGCAAACAACTAGTAAAAATCTGTAATATGGTAATTACTATTTAGTTAACAATTCTAATGTGACAATATTATAATGGAAATAAAGAATCTAGAGAACAATTGATTTAGGTAATATAATTAGGTCTACAAATAAGGCAATCATTTATGAAGTTTAAATAGAGATCATATCATGTTCAGTCCAATATTTTCTCTAACACTCTTGGTGTGACTTCAGACAGACAAACTGACAAGCACAGTTCTTATTATAGCAAGGATTACCTATGATAGGGTAAACTCACATCTGTCACAACCTTCTGGTAGCATCTGACTAATTTCAAACTTTTAGTAAAAAAATATTCTTAAAATATAATAATGCAATGTTTACCACTATTCTGTATCTAATGCATTGTAGTGGAATCATATTAAATAAATAAACTGAATTACCAGCTGGGCAGAGTTTTCATATTGCAGTCAATAACATGAAGCTCTTCCAGAGAGTTTGCAGGCAAGCCTGGCCATTCTAGTGAGAGGTCAATCTGGCAAAGTTCTAACTTCTTGAGGCTGGTGAATGTTTCCAGACTAAAATACATTCCAAACAGCCATTTAAACCGGTGAAAACACTGTGAGCATAAGCTATACCAAAATGCATAAATGCCTTTTGTTGCACAGTTTCCATATCCTACCTTTTTACTGCAGAAGTGTTTCGCAAGCGTAATTGCGTCATGTGAGGGGCAATGTCAGCTAGTGACAGGTGGCAATCTCCATCAATTGTTAGGTGAGTTATATGATGCTCTCCAATATCTGTTTTAATTTCTTGCTCATCATTTCTATGTTTACACAAGAGGTCTCTAAGCTCACCATTCCATTCTGGCTCCCCAGAGTGTCTGTAGCCCAGTTTGGTCGCTGAAAATGATAAAAAGAGCAATTATAAATAAAATATGTTTAAAGATGTGATTGCACCAAAAAAGTCATTAAAATATACAATCTTTTTTAGCCAATCACCAGCATAAAAGATTTCAAGGAGGTCATAATATATGTTGTTGCTAGCAAACTCGTTGTCTGTGATTTTGAAGATTTTCATCGTTAGGAAACGTACCAATTTACTGAATCACGCACGTTGAATCGACACGATTAATTGAGGAACAGTAGAATTTTTACAATGTTTCATGTCTCTAGCGAAAGTGACTCAGACTTTCCCGAGCATCAGGTTGTTAAAGATTGGGGCAGACAGCCTATAGTTAGAGCTGACAGGCATCAGCAGAGTTATGCTGCAGAGGAAGCTAGGGAATGGTGGTAAGTCTACCTTGAACTTTGAGTCTATTATATATATACTAAACTAAAAGTAATAATTTTACTAGTCATGGATACATTCACTAATTAACAAAATTTTACTTTTTTGCTAACGTTAATCATTGTTTCGTAAATACTTGGATGTCTCACCTCGCTATAATATTTGCGTCAAATTTTCTATAGTGGTTTTAGCTAGTAAATCAGATTCATGATTAAAATTCATGTTTAATTCTCACTTGTAGAAAGTGAGGAAAATAGATTGATCGATACTCACCTTCAACTCCCACAAAAAAATCTTCAAACCATTGGCTTGGCATGCTTTTACTAAAAATTTGTTTATTTGGTAATATTGCAGTTAAACTTATAGAACGACATATCTATGAATGGCATGTATTCATCACATTCATTGTATCGATTACAGAATGTTTATGTGACTTCACCAGTGGAGCAGAGGTGTCAGTGTGGAATCTGGCAAGCATGAGGAAAGAGAGACATGAATGTGTGCTGCAGCAGTTATGATTTGTGGCATTATGTTTCTCAGACTGAACTTTAGTGTGTTGCAGAAGTGCAAGAGGTTGCAAACCATATAAAACAAAGTCAATTGAGAGTGACCTATTAAAACTACTGACGCCCCCATAATAAGTTTGGTAGCTAATAAGATGTTTGTTCCTGCTAAATTCACTAGATGCCATATCACTTCCAAGCAACATTCAAACAGTTATCAGAGGGTAATAAAAGTTTAATATTTTGTTAGTTCCCAGGAGAGCCTCAAACCACATGAAAGGCTGATGGAACATGAGATGTACAGCATGGTATGTGACGACAGAGGAATTCATGTACCCACATATCATTTGTGTTTTTGACATACGTCGAAGAACTTACAAGACCAGAGTGGTGATCACTACCAACCTGTGTATACAACTAGTGGGAGCTACATATTCTAGGACCAAAGATGAAAAGGAATATACAGATACAATACATACAGTGTTTAAATTGACTGCAGTACAGTAATTTTTCCTATTATATGAGCTAAAACTATACGAATGGCTACAACTTGGATGAATGTTTTTAGTAATAACTTTTTGTTGAGATGAGCCTCTTTTGGATTGGAAAAATTAAATAATAAAATGTTTATGTTAAAGATAATGCAAAATTGGATTTTCAGATCATATTGAATACATCTTAGCTCTGTTAGTAAATGTGAAAAGCCTTGTCTGGTAGATAGGTTTATTAAGTATAATCAGGGCTGTAATGACAGATAATTTTGCATAGCTGGACTCAATTCTAATGAAGAGCTAGTCAAAATTCAAATATTAAGAGCTAGTCAAAATATTCTATGCTTTACACTACTAAGTGAAAACAGGAGAGTCCACAACATATACTGCCAACCAGGTGCAAGAATGGCTTAATTAACCAGTTGCCAGAATCAGTGGGTTAATTGATTTTTTTTTAAATTGATGTTGTTTTGTGTTCGGATGAGGACAGATGAATTTCTAACTTGTCAATTTTATTGGGAAAAATTGATTTTAGAGAGTGAATTGGCAAATGAGCTCAATCCTTGAACGTATTTCATGAATAAGCGCAATTCATTTAAAAGTCACTCGACTATGTTATTATCGCTTAACAATATTTTTAGGAAACATTTTGATGGAGAGTGCAGTGCACCCACAAGATGCGATTTTGATCCATTCCAGGGTTGGTATAATATGGTGAAAAGTCATATGTAGGAGTATAGAAACCCTAGTAATTATATAATGCAAACAGCCCTGGTAAAAATCATCAAAATTTTCTATATGTATTGTATATATTAAAAATTAGTAACAAAATAGTATGTTAACCTTAGTAACTATAGTTACCTCCAGTAACTTTATTGTATTTAGTGTATGTAACGGTTATGATCTGCAATAAAATGTAACATTATAAGGCACCATAGAGAGTTCTTGCCTTCAGGACTAATGCACGTATAACATAAACTTTGAATTCACCTCAAATAAACTTTGCTTACTAAACACACACACACACACACACACACACACACGTGCGCGCGCACACACACACACACACACACACCACCACCACCAAAACTACCCACACACACCGCACACACACCGCACACACACCGCACACACACCACACACACACCGCACACACACCGCACGCACACACACCGCACGCACACACACCGCGCACACACACCGCACACACACACACCGCACACACACACACACCGCATACGCCGCACACACTACACACACCACACACACCACACACACACACACACACCCGATGTTGTTTTCGTAATGAAGTGAAATTCTGTTAGAACATTAAAAGAGGTTGCCTGATCACTGATCTCTTTGAAGAAATACGTAAATTCAACTTTGCTACTGGTTTTGAAGAAAAAATATTACCGTTTTACACACAAGAACTGCTGAACTGAGAGAAATCGGTCTTCGTGTCGCTTTCAAGCATTGTCAAAATATTTACGTCGAACAGCAATTCGGTGAATTTGATATTTTGATGTACATGATAAGCACACCGACTGCCAAAATTGAACGCAAAAATTCTGTTGCATTTGTATGATGAAACAAGATTTGTATGGCAAGGTGAAAAAATCATCATTTTTCATTTTGAAAGGTGAAAAAGTTGTAAATCAGGTAATCGTATCCTGAAGGAGCACTCTATATTTTTATAAGATGAGGTGAACATTGAGTTGAGCTAACTTGATCAAATTATGAAAATCTAGCCTAGCTTTCATAAAAGAAAAACCCATTATATACTAACAATAGACATCCATTTACGAACTACTCATTGATAAAATAATAAACTGAGGGTGCATTTGACCATTTAACTCTTCTGGTAATTCAAGCAATATTTAATCTTAGTAATTTCATATTAGTATGTCAGTCATTTGATTTAACTTTCGAATGTATTAAATGATAAACACATACTCAAGGTTTCTGTTTTCATTTATTTAAAAAACACTAAAATGCAGCTAGTCCACTCACCAGGTTTCCTGAAATCCACATGCTCCTCATAATAATTACTCTTTGTCCCTTTTTCACTGGGGGCATTTGCCTTGCTACCAGAAACTCCACTTTTCTGACCAAAATCTTTGTCCATTTTCCTTCTTTCAGAAAAGCTTTTCTAGGTTAAGTTTCATCATAAAGTTATTGTATGGGTAGTGGAAGTGCTGTTAAAACAATTAGGAGATAAAAGATCAATGGTTGATAATTGACTAGTGATGTATAACATTCACCACCTGCCTTGGATGGGGTTAAGGTATTTAAAGCTATGGACTTTGATGAATATATTGAATGATTACTAAAGTACTTAAGTAACTTAGTCTAGTCTAAATAATAATAATGAAGTGTTTCTCATTTCTATCGTTTTATTTATATATTTGATTTTTATATTTGACCACCTACAAAATAGACAGTTAGGGCATTGCCCATCTTTAGGGTGCTGTTATTCCTTGCAGGTATATCAACCATGGAAAGTTTACGTAATGTGTAATATCTTAAGAATTTGATTACTGTACACAAAGCTCATTATATGAAAATAAAAATATATATGCTAAAACTAAACTAAACTCTCTAAAATTTGATATTATAAAAGAGTGTTCTGTGCAGTTCAAGTAAATTTTGAGAGAAAATAAAACAACATCAAAGGTGTCTAGATGTGAACCATGTAGTAAGCAACTATTAGACAAATTATGTGTAAAGTTTTGCTGTATCTGATAAACTTCCTAATTTGATAGTGCACTGCAGTATCTAGTCACCCTGTATGATTCACTGCTCTTGCCCAGAATGAATGCCAGTCGATCTGTTGATCGTGGGTGGTCTAGTGGTCTTGTGGTGTCTGTCTGACTTGCCATAGTGCCATACGTTTGATTAGGTGTGCTTAGAGTCATTGTTTTGCTGCCTTTGAGCCAACAAGATGTAGTTTCAGCTTTATTTTTTGATGCTGATACTTTCTTTTATCTGTATTAAGTTTATTCATTACGCCAATATCTATTGCATACATATATAATCAAAAATTAAACTCAAGGAGAATCACATACTATTTAGCAATCTCCTGGATGTGTTATTAAGGTGAATATTATATCTTTCATTTTATGTGTTTTATTTTGTTTTACCAAATGGCTTTGCAGATGACTACCTGTATAATTAGCATACTTTCAATAACCTTTATCAACAATCAAGTTGTTATTTTATTGTATTTTCACGGTGTTGACAAGCATACATAATAAACTTTTAATAGAGTATATACTATGCCTCATCACCCGTATGTGACAATATAACTACGAACCAGGGGATTCGCTACAGTATGTTATACTACAATGATTACCAAGAAAAAAGTGGATACTGATGCTACAATTACAAACAGATTACAATTAGACAAATACAATAACAACAAAAGAAAGAGAACAACCAAAACGGCTCATCAAATACATAAGGCCATACCAGGTCATAAAAGCCTGGGCAAATCAAATGTACTTGGCAAAAAGGCAAGTGAAGTCCTCTACCACAAGCAAAAGTCTGAAACCTTATCACTTATGTCTGGAGGACTTGAATCATTGTACAGTCATCCTCAAACCCAGAAGAAAGTCTAATCCAAAAGGAGGCCAACTGCTTTACCTACCAAAAACAACTGATAAGCCGGAAGTGATATCACATACCCATATGAATAGCCAGAAAGATACAAGAGAAGAAATAAAAGGAACTGGTGGCCGACAACATCCATCAGAAGAATAAGGCAGCTTCACCCGCATGGGGATGCCTAAGCTGACGCGGACTTGACTATGCCAGGTATAGCCACTAACAGTGACACTAGCTCCACCAAGCAATGACTGCTGATAGAGGAAATCAGCAGCTAAAGGAAAAGATCTGAAGCACGGACACCTCCAGATTCTGCCTTGAAAGTGGGGTGATCGAACTCAACTCACAAGAGCTGGCCAAATTAGTAGGAATGTAGAACAAGACAATATGGCCATCCATTAAGTCACCACTGGAGCAAGAGTATGGTTCAGTCTGGGCGCAAATTCTCCGCTGGACCATTTGAGTTATTTATTTTCCCGAAAGCTGGAGGATTAGTGTGCACAGTTCTTGATTGATACGGGGTCACAACACTATGTTGCGTAAGCAAGTGGTCCATCGCATTCCTTGGAGTGCTGTATGACCAACTTGACAAAAGTGATGTCCATAAGATGTTGCTCAATAAAGCCCCATTGCTTTTCTATCAGATAATCCGAATGAGGCTAAGAGATATCAAAACAGAGAAGGTCTTGACTAACAAAGATGCCACTCTGAGATACTGCATTTAGTTGCCCAAGTGTTCCTTGGAATTCCAGTAACAGGTTGTCCTGGTAGAATGGCAAGCGTTGACCTGCACTTGCCGTTGTAGCCACTTTTTGCAAAAGAAGGTACAGTTAGTGAAGGATATGGCGATTCTAGGCCGGACCGAGATGACCATTCATTGCCAAATCACATCAATGAAACACCGCCCGCTGGGGCTAATATAGGAATGACAAGGAACCCTACCATTAGGCAGCAAATTAGTGGAAAGAAATGCTCACAAAGTACATCAGCCTGATGATGCAATCCATGAGGCTGAAGTCCAGTTCAACAAACGGCCAATACACTGGTGTCAAAGATCAACAGCTGAACTTCATCCAACCTTTGTCTGAAGAGAATGCTATGGACCCAAGGATGCAAGCGAAAATATGAGAGTCTAAAAACCTTGGCAAGTTGTTCAAGGCAGCATGGTAAAACTGCCTAAATAAAATTCAGTCAAGCAGGAAGACTGGCAGAGTTGTTGCATCAGTGCAGCGCTATCATAGGTACAGTGGACAGAGCTTAGGATGCATGTAGTGGTAGGTTCATTCATTTACCATTGCCTACACTCTCCACCTTCATTTCGAACTCGAAAAGAAGGCAGAGGCTGAAAGGCAAGCCAGAGCATGGGAAAGTCTCGCTACATATAGTTGATTGTATGTGCACTCTCAACTGTATTCATTATATATTTGTAAAAATGCATACACTTCCTTATATACTCAATATGGTTTGGTTTCTTGTGGAGCCGTAAAAGGTCACAGCAAAATCCTTTACAAATTAACATGCAAGTTGATTGAATTCATCCCAGCCAAAAGTCAATTGATGAATTCTGTACATGAAAAGCTTTGTGTTATAGTTTTTAACTGAAGAAAAGAGTGTTAATACCATACAGTATATACTCATGTATAAGTCAAGTTTTGGAGAAAAAAATTTGGGAAGGATTTATACAAGAGTAACTTTCATGAATATGCCCTGCTAAGTCAAATAGAATGTGAATGTTAAAAGGAAACTCAGTTTTATAAATGCAATATAAACATTCCAGTATCGCCTTTACGGATACGCATAATAATGACGCTTCACGATATGAATGTTAAAGTCTTTTATTTATATGCAGATACAGTGCACCCTTGCCATGCGATTTTAATCCGTTTCAGACTTGGCATCGTATGTCGAAAATATCATAAAAAGGGGTATAAAAACCCATAGCAATTATCTAATGCAAACATTCCTTGGTAAAAGTCATCAAAAGATTATATATGTACTGTACATATTAAAAATTAGTAACAAACTAGTATGTTAGCCCTAGTAACTATAGTTACATCCAGCAACTTCAATTTATTTAGTGATTACGATATGATATAAAATGTAACATTACAATGTACCTTCGAGACAGACGTATTACATAAACTTTGAATTTAACTAAATTTAGCTTACTAAACAAGCACTTAAACCATAACTGTCACGAACAACTTTTATCGTATTTACTAGGTAAATCAGACACGCTGATTCCGATTTTGTACTCAAAATAAAAATTAGTCTACTAACCTTCAAAGTCATTTAGGCTTTGTTAAAGCGTTTCAATGTCCGTTTCGAAAACAACACAATCGGCATTACAAGCTCCGCCCATAAATATGTGACGAAACCTAGCTTTTTCAGAAACGGAAGTTCGGAATGTTTAGTCCGATTTAAAATAATAGAGAAGGGTGTCTTAAAACCCAGTATTATCTAAATCCAGCCTGTAAAATAATTTCAGTTTTTCATGAAAGGGATATAAACTATTTAAAATTGCTTGCAGCTTGCTACATGACGTTTAAATGGGCTGGACACCAAGAAAAATTAGCTCAAAAAGCGCGGTTTTATCACAAGCTAGCGTTGTTATTGCGCTTTTTAAATATGCAATGCTAAATAGCTTATCTACCTTTCTGAAAAGACTGATATTGTTTTTAAGGTTGAATTTAGATATTAATGGATTTTAAAACACCCATCTTTATTATTCTAAATCGGTCTAAACCAACCTACGTAACTTCTGTTCCTAAAAAGCTAGGTTACGTCACGTATTTATTGGCAGAGCTTGTTATGCCGATCGTGTTGTTTTCGAGACCAGTATTAAAACGCTATAAAAAATCCTTCATTACTCTGAAAGTTAGTGGCCTAATCCTTATTTTGATTACAAAATCGGAATCAGCGTGTCTGATTTACCTAGTAAATACGATAAAAGTTGTTCGTGACAGTTATGGTTTAAAGCTGAGCTTTAGTGTGTATTGTAAACTATTTAACATAACTTTTTTGTTCCTAAAATTCTATCACCTATATATTTCCGGCTTCCTTTTCACCATCACTTTTAGCCGACCTTGTAAAAACCCTTTTCAACCCAAATTGACAAGAAAGCCCAAGAGATGCTGTTCTCAAAAATGTTCTGTTTAATACGTAATGAAGTGGGTTTTGTTAGCAGGTTAAGGAAAGTTGTCTGATCCGAGACCCTCTGTTCGAGAGGATCGCAACTCAAACTTTGTTAATGGTTTCAAAGGAGAAATATTATTGTTCACTTAAAGAATGCTGAACTGAGGGAAATGGGTCATCGTACCTCTTTCAGGCATTGTGAGAAGGTTTTCAGCAGACAAAATATCAGCATATTTGTTATTTCAGTGTAATTAGCAAATCGACTGCAAAATTTGAATTTTGAGCAAAATACATGCTTGTCGTGACAAGTTCCGTACACCCAAGGAGTGCTTAACTCGCCGAGTGATCTCTTTATAAAATAAGTATTCCAAATTCTTGCATACTTTCACTTTCCTTAAGTTTAATAATAACTGATCATGATATAATTGTCCCTTTGAATATTTCTTCAATTAAAAAAATGAGAATTACTGTCTTGGAGTTCAAAATAAACTAATAAACGAATAAACTCTGGCTGCGAGTTATAATTTTAGTAATCGTTATTACTAATATTAGAACCAATATTAATAATAGTATTAGTAATTATTACTAATATTATTCATATTAATAATAATAAAATTATTATTAATAATATTATTAATAATTGGTTAACTCGAGTAATTGAGAATCCACACATACCTCCATAACATGTGAATTCATAGAACTATCGGTATCAAATATCAGTTAAAATCTGATATAACATACATATATTATCTTAAAGATGTAGTTGCGTCAAAAAAGTCAATTTAATGAAACTAGGACCCATAAAAGGCTAAAACATCAGCTACAATTTGATGCCATTTTTGTCTTTGCAGACCAACCCTGTCCAGAGATATATGCGTTTGAATGAGGCCCTCTTTTAAAAAGCTCACGTTCCAGCGGGTGCCTATTTCGTGACATCACAAGCAAGGTATCTGAAACGAAACCACTAGCAATAAATATGAGGTCGATTCGTTAGCCAATCATGCGTGCGAAATTTTTATATAGGCCGTAATAAATGTTATCACTCGTAAAACGTGTTGTCTGTGATCTCGAAGATTCTCCTAATTAGAGAATTCATTCTCTTTACTCGTTACTGATTCAACGCGTTTCAACAATTACTAAGTTATACATAGTTTTAAAATGGCTTCAAGTTCGAGCGACCGCTACTCAGAGTTATCTGAGCAACTTTTAGTAAAAGATTAGAGTAGACAGCCTATGGCCAAAGCTGACAGGCGTCAGCAGCGTTTTGCTGCAGAAGAAGACAGAATGGAGGTAAATTACCTTAGAGTCTTCTATACTTGAGTAAATGTAATATTTTTTATAGTCATAAATACATATACTAATTAATAAAATGATAATTCTTTGCTATTTCCAATCATCGTTTCATAGCTTATCTGCCGTTTTACCTAGCTATAATATTTTTTTCGAATTTTCTTTGGTAAATTAGAGTCATGATTACAAATTATTTTCACTCGTAGGAAGTGGGTAAAATCGATTGATCATTGCAAATCTTTAATTTCCAGAACCAAAGCTTCGAATCGTTGGCTTGGCGTACTTGTGCCTTTATTAAATGTTTATTCGTTTTTAAAATTACACTCGCAATCTATTTAACTCCCAATTTGGAAGCTGTCAATAGATACGCTTTAAAATGACATATCTATGAATGACATATTTATTGCATCTACTTTGTTTACATTTACTTGTTTTACTGATTACAGAATGTTTATGTCGTCCCACCAGCCGAAGAAGCTTTGTCAGTGTGAAAACTGCCATAAAGGAGAAAGCGAGACTTGAATGCGTGCTGGATAAGCCATGATGTTTTGCTTGAGTTTGTTGCAGTAGATGAATTTGTCATATTGTATCAGCTAATACTATGTGAGTGGCCACGACTTGATGAATATTTTTAATAAGAGCTTTATGCCCAGATGAAAATATTTTTGCTTGTAAAAATTATATAATAAAATAATATTGTTGAAGATAATGCAAAACATGATTTGCAGAATATTGTAGTGAATCGGATATGGTATATGGGTGTCCGCAGAACTGGAGAATGTGAGTTCAAATCCAGTTTGCAGCAGACTTCTCATCCTTAAAACTCTATCCGTCTATATTCTTTTTAAAGAGGTGGCTTGCTTATTTCACTTATTTAGTATTCGGTAAGAATACTACTAGTAAGAAACTAGTACATAGGCAATAGGTAATAGGCGACATAATGTGGGCGGGGCTTATGGGAGGCTGTATATCGTTTGTATGGGTAGCTGCAGAACTGTGCTGATACAAAGACCGCGTTCTACATAAGTGACTTGACAGAATTACCGTAGACCGGTAGAATTGGTAGTCGGTACCCAAATGTTTACACAACATTTGGAGAAAGTGAGTAGAACAAATTTTCAATTTTCGTTATTTGAGGCCTTTGAAACATTCATAATAATGCATCTGTAGCAGGATTTAAAATTTTATTCTAGCCAACATGAGCAAATACAAAATAAGATATATGCCAATAGAGCCGCGTAAGACTAGACTTTTATCGCAAATACCCGATGTGAATACGAGAGATAGAGACAGGTTGCCAAACACGTGACATCATTTTGGGCAAGTCTGGGCACGTTTTGGTGGCCTGAGCGTTTTTACGGCGATCAGATTTTTTCAGTTTTAATCTTCAAATATCTTGGCAATGTGATCGCGTAACACAACAAACAACATATCAACTGATAGAGAAAAAAAATGCTTTCTTTTAAGATCAACTTAAATTTGACGCAACTACATCTTTAAACAATCTTATGACAGTACTTTCAATCCTAAAAAGTAAGCACATGATTGCGTTATGTCGTTATGTCTGATATCAGCCATATACAGATAGACAGCACCGTGTACAGCACCGTGGCAAATTTCATAACAAATTGCCACAGATATACCATCTACAAATTCTAGAAATAGGATAATCACCATTACAAGCCAACTCCCAAATTTCAATCCATAAATAGAACATTGGAAACTTTACATAAAAACGATAGATAACAACCAAAACCTTGAAGGTTAGAGCCCAAATTAAAACCCAGGATTAACTCCTAATTAGTGCATTTTAAGATAAACGTCTAACCAGATTCCTTAACAGGTACAGTGGCCAGACGATAGCAACTTGCGTAATGCAGTATATCAAAAACCGCATCTATTACCAATCTACACCAAACCAAAGGTTATAATTAGAGATTACGTACGATAAAATCTCTGCTGATGGAAAAAAAAGTAAGCAGAAACATCCAAACACTACAAGATTCACAATTGAAGACCTGAAACATATGGTTTCACTTCTGGACACTAAGGCTAACTTTTATTCAAAATAAAAAGACGAATATTCAATCATACTCTTCATTCTTTTAGCACAACTTCCATATAGCAGTCAGACACATCAGTAGAACAAGCCGAAGAATTGATTATCGAGAGAACAAGAGAGTGGCTTCATCTCAAGTTTCAGACATTTACTTTTCAACTCTAATAATTTAGTCTTAAGGTATAACTAGTATCGATCAGTATCGACAAGTTAAATCGATTAAAACAGCCACTAATCAAGGTCAGACCTTACAAAGGAGCTATTAGCAATAACTACTTACAGCAGCACATCTATGGTCGATAAATAAACTGAGCCATTCCCAAAACGTTGTAGGGAACTGGCACGATAATCCAGTTCTATCAATCACCAATACAACAATACTGCCAACAAAAGAGTGAAATGTTGCACCTCAAACTGCAGGAAAGACTTCCTAAATAATTGTTTGTTTTTTTAGTAGCAAACATGTATTTGAGAATCTTCAACGATCAACTTGCGCTTTAAAGTGATGTCATTTCACAAATATTATTTAGGCAAGTCAATCCAAACCTCCTTTAAAACAAGTCGAGACGGGGGCGTTTTCTGAGATTACGATTACGGTAAGAGACTTTAGACAAGACGTCACAGTTAGTTAGCCGTGGCTGCGGAAATGCTACGCCTCCAAATGATAACATAATACTGAGATACCGACTTTCACCCTCCAAAACCTATCTCAAAAAGTAGATAGGGCTATTTCTCTACAACGATTACACTTTTCAATTCTTTACTCTGTTAGTGACTCCAATATAGTGGGAGTTTTCCTCTTCTAAATGTTTGAAACGATAACTCCAGAATTGTATACCAAATACATGTAATTGGTAAATCCGTTTTTGAATAAATAAACTGCAAACATTTTGAGAATCACTTTGACCTTATAAGTTGGAGATGTTTGTATTTTTTTTGCTTTGGCTTTATTGGCAGATTTGCAGCAGAAATAACAGTCAAGACATTAATTTAATAATTGATGAGTTAAAATGTTAATTTTACAATTTTAACAGTATGATAGAAAAACCGAGACATTGTCCACATATTTAACTATAGGACTTTTATTGCTGGTGGTACATCTTGCAAATTGATGAATTTGTTAAATCAAAGTGCGTTCTTCTCTTTGGCTGTGATTTTGAAGGTGCAAAATTAAACACGGTAGTAACTGCATCTTTCTTCAAGATCTTTACGCCTCTCACTTTTGAATAGCAGTTATCAGTAAAGTATGCCTGAAATAAAAATCAAATCAGAGATATACATATTAAGTAACATAACAGAAGTTATACTAACATATTTTCATAGCAATAGACCTACCTGGAAAAGTGTGCACAATGTGCTGAAAATATAGCACTACACCAGAATGATAAATCTAACCAACCCACAAGCAAAAAAGCCAGTTGAAGTGGCATAATGGGCGATGACATGAGTTGTCCACAAAGACTAAGATTTTTTTAAAACTTATGAATTCTTAGATCTGTAGAAGATTCCTTTACACTAAGTATCAGCTTCTACTTTTACTAGCAGCGTTATTGTTAAGACTCATTAAATATGTGGTCTTTTGTACATAGTACTTTATACTAAACTTAGTCACTTTATAAAATGTTACAACTTGCTGATCATAAACATGATGAGCTGGTTGGCTGCCACAGTTTGTTTCCTTTACTAGAGTCGAAGGATGAGAGACGTTTCGTATTTACCAGTTATTGATTCCGTAGTAAGTCAGTCTTTGGAAACTGATGGAAAGTAAACTCTGAGTCTCGATTAGTGCAAAGAGGCTCTGCACAACTGCTTGGCACTAAGACTAATTTAAAAAAGGGTCAGCATGATGTAAGTTAAGTGTAGAACTTCTGGGGTACATTTAAGTAAACCTTTGCAAACATGTAGTAATAGATTGTTGTCTAACCTTGATAGAATTGGAAGTAAAGAGAGCAGCCTTTCATGACTTTAAAAAAACTGACACAACATTTTAAGTAAGTCTATGTTAAAATAAATAATAATTTGAAACTCGCTGATGCACAACCAGCCTTTGGAAAAAAGATTTCTTGGCTGGTAGTGCAGGCATAATTTGTTATTAAACTCTCTCCCTTTTTTCACTGGCTTTGAAAATTGAATTTAGATAGGTAATGTGTGATATGATTTATTTCATTCATTTGATCTTCATATTTGTGAAGGCCATTTATTTGCCTTTTGCACAGATTAATCCCTACATCTTCATCAAAACAAACATTTGTGTAGCAAACAATGATTAGTTTCACAAATAAAAATTAATCTGCTCATAGGTTCAGGTTTGACTGGTCTTTTTATTTTGTGAGAATTAATATTTATAGTAGGTAATTTTGACAAATTGTTATTTCACTTTCCAAGTTAGACAGCGTAACTTACCAGTAGATGCCCTGTAGGGTTAATGGGTTGGTGTGAGCTTGATGATGCCTCTCATCATTACTCATGACAATTGCATAACTTTCTACCATCTGTTGTTGGTGTAGTCATAGTTACTACTAATGTTTGTACGATAAACTATCGTGTTATATATGCGTCCATGCATTGTATGGGCTTCGAAGCTGTGTGTGACTCGCCGGGTACCAGATTAGGATGTCACATGATGCAAAAGCTATATATACAGAATTATCAAGCCTCTAGGTCCTCTTGACTTTTTCTTATCGGTAACTGGCCAGTAGAATCTAACAAGGTGCTACAGGCAGAAAATAATTCTGCCTGATTTATCATATGGCGCAAGACCTATAACGAAGAGGTCAGGTTGTCAACCTGTAGAACAACTCCATTGCCGTGCGGATATTTACCTAGTAAACTCATGTTTGGCCGACCAATAAGGTCAGCCTTATGCATACCTTATGAGAGTGATGTGGACTATAGTCAGTTCAAAGATACTAGACAACACATAAAAGTAAATTTGATTGTAATAGGAAATACAGGGCAAAACAACCCCTAAAAATTTTACTGGGGCAAGTTGTGAACGTTTAGGCTCCTACTGACATTGGAACTGAAGGTACCGTGTTGAATAAGGATACCTCTCCTTTTAGTTAATAAGTTAGGGTGGAGCGAGACCCAGATAAACAAACATCACTTTTTGAGTTATACCCCGATTCTTCTGGTGGCTGTTACATTGATGGAAGAGAGGAACAGCCACCAGCTACCCTTAGAGGTACTAGAACTAAAATTTCTCTTTTGAGGCACAAACAACAGGTTGAGAATGTGATGCCACTTGGGAACGTGGAGCCACTAATTGGCAAGTAATCCAGGCATGAGCAACATGTTGGGAATGTTATACCAACAAGAAATGGGATGCAAGTAGAAGGCAAGCAACCCATAAGCACCCAAGGTGCAAGGAATGTTCGGGTGACAATATATGGCAGAATTAGCAAACCACCCAATATGGAGACTATGAGGTTTATTGATGTCCATTTGTAGTTTCAGATACAGACCAATGTCAGGTTACAGTTTTGGTGCGCACAATGGCTCAGGAAGGGATCTGGATCCAGAAAATTATATAATTATTATGATTAACCTTGAATAGGAGGTTTTTTGATGTGGTATTATTCGGTGTGTCATATTCAAACAATTTATGAAAAAGAGGCTGGAAATAATTTTTCGCCCAGTTTTTTAACATGTCTATACGTATAATGGCATGCCATAATTCAAACAGAACATTAAATTAGACATACACTCATCAAATACACCAGAATTATTGAGGGCTATAATATCTCAAAAAATTATATAATTAAGTACAAACAACTGTTTGACATTTTTTCTAAAATCAAAAATTAAAAATTTATAGAAAAACCCAACTGTTTGGAGAAAGCACCATATTGATTGTAAAATTGTTGAAATATGAATATAACTACTCGAGCAAAGATTCGGCTAGGAGATGGTGCTGGTCTGGTTGATGGCAGTGTGTAGCCTGATCATATCCTCATCTTTGTTCTGTAACAAAATCTATGAGAGTAGCAGTTGATGACAAGTGGCAGTTGATGACAAGTGGCAATTGATGACAAGTGGCAGTTGATGACAAGTGGAAGGAGGCACAGTTAAGAAGTAAGTTACAACTGAAAGTCACAAAGTAAATTAATAAAATTTAGGAAACTAGCTAGTAAGATGGAATGTTCATCATTTTTCAGTAGCTAATGCATTAACTTACAAAACATAATCAATGCATGTAAAAACCTAAGGAACTCAAGATTCAAGCTGGAGGTGTAAAATCTGTTTAATGATAATAAATTTTATCATGATAATAAAATTATCATAAATAATTTCCTTACAACATTGTCATGCCAAAATCAACATTTATGTCTCAATCAATCCAATCCAAATGACAATTGTCCAATGAGAACCATGACTGAAGTACTTTGTTAGTTGTATTACTTGATGGTGAAGTACATAGTACTTTGTTAGTTGCAGTACTTGATGGTGAAGTACGTAGTACTTTATTAGTTATTGTGCTTGATGGTGAAGTACATAGTACTTAGTAAGCTGTTGTACTTGATGGTGAAGTACGTAGTACTTTGTCAGTTGTAGTACTAGATGGTGAAGTGTGCAGTACTTACTTAATTGTAGTACTTGATGGTGAGTATGTAGTATTTTGTTAGTTGTACTTAATGGTGAAGTATGTAGTGCTTTGTTAGTTTTAGTACTTGATGGTGAAGTATGTAGTACTTAGTTGTATTACTTGATGGCGAAGTATGGAGTACTTAGTTGTAGTACTTGATGGCGAAGTACGTAGTACTTTGTTAGTTGTAGTACTTGATGGTGAAGTACGTAGTATTTTGTTAGTTGTAGTACTTAATGGTGAAGTACGTAGTGCTTTGTTAGTTTTAGTACTTGATGGTGAAGTATGTAGTACTTAGTTGTATTACTTGATGGCGAAGTATGGAGTACTTAGTTGTAGTACTTGATGGCGAAGTACATAGACGGAGTACTTTGTTAGACGGAGTACTTGACGGTGAAGTATGTAATACTTTGTTAGTTGTAGTACTTGATGGTGAAGTACGTAGTGCTTTGTTAGTTTTAGTACTTGATGGTGAAGTATGTAGTATTTTTGTTGGCTGTAGTACTTGATGGTTAAATATGTAGTACTTAGTTAGTTGTAGTACTTGATGGTGAAGTACATAGTACTTAGTTAGCTGTAGTACTTGATGGTGAAGTACGTAGCACTTTGTTAGTTGCGGTGATCCGACGGCCAGCATGTTTCCAGATTAAAATAGACAAAACTTGATTGCGGTTCAAACACCTGGGTGAAAAATACATGTGAAATGTGTTTAACTGTGATCAAGTTTTGTTGATTTTAATCTTGAAACATCCTGGCAGTCAGATCACCTCAAACATTGAAAACCATAGCAAATGGTAAAAATACTGAGACTTCCCGATAAAATCTACTAAAATTTTGTGTAAGTTCATATTCATTAAAGGTTGACTCGCAACAAAATTTACAGTACAGTTATTTGGCATCATAAGATTCACCATGTCTTACTCTGTTGTGTTGTAGCTGCAAAATATATGGGAATGTGATTACAAGCTGTTAAAAACTAGAAAACGAACAATTAATCGCAGCCACACGAGACCGCCGTAGTTCGGATTCTCTTTTCAAAATGGCTCAAATGAGACATAGTTGTTACAGGATGGTGTTTGTTTACACTTTCATGCAATCTCATTTGTCGAAATATTTTCAAAAATATACTTCACGCATTCAAGAAAACCATGTTTATTGTTCTTACGCGCCTGTTTTATCGCCATTGTAATGCTGTCACTTTTAGCACTGATATCTTATAACTTACCGTAAAAATTTGTTTAATTTTTTAACCTTAGGTCGAAGGAGTACATATCATTGTCTGATAATCATTCCAAGCCTGTTGGTTACCTGTGATAATCAAAGAGTGCTGCAAAAATTATTTGCGAAGTATTGGGTCACACGATCAGATTACGACTTGACGATTAGTCCAAGCCGAAAGAAAACTGTAAAGTAGCGAGCATCTATATTTGATACGGGGCCTTCGGTAAAACCTGAAGTGTTTGTCATAAACTAGTGCTACGATAAGTTTTATATTGAGTTTTATATTTATTGAGCTTTTTATTGGCCTTTCAATTCACGTGAGAACATCACGTGACAAGACGATAACCAAACTGTAATGACTACGTCAGATAAATAAAGAGATTCCAATCTACGGCGGCTTTTTGTTTTTGAGCTTTTAAGAGCTTGTAATCACATTTCCACGTATTTGGCACCTACAACACAACAGAATAAGACATGGTGAATCTTTTGATACCAAATAACTGTAATGTGAATTTTGTTGCAAGTCAACCTTTAAGTGAACTGAGCAGATAATAAGCAATAATTATTTCCTACCTTCCAAATAATGACTAGAGAATCGTCTGAGTAAGTAATCAGGCCATGGCAGCACAAATCCCAGGCCCTGTGAGAAAAAATGGAACTGTTGATTGTAGGATAACGAAAGAGGAAAGAAGACAACTCTTGAATGTACAGCTGACAATTCCAGATAACGTAAAACATTTATGTAAAGCTTGTCCTTCATCCTTCGTAAAAATTCCATATAACATGACCTGCTAAGTCAGCAACATTTTTCACATTCAATTTGAATAACGAGAATCTTGTAGCCAACCTAAAAATATTGCTTTCTTTCATACCGCACTTGAGAGAAAGAAAACAACAATGTCTCTATTATATATACAAGTGCCATAGCTGTCTGATCCATCGGATGGTCGATAAAGCTCAGAGAATCAGCAGGCGCTATAATATTCAGAAATACTTGAGACGATCGATTGATGCAGATGTTAGAGTGTCGCACTACTAATCCTATTATCATGAGTTGGAGAATCGGCAACAGTTATCTTGTAGTATAACGTTGAACCCTGGTGACGAATAGACAGACGGACAGATAGACACTGCCCTATTTATAGAGAAATATATTTTTGTTTTGCTTTAGTGTAGACGGTTAAACTATTTTTTATTGTTCTTCTACTGCAGGATAAACTTCGCAGTCTGCAAAAAATGAACAAATCGTTGTAAATTGGGGTTGTAGGTGTGCACTCCTTTTAACTTACTGTCAAATTACCGCAATATTGGACCAAAAACCGAGCAAAATTGATGAAATAAAAATAAGAAAAGTTGTCAACACGAACCAAAAATACTACAGTTAAAGCAGTCAATAAATTTAAAAATCGAGGTAGTTTTTTTCATTCATGAAAGATCAAATCACTTCGTAAGGAACATGGAATGAATTAGGTAGGTAATTCACATGTATTTTAATGTAATTATAACATAAATTTCCTTTAACGTAAAATGTTCTGGAACAGATTATTTACATTGTAGGAGCCTCTACAGTACCTTAATCACTGTGCCAAAATGCTACTTCTACAGACCAAATCACACTTATACAACTCAGATCGTACAATTCATATCTTACTCCTACAATTCATATCATACCCTTTCAACTCATATCCTCCTCTTGCAACTCATACCCTACCCTTGCAACTCATATCATACCCTTGCAACTCAAATCATACTCTCACAACTCATACCCTACCCATACAACCCAGCAGCAAACAACAGTCCAAGAATCAATGATTTGCAACACAGAAGTGTCTACCATATGTCTGAATTGATTAACAATCAACGAACATCAAAACCTCTATTTGAACACCGGCTTTTTTCCAACGCTACCTTTAAAGAATAGAGAAAGCATAATATTATTATGCTTCATTAAATATCTTGAGATGTTGACTGATGTTCCAAAAAAAGAATCTAGGAGATTGACCAACCAGAAGCTGAGATATAGCCAGCCAAACACAGGTCTACCAAAAGACATAAGTGTTTTGGTAATCCTCATATTAGCATCAATATATGACGTATGAAATCGACTTGTGTACCAATGGTCAATTAAGCCAACTAATGTGCTCTCTTATAAAAATCACAGCGTTTTAATTGGTTTAATCCCTGGAATTATAGAATAATCAAATTGGGCCTAACAATCATAGCTCTGAGAGTTCCGAACCAATCCCTCTGACGTGTAGATTATAGTTTTAGCATGAAATAATTACACGCATCTATTATTTCGCAATATTTCGCTATCTTGCTAGTTCAGCTCAATTTTGTTGTTCTCCCACTTAGCTTCCCTATTCAGACTCATCTTTAGCGCTGTTCAGATTTTTTTTATTTATAGCTAACAAATGGAATCAATTAAATCAATCATCAATCTCGGTTATCATTTGGAATTTTCTGCAAATTATATTTACATCGTTTATTCTATACACAGTTATATTATTATATTGTATAATATGCATTATGATTATTATGTTAATCATAAAAACTAATCATAGATAAGATAATAGATAAATAGAAGAATCAAATCAAAAGTTATCGTTTTCTTTTCTTACAGCAAGAACAGCACGGTCAAGTTATTCTTTTTAAAATTATGGCTGTAGTGAACTGTTAAAGGTTGTAGCTAATCAGCAAATGACTATAAAAACACCAGGATAGCATATTGAACATTAGGACTGTTTAGGTCTGGCCCATGGTCAGGTGACTGAGCTTTGGCATGGTGTCAGAATTAAACATGACTCTAGAGATGCTGATGATTGTGCCGAGCATTTACTGTATATCCCCGTACATAAGCTGACCTTAGAAAAACAGCCCTGAAAGAAGGAACTTATAGAAATTTGCAGATGAGCCGGTCATATAAATCGTAACACGCCGTAGGTACCTATCAAAGCATAAAAAGTTGTGGAAATTGACTTTTGTAGGCTTAGTACAAAATGTTTCTGATTGGTGAGTAGTGGTATAATTAGCCTATCATGCCTTCGCTTAATTGAAAGGAAACAATCATCTTTTTGCATTTAGCCAATGAAAAACATGTATCAGCTAGACCCATAAGTTTGGTAAAAACCATTTTGCATTCTAGAATCGGCATATATCCTGGGATATACAGTAGAAATTTCTTGATTTTTTGAGCCATGCACTGCTCTTGTGGAAGTGTGATAATTTTAGATGGGGTCTACCCAGAGGAGCAGCGGTCAGTATCTTACATATATGTAATATGGTAACTTTATACTAGTGAGTTAACTATTGTTAATGTACATGTATTTTATTTGTTGATTGTATCAGTTGTAGACAGAACCATACAAAAGAGTGGCTTTGGGTAATTCTAGCAAATTTTGGATGCAAGAAATAGCGTTGCTGGCCCATCTATGATGAACACCGGTTTATTCCAACAATTAAGATTTGTCTGCCAACTCCTTTAAGTGTGATGATCATAGATGAAACAAATTTAATTAATAAAGCTTGATGCTACAACCCCTAAACAAATATTAGATTACTTTAACTATTAAACTTTAATAACTCTCTTTAGTCCAAAGCTGACGATGCCACAAAGCTTTTATTCCAAATGTTTCGCTACACACAGCAGAGGATAAAACTAAGCTGCTAACGTTTGTTAACAGGAAGTAGCCTCATTAAATGAGTTTTGTAAAATTAGAGCTTGTTTTTTCATATAAAATAAGATTTTAGGCTAGACGATCTTTTGATGTCTTTACAATGGTGGATAAATTAGACTTCAATTTTTAAGTTAATCATCTGGTCCTGATTAAAATATTTTTTTGTAAAAAAGAAACATTTAAAACATCTTCAGATGGGGTAAGCATCTAAGAACTAATTGGAGTCAAATTTCTTTTAATTTTATCAGCTAGTGAAATGACAAAAAAATTCCATTTCACCAGACGCTAGTTACTGTTACAGCTATGTTTACCATCAAATTTAGTCATAGCAGAATGCAGTTGCACTCAAACAAGAGTCGTAAACTATTAATAAGGAATTTTAACTGTAGTTTAGATGGTTATTAAATGTAGGAAGCACATTTGTCCTGCATCCATTTAAACTAATTATTCACGGAAGTGATGTACATGTAGGTATGTCAATTAAAATTTGGTCTGTTATATTTGATTTTCAGGATAGCAAATGAACATTTTATAAGATTTAGAAATGTGTTAGAAAACTTGAGCATGAGGTTTAGATAATTTGGTGTAGTGAATCGCTTGATAAACCGTAAAATAAAATGCAGCCTCTGAAAGTGGTCAAAAACAAACTTAATCTGGCACTATAGCAAAAGAACTGACCAAATATCTGGCAGCAAAAGGGATTAAAATGTTTCAAAGTAAGTGTATGTGTAAACTAGTATGATTCAGACAGAAGGCAAATTCTCAGATCTCCATTGAAGTAAAACAATGTTAAATAAAGTTACACACTGTGGGTGTACTGCAGCATGTAAGTTACATACTATGGGTGCACTGCAGCATGGAAGTTACACACTATGGGTGTACTGTAGCATGTAAGTTACATAATATGGGTGTACTGTATGTAAGTTGCATACTATGGGTGTACTGTAGCATGCATGTTACATACTATGGGTGTACTGCAGCATGTAAGTTACATACTATGGGTGTACTGCAGCATGTAAGTTACATACTATGGGTGTACTGTAGCATGTAAGTTACATACTATGGGTGTACTGTAGCATGTATGTTACATACTATGGGTGTACTGCAGCATGTAAGTTACATACTATGGGTGTACTGCAGCATGTAAGTTACACACTGTGGGTGTACTTCAGCATGCAAGTTACACACTATGGGTGTACTGCAGCATGTAAGTTACACACTATGGGTGTACTGCAGCATGTAAGTTACATACTATGGGTGTACTGTAGCATGTAAGTTACATACTATGGGTGTACTATAGCATGTAAGTTACATACTGTGAGTGTACTGCAGCATGTAAGTTACATAATATGGATGTACTGCAGCATGTAAGTTACATACAGACTCAATATCATGAAGACTTAACCTTAGACTCAATATCATATACTCGACCTTAGACTCATTATCATAAAAACTTGACCTTAGACTCATTATCATAAAGACTTGACCTTAGCCTAATTATCATAAAAACTTGACCTTAGACTCAATATCATAAAGACTTGACCTTAAACTCATTATCCTAAAGACTGGAACTTACTCATTATCATAAAGACTTGACAGTTGACTAATTATCATAAAAACTTGACCTTAGACTCAATATCATAAAGACTTGACCTTAGACTCATTATCATAAAGACTTGACCTCAGACTCATTATGATAAAGACTTGACCTTAGACTCATTATCCTAAAGACTGGAACTTACTCATTATCATAAAGACTTGACAGTTGACTAATTATCATAAAAACTTGACCTTAGACTCAATATCATGAAGACTTAACCTTAGACTCAATATCATATACTCGACCTTAGACTCATTATCATAAAAACTTGACCTTAGACTCATTATCATAAAGACTTGACCTTAGCCTAATTATCATAAAAACTTGACCTTAGACTCAATATCATAAAGACTTGACCTTAGACTCATTATCCTAAAGACTGGAACTTACTCATTATCATAAAGACTTGACAGTTGACTAATTATCATAAAAACTTGACCTTAGACTCAATATCATAAAGACTTGACCTTAGACTCATTATCATAAAGACTTGACCTCAGACTCATTATGATAAAGACTTGACCTTAGACTCATTATCCTAAAGACTGGAACTTACTCATTATCATAAAGACTTGACAGTTGACTAATTATCATAAAAACTTGACCTTAGACTCAATATCATAAAGGCTTGACCTTAGACTCATTATCATAAAGACTTGACCTTAGCCTAATTATCATAAAAACTTGACCTTAGACTCATTATCCTAAAGACTGGAACTTACTCATTATCATAAAGACTTGACAGTTGACTAATTATCATAAAAACTTGACCTTAGACTCAATATCATAAAAACTTGACCTTAGACTCAATATCATAAAGACTCGACCTTAGACTCATTATCATAAAGACTTGACCTCAGACTCATTATGATAAAGACTTGACCTTAGACTCATTATCCTAAAGACTGGAACTTACTCATTATCATAAAGACTTGACAGTTGACTAATTATCATAAAGGCTTGATCTTAGACTAAATATCATAAAGATTTGACCTCAGACTCATTATGAGAAAGACTTGACCTTAGACTCATTATGATAAAGACTTGACCTTAGACTCATTATCATAAATACTTGACCTTAGACTTTTTATCATAAAAACTTGACCTTAGACTCAATATCATAAAGACTTGACCATAGACTCATTATCATAAAGACTTGACCTTAAACTCATTATCATAAAGAGTGGACCTAAGACTCATTATCCTAAAGCCTTGAACTTAAACTCAATATCATAAATACTTGACCTTGAGAAAAAGCTAGGTTTCGTCACATATTTATGGGCGGAGCTTGTAATGCCGATTGTGTTGTTTTCGAAACGGATATTGAAACGCTTTAAAAAAGCCTAAATGACTTTGAAGGTTAGTGGACTAATCTTTATTTTGAGTACAAAATCGGAATTAGCGTGTCTGATTTACCTAGTAAATACAATAAAAGTTGTACGTGACAGTTATGGTTTAAAGCCGGCATGAATCTGTTAAGGAAATTTTAAAAGCCGACATGGCCATATATAATATTTCATAACGTGAACAGAATGTCCTTCGTAATGATACATGAAATAGCTAGCTTTACTAAATTTTCCATTCTATAAAAATAGGAAAAAATAGTTTAAGAAACAATTTCCAAATCGCACCTAAAGTGCCGGAAATTATTGGTATAAGAACAATACTGTAGTGTTACACATGTTTTGTGACCTGTAACCTCTTATATTAGCCGTTACCATCATACTCAGCAGCACTGAAACCTTTTCATCACGATAGCTTTATTATTCTGCACTACAGAGGACATGTTTACATCAAGCAACCAGAAAAGTTATAACTAGGATTGTAGAAGTTGTGTGATTAATACTCCTTTGTGTTCTTTGAAGCTTAAAATTGCGAAGTTCTTTGATAGTTTGGACAAAATAAAAACGTTGACTTGGGCTATTTCTAGGCTATTTAAAAAAAATCATTTTTAGAGCTAATACTTTCTGAGGAGTTTCCGAAACCAAAAGCGTTTGTCAAAGATGGTAATTGGGTAAGGTTAACTAGACAGTCAGATTAGTTGATCAAAAACTTTGCTAAAATGCTTTTGACTGATTAAAACAGAATCATAAACTTCTGGAAATTTTACATAACAACGTTCATGTTTATGGTCTTAACCATTTCATAGCAGTGAGAACAATTAAACAGGATACATGGCTTTAGAAATTTCTGATTACCATAAGTCCTCATGCTCAAGCCGCGCGGCTTGTGCTCAAAACCAGATGACTCTCGAAAGAAAAAATAATCCTCCAACAAGCCGCATATGCCCACAGACCGCGGCTAATGACTGAGGTTTTGTCGTCCTTGACCCCTTCAGGAGCGAGAGTGTTGAGAAGAGTTTCGCTAAACCCCCATCCTCATGAATACGAAAACATTCTACATCAGTACGTGTGAAAAGAAATTTCTTCTACTTCCAAGTTCGAATTGAAATTCCTAAACCTTTGCATCAAGAACTTACTTGCCATGTCTCAGCTAGATTTTTATTACACTGTTAACTCATTCGCACCCGACTAATTTTTAGGCGATTAGCCCCAAATACTGCTAATTTTTCAGGAAGTTGCCGTAATTCAAATTACTACTACAGGAGACAGACTTGAGATAATTTACTCATTCAAATTTCACAAGAACCAGCCAAGTCTCTTCTTTCGAACTATATTATATTACTATAGACGACTCATATCTCTGTTATGTAAATTCGAACCTCAAAGAAGGTAGTTTCAGGAAATCTCCAATTTTGAAAAAAATTGTCATTTGCTCAAACAAAGTTAGATTTGCACCACAAAAGTTGCAAAATATACAAAGTTTGACTGAAATTACTTATTTATTACACACAATACATAATTATGAGTATTATTGATACATATGCAGTTAGTCATGAACATGAAAATCATGAAACTCTAACTTTTCCTCATGAGTATCATCCTTCAAACAAAAACATAGCAAATATATATGCCATTATAACTCAATAAAACGTCATAAAAATGATTCAAATATTGAAAATATGTTCACCAACTGTGTTCTTTACTTTTCAGAATTCGTAGACAGCTCAGAGAATCAATATGATCCTATCGAAACTGAAGGATAACGTTAGTCTGACTGCGGCTGGCAGCTTAAAGATTGCATTTTTATTTGAGCATATCGATTCAATTTGGCCAAATTAAAAGTTGATAAAAACTTTGAAACATTAAAAATAATGTTTCAATTTAAATTGTGCAGTCTTTCAATGTCTTACCACTTCTGAATCTGCATATTTACTTCTGGAGTTGAAAAAAAATTATCGCGAACGATAGAATTTCGAGTGGGCAGGGTGATTTCCGGTTTTGGTAGATATTGATATGGGTGTACTAATTTGGGTATAACTTTTGCCAGGGACGTTATAGAGGCATAATGTAAAGTTCCTCTGATTGGCCAGAATTCTTTCTTTCTAACTAATCAAAAACTAATTTTGATAGTTCGAAAATAACGATGCAAAGAGCCGGTAGATTTCAGACGCGAGTTAACCCGCATTGGGTGCTTAGCAACGTTATAAATAGGCGAGTTAACTCGCGCCTGGGTGCGAATGAGTTAAAGGCTTCACGTTAATGGAAAGATGCGGTCAGGGAGGAAACGGTTTTGATGACCTATGACTGTGGTGAGTTAAACATTAGCGATAAATTCTTTGTTAGTCTAAATTATTCCAAAAACATGACCTTGAAAATAAACGAGTAGCTTGCCAAAATCCCGTATATAAAAGTGTATCATGGCTGCGATTCTAGGGTTATAGCGCGGAACTGAGCAGAGACAGCATTTATCGAGAAGCCGCCCTAAGCCTCATGTAAGTTTTAAAAACTTGGCTTTAGCCGCGGCCTATGACTTTGAACCAGAAGCCGCGCCCAACGACAAGCCGCGCGGCTTGAGCATAAGGACTTACGGTACCAATTTTGGAAAAAAAAACACTCATTTTAGCGATATAGGGTTCAAATAGGTTGTATCTTGTAGAGAATTTTGTGGAGATGCGGCTAAAAAATTACATAGCTACTGTTAGTGGTTGTCATGCAACAAGCAAATGAACTGCGCAATGTCAGAAAGTCAGCTTGCCGACTTTGAAGAGTTAAGACTAAACAAAAACTCAATGATACCTTGTTGGAACATGGTATACAAGGCCAAGGGAGGAAGCTAATGTCTGCGCATATTCACATTTTCCAGATAGCAAGGAGACGACGTGGAGGCTTTTCTCATAGGCAACCAGCAGCAAGTCCTGTGCAAACATATGAACTATAATTAATGCTCAGACAGTAATCCATCCCATGCCAGCCAGCTTGCCAGACACAACCAAAGGAATTAAGTACAATAATAATAATACAGGTACCAACGGTTGAGCAAGCTTGGTATAGAACACAACTGAGAAACTGATGGAACAATAAATCTTCCCTTTACAACTTATGTACACAATGGAATTGTCCTGACTACTGCTCTACCAGTCTCTGCTCAAGAGTAGGTTACACCTTCCCAAAAGGATTTTAAAGAGATTGTTCTATGAACGTTTGTTGGACAATTGGATTCCAGTCATGAGCACAATAAATAGAAAAGCTTTATAACAGAACCAATTTCAAACTACTCACCAGATAAGTCAAAACTTGCTCCTACATTCCAGTCAGTTCTTATGGTGAAAAAGTAACACTATCATGTTTTAAACATCACTGGCTCACATTAGCAATAAGACTAGAAGTATGTCGAGATGTCCTCATGTGACATATCAACACTGAACTTCCATACAAAAATATTGGATGAGGTCTGAAAGGTTGGCGTAAAACAAGCGTTGAGACAGAGACATAGAGCAGAGATTGCGCTCGCAGTAAAAAAACAAGCTGATATATTTACAGAAATAAAATTGAGATTTCCATGTGCGTTTAACAGGAAATAGCACGTGTAAGAGCAAGAAGCAAACCATTTAGGGTGTTACTCTGTTTGAACAGGCCTACTGCTACGACACTCCATGGTAATATGTCGGCAATATAATCACCAATGTGTTGCTGATTAGCTTATCAACATACCAAATGTAGTCAGCGGGTTCTCTTCATTTGTTTACCTCACCATATAGTTTACTGTACAAAACAATGACCTTGTTAAGTGACGGTCACATACGCGCACACACACACACGCAACTAACTCAGCCAATAATAAAGTACTAAAATGAAGGTAAAAACTGACTTACGCCATGCAGCTTTAAAAGGCAATTTACAGGAGAATCTGAGACGAAGGCAGGATATTCGGTTGGTTCCATCCTGTGATTAATTTTACATACCAACACTTCTCCTGATAGTGTGCCGACTGCAAACTTATGCTCTAAAAACAATTCAGACTAAATACAGTTAAGAGCGAAGATAGATTATCCAATGAAGATGAAGTAGAGACATGATATTGGCAGGAATATGGATTATTTAATAGAATGGAAAGTATAGAACTGGAGCGGCACCAGAGAGAGTTTATAGGTAAAAACAAATATCTATAAAATGCTCAACTCTATTGCTTCATCTGCATTTTTGTGTTTTCAAACAAGGCTACATAATCTGGAGAGCGAAGGAAGATGGTGTAAAACAAAAGTGTGTAACAAACACCTGATAGTCTGTGTAGCAGAACAGAAGAGTGACTTCTCATCAGTTCGCGCTAGAATATCTACATGCTGTAGTGTAAGTCTACCATTGGTATCCCATTGCTTCTCATATATGTCTATAAAAACAAACAGTCACTAACGGTCATTGCTTCAAATACAGCTGATAAGAATATGTACATTATGAACACTATCAACTATCAACATTATTACGCTAGTAGTAAATATTAATCGTTTATCAGTTGTTCAACTCCTTCACTATCACAAGCAGCGCAGTACAACATGGCAAAGCGTTTGCGTAGGGCCAGGAGCCGCATGGTGCGACTTTAGTAGGCTTCATACAAACCTTTCTGATTAGTGAGTAGTTGATTAATTAGACTATAATAATCGTACTCAAACAAAATTAAACAACTATCGGCATGTGTTAGGCCAATAGAAAATATGTTTTCAACCCATCCCAGGCGTAGTTTCATTTTGCAAAAACTGTATTCTCTTATGCAATAATTTGCTTACAAGGGTTTCACTAATTTTAGATTTAAAGACTTTCACTGATTTTTATTGCACAATAACACTGCTGGGAGTATTTTTATTTTAGTAATAATAATGCTGTAAGCTGTAATAATGTTGGTCAATTGTCTGACCTGAATGTGATCACGGTTGTATTGAAAATAGTCAAAAAAGTGACCAATCTCATCCTGCAACAGTGGAATTGTTGTGGAATTTTTATGGCACAAACTGGTGTAAAATTCAATGCTGATGAGTTTGATTTCAAAACATTTTTATAGACTGTGTGGCTTGAAAGTTATGACAATTTACTTGATGCCATATTTAATTATGTCCCTGTCAAGAAAATAATTTGGTGGCAAAATAATTAATGATGGTAACACTTTATATATATACATATGTGACTCAAAGTTTGTCATCCGTTTTATGTCGTCTGTTTTCGGTATGTCCAGCTTTAGTTATTATTAGAATCTTGGAATAAAGAATCCGTACCGAAGAAGATTTGATCTCGGACCCTCCCCTTCACCAGTCCGACCCCGTACCAATTAGGCCGCAGATATTGTTCTGTTAGCTAGCTGACATATCTCGCTATATGAGAACAAATACCCAACGGTTTTGCGCACTAGGCAGGGTGATTGCCTGGAGATGAATAGCTCTCATTAGTAAGCTTAATCAAATTTTCCAGGCAATCAAATTACTAAGTATTGCCAGGTTAATAGCAAATGGCGGGCAACTCTCATTACTTCTCATTATTTACGAGCTGAATTTTAATACCCGGGCAACGCCGGGAAACAGCTAGTATAAGTATATAATCCATCTCATAGAAACACTGAGAGCACCACCTAATGTTATAAGTATATAATCCATCTCATATAAAAACTGAGAGCACCACCTACTGTTATAAGTATATAATCCATCTCATAGAAACACTGAGAGCACCACCTACTGTTATAAGTATATAATCCATCTCATAGAAACACTGAGAGCACCACCTACTGTTATAAGTATATAATCCATCTCATAGAAACACTGAGAGCTCCACCTACTGTTATAAGTATATAATCCATCTCATAGAAACACTGAGAGCACCACCTAATGTTATAAGTATATAATCCATCTCATATAAACACTGAGAGCACCACCTACTGTTATAAGTATATAATCCATCTGATAGAAACACTGAGAGCACCACCTACTGTTATAAGTATATAATCCATCTCATAGAGACACTGAGAGCTCCACCTACTGTTATAAGTATACAATCCATCTCATAAAAACACTGAGAGCACCACCTAATGTTATAAGTATATAATCCATCTCATAGAAACACTGAGAGCACCACCTACTGTTATATGTATATAATCTATCTCTTAGAAACACTGAGAGCACCACCTACTGTTATAAGTATATAATCCATCTCATAGAAACACTGAGAGCACCACCTACTGTTATAAGTATATAATCCATCTCATAGAAACACTGACAACACCGCCTACTGCTATAAGTATATAATCCATCTCATAGAAACACTGAGAGCACCACCTACTGTTATAAGTATATAATCCATATCATAGAATCACTGAGAGCACCACCTACTGTTATAAGTATATAATCCATCACATAGAAACACTGAGAGCACCACCTAATGTTATAAGTATGTAATCCATCTCATAGAAACACTGAGAGCACCACATAATGTTATAAGTATATAATCCATCTCATAGAAACACTGAGAGCACCACCTATTACTGTTATAAGTATATAATCCATATCATAGGAACACTGAGAGCACCACCGACTGTTATAAGTATATAATCCATCTCATAGAAACACTGAGAGCTCCACCTACTGTTGTAAGTATATAATCTGACTTATAGAAACACTGAGAGCACCACCTACGGTTATAAGTATATAATCCATCTGATAGAAACACTGAGAGCACCACCTACTGTTATAAGTACATGATTCATCTCATAGGAACACTGAGAACACCACCTACTGTTATAAGTATATAATCCATTTCATAGAAACACTGAGAGCCCCACCTACTGTTATAATTATATAATCCATCTCATAGACACACTGAGAGCACCACCGACTGTTATAAGTATATAATCCATCTCATAGAAACACTGAGAGCTCCACCTACTGTTATAAGTATATAATCCATCTCATAGAAACACTGAGAGCCCCAGCTACTGTTATAATTATATAATCCATCTCATAGACACACTGAGAGCACCACCTACCGTTATAAGTATATAATCCATCCGATAGAAACACTGAGAGCACCACCTAATGTTATAAGTATATAATCCATCTCATAGAAACACTGAGAGCACCAACTACTGTTATAATTATATAATCCATCTCATAGAAACACTGAGAGCACCACCTAATGTTATAAGTATATAATCCATCTCATAGAAACACTGACAGCACCACCTAATGTTATAAGTATGTAATCAATCTCATAGAAACACTCACAGCACCACCTACTGTTATAAGTATATAATCCATATCATAGAATCACTGAGAGCACCACCTACTGTTATAAGTATATAATCCATCACATAGAAACACTGAGAGCACCACCAATTATATAAGTATATAATCCATCTGATAGAAACACTGAGAGCACCACCTACTGTTATAAGTATATAATCCATCTCATAGAGACACTGAGAGCTCCACCTACTGTTATAAGTATACAATCCATCTCATAAAAACACTGAGAGCACCACCTAATGTTATAAGTATATAATCCATCTCATAGAAACACTGAGAGCACCACCTACTGTTATATGTATATAATCTATCTCTTAGAAACACTGAGAGCACCACCTACTGTTATAAGTATATAATCCATCTCATAGAAACACTGAGAGCACCACCTACTGTTATAAGTATATAATCCATCTCATAGAAACACTGACAACACCGCCTACTGCTATAAGTATATAATCCATCTCATAGAAACACTGAGAGCACCACCTACTGTTATAAGTATATAATCCATATCATAGAATCACTGAGAGCACCACCTACTGTTATAAGTATATAATCCATCACATAGAAACACTGAGAGCACCACCTAATGTTATAAGTATGTAATCCATCTCATAGAAACACTGAGAGCACCACATAATGTTATAAGTATATAATCCATCTCATAGAAACACTGAGAGCACCACCTATTACTGTTATAAGTATATAATCCATATCATAGGAACACTGAGAGCACCACCGACTGTTATAAGTATATAATCCATCTCATAGAAACACTGAGAGCTCCACCTACTGTTGTAAGTATATAATCTGACTTATAGAAACACTGAGAGCACCACCTACGGTTATAAGTATATAATCCATCTGATAGAAACACTGAGAGCACCACCTACTGTTATAAGTACATGATTCATCTCATAGGAACACTGAGAACACCACCTACTGTTATAAGTATATAATCCATTTCATAGAAACACTGAGAGCCCCACCTACTGTTATAATTATATAATCCATCTCATAGACACACTGAGAGCACCACCGACTGTTATAAGTATATAATCCATCTCATAGAAACACTGAGAGCTCCACCTACTGTTATAAGTATATAATCCATCTCATATAAAAACTGAGAGCACCACCTACTGTTATAAGTATATAATCCATCTCATAGAAACACTGAGAGCACCACCTAATGTTATAAGTATATAATCCATCTCATATAAAAACTGAGAGCACCACCTACTGTTATAAGTATATAATCCATCTCATAGAAACACTGAGAGCACCACCTACTGTTATAAGTATATAATCCATCTCATAGAAACACTGAGAGCACCACCTACTGTTATAAGTATATAATCCATCTCATAGAAACACTGAGAGCTCCACCTACTGTTATAAGTATATAATCCATCTCATAGAAACGCTGAGAGCACCACCTAATGTTATAAGTATATAATCCATCTCATATAAACACTGAGAGCACCACCTACTGTTATAAGTATATAATCCATCTGATAGAAACACTGAGAGCACCACCTACTGTTATAAGTATATAATCCATCTCATAGAGACACTGAGAGCTCCACCTACTGTTATAAGTATACAATCCATCTCATAAAAACACTGAGAGCACCACCTAATGTTATAAGTATATAATCCATCTCATAGAAACACTGAGAGCACCACCTACTGTTATATGTATATAATCTATCTCTTAGAAACACTGAGAGCACCACCTACTGTTATAAGTATATAATCCATCTCATAGAAACACTGAGAGCACCACCTACTGTTATAAGTATATAATCCATCTCATAGAAACACTGACAACACCGCCTACTGCTATAAGTATATAATCCATCTCATAGAAACACTGAGAGCACCACCTACTGTTATAAGTATATAATCCATATCATAGAATCACTGAGAGCACCACCTACTGTTATAAGTATATAATCCATCACATAGAAACACTGAGAGCACCACCTAATGTTATAAGTATGTAATCCATCTCATAGAAACACTGAGAGCACCACATAATGTTATAAGTATATAATCCATCTCATAGAAACACTGAGAGCACCACCTATTACTGTTATAAGTATATAATCCATATCATAGGAACACTGAGAGCACCACCGACTGTTATAAGTATATAATCCATCTCATAGAAACACTGAGAGCTCCACCTACTGTTGTAAGTATATAATCTGACTTATAGAAACACTGAGAGCACCACCTACGGTTATAAGTATATAATCCATCTGATAGAAACACTGAGAGCACCACCTACTGTTATAAGTACATGATTCATCTCATAGGAACACTGAGAACACCACCTACTGTTATAAGTATATAATCCATTTCATAGAAACACTGAGAGCCCCACCTACTGTTATAATTATATAATCCATCTCATAGACACACTGAGAGCACCACCGACTGTTATAAGTATATAATCCATCTCATAGAAACACTGAGAGCTCCACCTACTGTTATAAGTATATAATCCATCTCATAGAAACACTGAGAGCCCCAGCTACTGTTATAATTATATAATCCATCTCATAGACACACTGAGAGCACCACCTACCGTTATAAGTATATAATCCATCCGATAGAAACACTGAGAGCACCACCTAATGTTATAAGTATATAATCCATCTCATAGAAACACTGAGAGCACCAACTACTGTTATAATTATATAATCCATCTCATAGAAACACTGAGAGCACCACCTAATGTTATAAGTATATAATCCATCTCATAGAAACACTGACAGCACCACCTAATGTTATAAGTATGTAATCAATCTCATAGAAACACTCACAGCACCACCTACTGTTATAAGTATATAATCCATATCATAGAAACACTGACAACACCACCTATTGTTATAAGTATATAATGCATCTCATAGAAACACTGAGAGCACCACCTAATGTTATAAGTATATAATCCATCTCATAGAAACACTGAGAGCACCACCTAATGTTATAAGTATATAATCCATATCATAGAAACACTGACAACACCACCTATTGTTATAAGTATATAATGCATCTCATAGAAACACTGAGAGCACCACCTAATGTTATAAGTATATAATCCATCTCATAGAAACACTGAGAGCACCACCTAATGTTATAAGTATATAATCAATCTCATAGAAACACTGAGAGCACCACCTAATGTTATAAGTATATAATCCATCTCATAGAAACACTGACAGCACCACCTACTGTTATAAGTATATAATCCATATCATAGAAACACTGACAACACCACCTATTGTTATAAGTATATAATGCATCTCATAGAAACACTGAGAGCACCACCTAATGTTATAAGTATATAATCCATCTCATAGAAACACTGAGAGCACCACCTAATGTTATAAGTATATAATCCATCTCATAGAAACGCTGAGAGCACCACCTAATGTTATAAGTATATAATCCATCTCATAGAAACGCTGAGAGCACCACCTAATGTTATAAGTATATAATCCATCTCATAGAAACACTGAGAGCACCACCTAATGTTATAAGTATATAATCCATCTCATAGAAACACTGAGAGCACCACCTACTGTTATAAGTATATAATCCATCTCATAGAAACACTGACAACACCACCTATTGTTATAAGTATATAATGCATCTCATAGAAACACTGAGAGCACCACCTAATGTTATAAGTATATAATCCATATCATAGAAACACTGAGAGCACCACCTAATGTCATAAGTATATAATCCATATCATAGAAACACTGAGAGCACCACCTAATGTTATAAGTATATAATCCATCTCATAGAAACGCTGAGAGCACCACCTAATGTTATAAGTATATAATCCATCTCATAGAAACACTGACAGCACCACCTACTGTTATAAGTATATAATCCATCTCATAGAAACACTGAGAGCACCACCTACTGTTATAAGTATATAATCCATCTCATAGAAACACTGAGAGCCCCACATACTGTTATAATTATATAATCCATCTCATAGACACAATGAGAGCACCACCTACCGTTATAAGTATATAATCCATCTGATAGAAACACTGAGAGCATCACCTACTGTTATAAGTATATAATCCATCTGATAGAAACACTGACAGCACCACCTAATGTTATAAGTATATAATCCATCTGATAAAAAAACTGAGAGCGCCACCTACTGTTATAAGTATATAATCTATATCATAGAAACACTGAGAGCACCACCTAATGTTATAAGTATATAATCCATCTCATAGAAAGACTGAGAGCACCACCTAATGTTATAAGTATATAATCCATCTCATAGAAACACTGACGGCACCACCGACTGTTATAAGTATATAATCCATCTCATAGAAACACTGAGAGCTCCACCTACTGTTATAAGTATATAATCCATCTCATAGAAACACTGAGAGCACCACCTAATGTTATAAGTATATAATCCATCTCATATAAACACTGAGAGCACCACCTACTGTTATAAGTATATAATCCATCTGATAGAAACACTGAGAGCACCACCTACTGTTATAAGTATATAATCCATCTCATAGAGACACTGAGAGCTCCACCTACTGTTATAAGTATACAATCCATCTCATAAAAACACTGAGAGCACCACCTAATGTTATAAGTATATAATCCATCTCATAGAAACACTGAGAGCACCACCTACTGTTATATGTATATAATCTATCTCTTAGAAACACTGAGAGCACCACCTACTGTTATAAGTATATAATCCATCTCATAGAAACACTGAGAGCACCACCTACTGTTATAAGTATATAATCCATCTCATAGAAACACTGACAACACCGCCTACTGCTATAAGTATATAATCCATCTCATAGAAACACTGAGAGCACCACCTACTGTTATAAGTATATAATCCATATCATAGAATCACTGAGAGCACCACCTACTGTTATAAGTATATAATCCATCACATAGAAACACTGAGAGCACCACCTAATGTTATAAGTATGTAATCCATCTCATAGAAACACTGAGAGCACCACATAATGTTATAAGTATATAATCCATCTCATAGAAACACTGAGAGCACCACCTATTACTGTTATAAGTATATAATCCATATCATAGGAACACTGAGAGCACCACCGACTGTTATAAGTATATAATCCATCTCATAGAAACACTGAGAGCTCCACCTACTGTTGTAAGTATATAATCTGACTTATAGAAACACTGAGAGCACCACCTACGGTTATAAGTATATAATCCATCTGATAGAAACACTGAGAGCACCACCTACTGTTATAAGTACATGATTCATCTCATAGGAACACTGAGAACACCACCTACTGTTATAAGTATATAATCCATTTCATAGAAACACTGAGAGCCCCACCTACTGTTATAATTATATAATCCATCTCATAGACACACTGAGAGCACCACCGACTGTTATAAGTATATAATCCATCTCATAGAAACACTGAGAGCTCCACCTACTGTTATAAGTATATAATCCATCTCATAGAAACACTGAGAGCCCCAGCTACTGTTATAATTATATAATCCATCTCATAGACACACTGAGAGCACCACCTACCGTTATAAGTATATAATCCATCCGATAGAAACACTGAGAGCACCACCTAATGTTATAAGTATATAATCCATCTCATAGAAACACTGAGAGCACCAACTACTGTTATAATTATATAATCCATCTCATAGAAACACTGAGAGCACCACCTAATGTTATAAGTATATAATCCATCTCATAGAAACACTGACAGCACCACCTAATGTTATAAGTATGTAATCAATCTCATAGAAACACTCACAGCACCACCTACTGTTATAAGTATATAATCCATATCATAGAAACACTGACAACACCACCTATTGTTATAAGTATATAATGCATCTCATAGAAACACTGAGAGCACCACCTAATGTTATAAGTATATAATCCATCTCATAGAAACACTGAGAGCACCACCTAATGTTATAAGTATATAATCCATATCATAGAAACACTGACAACACCACCTATTGTTATAAGTATATAATGCATCTCATAGAAACACTGAGAGCACCACCTAATGTTATAAGTATATAATCCATCTCATAGAAACACTGAGAGCACCACCTAATGTTATAAGTATATAATCAATCTCATAGAAACACTGAGAGCACCACCTAATGTTATAAGTATATAATCCATCTCATAGAAACACTGACAGCACCACCTACTGTTATAAGTATATAATCCATATCATAGAAACACTGACAACACCACCTATTGTTATAAGTATATAATGCATCTCATAGAAACACTGAGAGCACCACCTAATGTTATAAGTATATAATCCATCTCATAGAAACACTGAGAGCACCACCTAATGTTATAAGTATATAATCCATCTCATAGAAACGCTGAGAGCACCACCTAATGTTATAAGTATATAATCCATCTCATAGAAACGCTGAGAGCACCACCTAATGTTATAAGTATATAATCCATCTCATAGAAACACTGAGAGCACCACCTAATGTTATAAGTATATAATCCATCTCATAGAAACACTGAGAGCACCACCTACTGTTATAAGTATATAATCCATCTCATAGAAACACTGACAACACCACCTATTGTTATAAGTATATAATGCATCTCATAGAAACACTGAGAGCACCACCTAATGTTATAAGTATATAATCCATATCATAGAAACACTGAGAGCACCACCTAATGTCATAAGTATATAATCCATATCATAGAAACACTGAGAGCACCACCTAATGTTATAAGTATATAATCCATCTCATAGAAACGCTGAGAGCACCACCTAATGTTATAAGTATATAATCCATCTCATAGAAACACTGACAGCACCACCTACTGTTATAAGTATATAATCCATCTCATAGAAACACTGAGAGCACCACCTACTGTTATAAGTATATAATCCATCTCATAGAAACACTGAGAGCCCCACATACTGTTATAATTATATAATCCATCTCATAGACACAATGAGAGCACCACCTACCGTTATAAGTATATAATCCATCTGATAGAAACACTGAGAGCATCACCTACTGTTATAAGTATATAATCCATCTGATAGAAACACTGACAGCACCACCTAATGTTATAAGTATATAATCCATCTGATAAAAAAACTGAGAGCGCCACCTACTGTTATAAGTATATAATCTATATCATAGAAACACTGAGAGCACCACCTAATGTTATAAGTATATAATCCATCTCATAGAAAGACTGAGAGCACCACCTAATGTTATAAGTATATAATCCATCTCATAGAAACACTGACGGCACCACCGACTGTTATAAGTATATAATCCATCTCATAGAAACACTGAGAGCTCCACCTACTGTTATAAGTATATAATCCATCTCATAGAAACACTGAGAGCACCACCTAATGTTATAAGTATATAATCCATCTCATATAAACACTGAGAGCACCACCTACTGTTATAAGTATATAATCCATCTGATAGAAACACTGAGAGCACCACCTACTGTTATAAGTATATAATCCATCTCATAGAGACACTGAGAGCTCCACCTACTGTTATAAGTATACAATCCATCTCATAAAAACACTGAGAGCACCACCTAATGTTATAAGTATATAATCCATCTCATAGAAACACTGAGAGCACCACCTACTGTTATATGTATATAATCTATCTCTTAGAAACACTGAGAGCACCACCTACTGTTATAAGTATATAATCCATCTCATAGAAACACTGACAGCACCACTTACTGTTATAAGTATATAATCCATCTCATAGAAACACTGAGAACACCACCTACTGTTATAAGTATATAATCCATCTCATAGAAACACTGAGAGCACCACCTACTGTTATAAGTATATAATCCATCTCATAGAAACACTGACAACACCGCCTACTGCTATAAGTATATAATCCATCTCATAGAAACACTGAGAGCACCACCTACTGTTATAAGTATATAATCCATATCATATAATCACTGAGAGCACCACCTACTGTTATAAGTATATAATCCATCTCATAGAAACACTGAGAGCACCACCTAATGTTATAAGTATGTAATCCACCTCATAGAAACACTGAGAGCACCACATAATGTTATAAGTATATAATCCATCTCATAGAAACACTGAGAGCACCACCTATTGTTATAAGTATATAATCCATATCATAGGAACACTGAGAGCACCACCGACTGTTATAAGTATATAATCCATCTCATAGAAACACTGAGAGCTCCACCTACTGTTGTAAGTATATAATCTGACTTATAGAAACACTGAGAGCACCACCTACGGTTATAAGTATATAATCCATCTGATAGAAACACTGAGAGCACCACCTACTGTTATAAGTACATGATTCATCTCATAGGAACACTGAGAACACCACCTACTGTTATAAGTATATAATCCATTTCATAGAAACACTGAGAGCCCCACCTACTGTTATAATTATATAATCCATCTCATAGACACACTGAGAGCACCACCGACTGTTATAAGTATATAATCCATCTCATAGAAACACTGAGAGCTCCACCTACTGTTATAAGTATATAATCCATCTCATAGAAACACTGAGAGCCCCAGCTACTGTTATAATTATATAATCCATCTCATAGACACACTGAGAGCACCACCTACCGTTATAAGTATATAATCCATCCGATAGAAACACTGAGAGCACCACCTAATGTTATAAGTATATAATCCATCTCATAGAAACACTGAGAGCACCACCTAATGTTATAAGTATATAATCCATCTCATAGAAACACTGACAGCACCACCTACTGTTATAAGTATATAATCCATATCATAGAAACACTGACAACACCACCTATTGTTATAAGTATATAATGCATCTCATAGAAACACTGAGAGCACCACCTAATGTTATAAGTATATAATCCATCACATAGAAACACTGAGAGCACCACCTAATGTTATAAGTATATAATCCATCTCATAGAAACGCTGAGAGCACCACCTAATGTTATAAGTATATAATCCATCTCATAGAAACACTGAGAGCACCACCTACTGTTATAAGTATATAATCCATCTCATAGAAACACTGAGAGCCCCACATACTGTTATAATTATATAATCCATCTCATAGACACACTGAGAGCACCACCTACCGTTATAAGTATATAATCCATTCGATAGAAACACTGAGAGCACCACCTAATGTTATAAGTATATAATCCATCTCATAGAAACGCTGAGAGCACCACCTAATGTTATAAGTATATAATCCATCTCATAGAAACACTGAGAGCACCACCTACTGTTATAAGTATATAATCCATCTCATAGAAACACTGAGAGCCCCACATACTGTTATAATTATATAATCCATCTGATAGAAACACTGACAGCACCACTTAATGTTATAAGTATATAATCCATCTCATAGAAACACTGACAACACCACCTATTGTTATAAGTATATAATGCATCTCATAGAAACACTGAGAGCACCACCTAATGTTATAAGTATATAATCCATCTCATAGAAACACTGAGAGCACCACCTAATGTTATAAGTATATAATCCATATCATAGAAACACTGACAACACCACCTATTGTTATAAGTATATAATGCATCTCATAGAAACACTGAGAGCACCACCTAATGTTATAAGTATATAATCCATCTCATAGAAACACTGAGAGCACCACCTAATGTTATAAGTATATAATCAATCTCATAGAAACACTGAGAGCACCACCTAATGTTATAAGTATATAATCCATCTCATAGAAACACTGACAGCACCACCTACTGTTATAAGTATATAATCCATCACATAGAAACACTGAGAGCACCACCTAATGTTATAAGTATATAATCCATCTCATAGAAACGCTGAGAGCACCACCTAATGTTATAAGTATATAATCCATCTCATAGAAACACTGACAACACCACCTATTGTTATAAGTATATAATGCATCTCATAGAAACACTGAGAGCACCACCTAATGTTATAAGTATATAATCCATCTCATAGAAACACTGAGAGCACCACCTAATGTTATAAGTATATAATCCATATCATAGAAACACTGACAACACCACCTATTGTTATAAGTATATAATGCATCTCATAGAAACACTGACAACACCACCTATTGTTATAAGTATATAATGCATCTCATAGAAACACTGAGAGCACCACCTAATGTTATAAGTATATAATCCATCTCATAGAAACACTGAGAGCACCACCTAATGTTATAAGTATATAATCCATATCATAGAAACACTGACAACACCACCTATTGTTATAAGTATATAATGCATCTCATAGAAACACTGAGAGCACCACCTAATGTTATAAGTATATAATCCATATCATAGAAACACTGACAACACCACCTATTGTTATAAGTATATAATGCATCTCATAGAAACACTGAGAGCACCACCTAATGTTATAAGTATATAATCCATCTCATAGAAACACTGAGAGCACCACCTAATGTTATAAGTATATAATCAATCTCATAGAAACACTGAGAGCACCACCTAATGTTATAAGTATATAATCCATCTCATAGAAACACTGACAGCACCACCTACTGTTATAAGTATATAATCCATATCATAGAAACACTGACAACACCACCTATTGTTATAAGTATATAATGCATCTCATAGAAACACTGAGAGCACCACCTAATGTTATAAGTATATAATCCATCTCATAGAAACACTGAGAGCACCACCTAATGTTATAAGTATATAATCCATCTCATAGAAACGCTGAGAGCACCACCTAATGTTATAAGTATATAATCCATCTCATAGAAACGCTGAGAGCACCACCTAATGTTATAAGTATATAATCCATCTCATAGAAACACTGAGAGCACCACCTAATGTTATAAGTATATAATCCATCTCATAGAAACACTGAGAGCACCACCTACTGTTATAAGTATATAATCCATCTCATAGAAACACTGACAACACCACCTATTGTTATAAGTATATAATGCATCTCATAGAAACACTGAGAGCACCACCTAATGTTATAAGTATATAATCCATATCATAGAAACACTGAGAGCACCACCTAATGTCATAAGTATATAATCCATATCATAGAAACACTGAGAGCACCACCTAATGTTATAAGTATATAATCCATCTCATAGAAACGCTGAGAGCACCACCTAATGTTATAAGTATATAATCCATCTCATAGAAACACTGACAGCACCACCTACTGTTATAAGTATATAATCCATCTCATAGAAACACTGAGAGCACCACCTACTGTTATAAGTATATAATCCATCTCATAGAAACACTGAGAGCCCCACATACTGTTATAATTATATAATCCATCTCATAGACACAATGAGAGCACCACCTACCGTTATAAGTATATAATCCATCTGATAGAAACACTGAGAGCATCACCTACTGTTATAAGTATATAATCCATCTGATAGAAACACTGACAGCACCACCTAATGTTATAAGTATATAATCCATCTGATAAAAAAACTGAGAGCGCCACCTACTGTTATAAGTATATAATCTATATCATAGAAACACTGAGAGCACCACCTAATGTTATAAGTATATAATCCATCTCATAGAAAGACTGAGAGCACCACCTAATGTTATAAGTATATAATCCATCTCATAGAAACACTGACGGCACCACCGACTGTTATAAGTATATAATCCATCTCATAGAAACACTGAGAGCTCCACCTACTGTTATAAGTATATAATCCATCTCATAGAAACACTGAGAGCACCACCTAATGTTATAAGTATATAATCCATCTCATATAAACACTGAGAGCACCACCTACTGTTATAAGTATATAATCCATCTGATAGAAACACTGAGAGCACCACCTACTGTTATAAGTATATAATCCATCTCATAGAGACACTGAGAGCTCCACCTACTGTTATAAGTATACAATCCATCTCATAAAAACACTGAGAGCACCACCTAATGTTATAAGTATATAATCCATCTCATAGAAACACTGAGAGCACCACCTACTGTTATATGTATATAATCTATCTCTTAGAAACACTGAGAGCACCACCTACTGTTATAAGTATATAATCCATCTCATAGAAACACTGACAGCACCACTTACTGTTATAAGTATATAATCCATCTCATAGAAACACTGAGAACACCACCTACTGTTATAAGTATATAATCCATCTCATAGAAACACTGAGAGCACCACCTACTGTTATAAGTATATAATCCATCTCATAGAAACACTGACAACACCGCCTACTGCTATAAGTATATAATCCATCTCATAGAAACACTGAGAGCACCACCTACTGTTATAAGTATATGATCCATCTCATAGAAACACTGAGAGCACCACCTAATGTTATAAGTATATAAACCATCTCATAGAAACACTGAGAGCACCACCTACTGTTATAAGTATATAATCCATATCATAGAAACACTGAGAGCACCACCTACTGTCATAAATATATAATCCATCTCATAGAAACACTGAGAGCACCACCTAATGTTATAAGTATGTAATCCACCTCATAGAAACACTGAGGGCACCACCTAATGTTATAAGTATATAAACCATCTCATAGAAACACTGAGAACACCACCTACTGTTATAAGTATATAATCCATATCATAGAAACACTGAGAGCACCACCTACTGTCATAAATATATAATCCATCTCATAGAAACACTGAGAGCACCACCTATTGTTATAAGTATATAATCCATATCATAGGAACACTGAGAGCACCACCGACTGTTATAAGTATATAATCCATCTCATAGAAACACTGAGAGCTCCACCTACTGTTGTAAGTATATAATCTGACTTATAGAAACACTGAGAGCACCACCTACGGTTATAATTATATAATCCATCTGATAGAAACACTGAGAGCACCACCTACTGTTATAAGTACATGATTCATCTCATAGGAACACTGAGAACACCACCTACTGTTATAAGTATATAATCCATTTCATAGAAACACTGAGAGCCCCACCTACTGTTATAATTATATAATCCATCTCATAGACACACTGAGAGCACCACCGACTGTTATAAGTATATAATCCATCTCATAGAAACACTGAGAGCTCCACCTACTGTTATAAGTATATAATCCATCTCATAGAAACACTGAGAGCCCCAGCTACTGTTATAATTATATAATCCATCTCATAGACACACTGAGAGCACCACCTACCGTTATAAGTATATAATCCATCCGATAGAAACACTGAGAGCACCACCTAATGTTATAAGTATATAATCCATCTCATAGAAACACTGAGAGCACCACCTAATGTTATAAGTATATAATCCATCTCATAGAAACACTGACAGCACCACCTACTGTTATAAGTATATAATCCATATCATAGAAACACTGACAACACCACCTATTGTTATAAGTATATAATGCATCTCATAGAAACACTGAGAGCACCACCTAATGTTATAAGTATATAATCCATCACATAGAAACACTGAGAGCACCACCTAATGTTATAAGTATATAATCCATCTCATAGAAACGCTGAGAGCACCACCTAATGTTATAAGTATATAATCCATCTCGTAGAAACACTGAGAGCACCACCTACTGTTATAAGTATATAATCCATCTCATAGAAACACTGAGAGCCCCACATACTGTTATAATTATATAATCCATCTCATAGACACACTGAGAGCACCACCTACCGTTATAAGTATATAATCCATTCGATAGAAACACTGAGAGCACCACCTAATGTTATAAGTATATAATCCATCTCATAGAAACGCTGAGAGCACCACCTAATGTTATAAGTATATAATCCATCTCATAGAAACACTGAGAGCACCACCTACTGTTATAAGTATATAATCCATCTCATAGAAACACTGAGAGCCCCACATACTGTTATAATTATATAATCCATCTGATAGAAACACTGACAGCACCACTTAATGTTATAAGTATATAATCCATCTGATAGAAACACTGAGAGCGCCACCTACTGTTATAAGTATATAATCTATATCATAGAAACACTGAGAGCACCACCTAATGTTATAAGTATATAATCCATCTCATAGAAACACTGAGAGCACCACCTAATGTTATAAGTATATAATCCATCTCATAGAAACACTGAGAGCACCACCTAATGTTATAAGTATATAATCAATCTCATAGAAACACTGAGAGCACCACCTAATGTTATAAGTATATAATCCATCTCATAGAAACACTGACAGCACCACCTACTGTTATAAGTATATAATCCATATCATAGAAACACTGACAACACCACCTATTGTTATAAGTATATAATGCATCTCATAGAAACACTGAGAGCACCACCTAATGTTATAAGTATATAATCCATCTCATACAAACACTGAGAGCACCACCTAATGTTATAAGTATATAATCCATCTCATAGAAACGCTGAGAGCACCACCTAATGTTATAAGTATATAATCCATCTCATAGAAACGCTGAGAGCACCACCTAATGTTATAAGTATATAATCCATCTCATAGAAACACTGAGAGCACCACCTACTGTTATAAGTATATAATCCATCTCATAGAAACGCTGACAACACCACCTATTGTTATAAGTATATAATGCATCTCATAGAAACGCTGAGAGCACCACCTAATGTTATAAGTATATAATCCATATCATAGAAACACTGAGAGCACCACCTAATGTTATAAGTATATAATCCATCTCATAGAAACACTGAGAGCACCACCTACTGTTATAAGTATATAATCTATCTCATAGAAACACTGACAACACCACCTATTGTTATAAGTATATAATGCATCTCATAGAAACACTGAGAGCACCACCTAATGTTATAAGTATATAATCCATATCATAGAAACACTGAGAGCACCACCTAATGTTATAAGTATATAATCCATATCATAGAAACACTGAGAGCACCACCTAATGTTATAAGTATATAATCCATCTCATAGAAACGCTGAGAGCACCACCTAATGTTATAAGTATATAATCCATCTCATAGAAACACTGACAGCACCACCTACTGTTATAAGTATATAATCCATCTCATAGAAACACTGAGAGCACCACCTACTGTTATAAGTATATAATCCATCTCATAGAAACACTGAGAGCCCCACATACTGTTATAATTATATAATCCATCTCATAGACACAATGAGAGCACCACCTACCGTTATAAGTATATAATCCATCTGATAGAAACACTGAGAGCATCACCTACTGTTATAAGTATATAATCCATCTGATAGAAACACTGACAGCACCACCTAATGTTATAAGTATATAATCCATCTGATAGAAAAACTGAGAGCGCCACCTACTGTTATAAGTATATAATCTATATCATAGAAACACTGAGAGCACCACCTAATGTTATAAGTATATAATCCATCTCATAGAAAGACTGAGAGCACCACCTAATGTTATAAGTATATAATCCATCTCATAGAAACACTGACGGCACCACCTACTGTTATAAGTATATAATCCATCTCATAGAAACACTGAGAGCTCCACCTACTGTTATAAGTATATAATCCATCTCATAGAGACACTGAGAGCTCCACCTACTGTTATAAGTATACAATCCATCTCATAAAAACACTGAGAGCACCACCTAATGTTATAAGTATATAATCCATCTCATATAAACACTGAGAGCACCACCTACTGTTATAAGTATATAATCCATCTGATAGAAACACTGAGAGCACCACCTACTGTTATAAGTATATAATCCATCTCATAGAGACACTGAGAGCTCCACCTACTGTTATAAGTATACAATCCATCTCATAAAAACACTGAGAGCACCACCTAATGTTATAAGTATATAATCCATCTCATAGAAACACTGAGAGCACCACCTACTGTTATATGTATATAATCTATCTCTTAGAAACACTGAGAGCACCACCTACTGTTATAAGTATATAATCCATCTCATAGAAACACTGACAGCACCACTTACTGTTATAAGTATATAATCCATCTCATAGAAACACTGAGAACACCACCTACTGTTATAAGTATATAATCCATCTCATAGAAACACTGAGAGCACCACCTACTGTTATAAGTATATAATCCATCTCATAGAAACACTGACAACACCGCCTACTGCTATAAGTATATAATCCATCTCATAGAAACACTGAGAGCACCACCTACTGTTATAAGTATATAATCCATATCATATAATCACTGAGAGCACCACCTACTGTTATAAGTATATAATCCATCTCATAGAAACACTGAGAGCACCACCTAATGTTATAAGTATGTAATCCACCTCATAGAAACACTGAGAGCACCACATAATGTTATAAGTATATAATCCATCTCATAGAAACACTGAGAGCACCACCTATTGTTATAAGTATATAATCCATATCATAGGAACACTGAGAGCACCACCGACTGTTATAAGTATATAATCCATCTCATAGAAACACTGAGAGCTCCACCTACTGTTGTAAGTATATAATCTGACTTATAGAAACACTGAGAGCACCACCTACGGTTATAAGTATATAATCCATCTGATAGAAACACTGAGAGCACCACCTACTGTTATAAGTACATGATTCATCTCATAGGAACACTGAGAACACCACCTACTGTTATAAGTATATAATCCATTTCATAGAAACACTGAGAGCCCCACCTACTGTTATAATTATATAATCCATCTCATAGACACACTGAGAGCACCACCGACTGTTATAAGTATATAATCCATCTCATAGAAACACTGAGAGCTCCACCTACTGTTATAAGTATATAATCCATCTCATAGAAACACTGAGAGCCCCAGCTACTGTTATAATTATATAATCCATCTCATAGACACACTGAGAGCACCACCTACCGTTATAAGTATATAATCCATCCGATAGAAACACTGAGAGCACCACCTAATGTTATAAGTATATAATCCATCTCATAGAAACACTGAGAGCACCACCTAATGTTATAAGTATATAATCCATCTCATAGAAACACTGACAGCACCACCTACTGTTATAAGTATATAATCCATATCATAGAAACACTGACAACACCACCTATTGTTATAAGTATATAATGCATCTCATAGAAACACTGAGAGCACCACCTAATGTTATAAGTATATAATCCATCACATAGAAACACTGAGAGCACCACCTAATGTTATAAGTATATAATCCATCTCATAGAAACGCTGAGAGCACCACCTAATGTTATAAGTATATAATCCATCTCATAGAAACACTGAGAGCACCACCTACTGTTATAAGTATATAATCCATCTCATAGAAACACTGAGAGCCCCACATACTGTTATAATTATATAATCCATCTCATAGACACACTGAGAGCACCACCTACCGTTATAAGTATATAATCCATTCGATAGAAACACTGAGAGCACCACCTAATGTTATAAGTATATAATCCATCTCATAGAAACGCTGAGAGCACCACCTAATGTTATAAGTATATAATCCATCTCATAGAAACACTGAGAGCACCACCTACTGTTATAAGTATATAATCCATCTCATAGAAACACTGAGAGCCCCACATACTGTTATAATTATATAATCCATCTGATAGAAACACTGACAGCACCACTTAATGTTATAAGTATATAATCCATCTCATAGAAACACTGACAACACCACCTATTGTTATAAGTATATAATGCATCTCATAGAAACACTGAGAGCACCACCTAATGTTATAAGTATATAATCCATCTCATAGAAACACTGAGAGCACCACCTAATGTTATAAGTATATAATCCATATCATAGAAACACTGACAACACCACCTATTGTTATAAGTATATAATGCATCTCATAGAAACACTGAGAGCACCACCTAATGTTATAAGTATATAATCCATCTCATAGAAACACTGAGAGCACCACCTAATGTTATAAGTATATAATCAATCTCATAGAAACACTGAGAGCACCACCTAATGTTATAAGTATATAATCCATCTCATAGAAACACTGACAGCACCACCTACTGTTATAAGTATATAATCCATCACATAGAAACACTGAGAGCACCACCTAATGTTATAAGTATATAATCCATCTCATAGAAACGCTGAGAGCACCACCTAATGTTATAAGTATATAATCCATCTCATAGAAACACTGACAACACCACCTATTGTTATAAGTATATAATGCATCTCATAGAAACACTGAGAGCACCACCTAATGTTATAAGTATATAATCCATCTCATAGAAACACTGAGAGCACCACCTAATGTTATAAGTATATAATCCATATCATAGAAACACTGACAACACCACCTATTGTTATAAGTATATAATGCATCTCATAGAAACACTGACAACACCACCTATTGTTATAAGTATATAATGCATCTCATAGAAACACTGAGAGCACCACCTAATGTTATAAGTATATAATCCATCTCATAGAAACACTGAGAGCACCACCTAATGTTATAAGTATATAATCCATATCATAGAAACACTGACAACACCACCTATTGTTATAAGTATATAATGCATCTCATAGAAACACTGAGAGCACCACCTAATGTTATAAGTATATAATCCATATCATAGAAACACTGACAACACCACCTATTGTTATAAGTATATAATGCATCTCATAGAAACACTGAGAGCACCACCTAATGTTATAAGTATATAATCCATCTCATAGAAACACTGAGAGCACCACCTAATGTTATAAGTATATAATCAATCTCATAGAAACACTGAGAGCACCACCTAATGTTATAAGTATATAATCCATCTCATAGAAACACTGACAGCACCACCTACTGTTATAAGTATATAATCCATATCATAGAAACACTGACAACACCACCTATTGTTATAAGTATATAATGCATCTCATAGAAACACTGAGAGCACCACCTAATGTTATAAGTATATAATCCATCTCATAGAAACACTGAGAGCACCACCTAATGTTATAAGTATATAATCCATCTCATAGAAACGCTGAGAGCACCACCTAATGTTATAAGTATATAATCCATCTCATAGAAACGCTGAGAGCACCACCTAATGTTATAAGTATATAATCCATCTCATAGAAACACTGAGAGCACCACCTAATGTTATAAGTATATAATCCATCTCATAGAAACACTGAGAGCACCACCTACTGTTATAAGTATATAATCCATCTCATAGAAACACTGACAACACCACCTATTGTTATAAGTATATAATGCATCTCATAGAAACACTGAGAGCACCACCTAATGTTATAAGTATATAATCCATATCATAGAAACACTGAGAGCACCACCTAATGTCATAAGTATATAATCCATATCATAGAAACACTGAGAGCACCACCTAATGTTATAAGTATATAATCCATCTCATAGAAACGCTGAGAGCACCACCTAATGTTATAAGTATATAATCCATCTCATAGAAACACTGACAGCACCACCTACTGTTATAAGTATATAATCCATCTCATAGAAACACTGAGAGCACCACCTACTGTTATAAGTATATAATCCATCTCATAGAAACACTGAGAGCCCCACATACTGTTATAATTATATAATCCATCTCATAGACACAATGAGAGCACCACCTACCGTTATAAGTATATAATCCATCTGATAGAAACACTGAGAGCATCACCTACTGTTATAAGTATATAATCCATCTGATAGAAACACTGACAGCACCACCTAATGTTATAAGTATATAATCCATCTGATAAAAAAACTGAGAGCGCCACCTACTGTTATAAGTATATAATCTATATCATAGAAACACTGAGAGCACCACCTAATGTTATAAGTATATAATCCATCTCATAGAAAGACTGAGAGCACCACCTAATGTTATAAGTATATAATCCATCTCATAGAAACACTGACGGCACCACCGACTGTTATAAGTATATAATCCATCTCATAGAAACACTGAGAGCTCCACCTACTGTTATAAGTATATAATCCATCTCATAGAAACACTGAGAGCACCACCTAATGTTATAAGTATATAATCCATCTCATATAAACACTGAGAGCACCACCTACTGTTATAAGTATATAATCCATCTGATAGAAACACTGAGAGCACCACCTACTGTTATAAGTATATAATCCATCTCATAGAGACACTGAGAGCTCCACCTACTGTTATAAGTATACAATCCATCTCATAAAAACACTGAGAGCACCACCTAATGTTATAAGTATATAATCCATCTCATAGAAACACTGAGAGCACCACCTACTGTTATATGTATATAATCTATCTCTTAGAAACACTGAGAGCACCACCTACTGTTATAAGTATATAATCCATCTCATAGAAACACTGACAGCACCACTTACTGTTATAAGTATATAATCCATCTCATAGAAACACTGAGAACACCACCTACTGTTATAAGTATATAATCCATCTCATAGAAACACTGAGAGCACCACCTACTGTTATAAGTATATAATCCATCTCATAGAAACACTGACAACACCGCCTACTGCTATAAGTATATAATCCATCTCATAGAAACACTGAGAGCACCACCTACTGTTATAAGTATATAATCCATATCATATAATCACTGAGAGCACCACCTACTGTTATAAGTATATGATCCATCTCATAGAAACACTGAGAGCACCACCTACTGTTATAAGTATATAATCCATCTGATAGAAACACTGAGAGCACCACCTACTGTCATAAGTATATAATCCATCTCATAGAAACACTGACGGCACCACCGACTGTTATAAGTATATAATCCATCTCATAGAAACACTGAGAGCTCCACCTACTGTTATAAGTATATAATCCATCTCATAGAAACACTGAGAGCACCACCTAATGTTATAAGTATATAATCCATCTCATATAAACACTGAGAGCACCACCTACTGTTATAAGTATATAATCCATCTGATAGAAACACTGAGAGCACCACCTACTGTTATAAGTATATAATCCATCTCATAGAGACACTGAGAGCTCCACCTACTGTTATAAGTATACAATCCATCTCATAAAAACACTGAGAGCACCACCTAATGTTATAAGTATATAATCCATCTCATAGAAACACTGAGAGCACCACCTACTGTTATATGTATATAATCTATCTCTTAGAAACACTGAGAGCACCACCTACTGTTATAAGTATATAATCCATCTCATAGAAACACTGACAGCACCACTTACTGTTATAAGTATATAATCCATCTCATAGAAACACTGAGAACACCACCTACTGTTATAAGTATATAATCCATCTCATAGAAACACTGAGAGCACCACCTACTGTTATAAGTATATAATCCATCTCATAGAAACACTGACAACACCGCCTACTGCTATAAGTATATAATCCATCTCATAGAAACACTGAGAGCACCACCTACTGTTATAAGTATATAATCCATATCATATAATCACTGAGAGCACCACCTACTGTTATAAGTATATGATCCATCTCATAGAAACACTGAGAGCACCACCTACTGTCATAAGTATATAATCCATCTCATAGAAACACTGAGAGCACCACCTATTGTTATAAGTATGTAATCCATCTCATAGAAACACTGAGGGCACCACATAATGTTATAAGTATATAATCCATATCATAAAAACACTGACAGCACCACCTACTGTTATAAGTATATAATCCATCTGATAGAAACACTGAGAGCACCACCTACTGTTATAAGTACATGATTCATCTCATAGGAACACTGAGAGCACCACCTATTGTTATAAGTATATAATCCATATCATAGGAACACTGAGAGCACCACCGACTGTTATAAGTATATAATCCATCTCATAGAAACACTGAGAGCTCCACCTACTGTTGTAAGTATATAATCTGACTTATAGAAACACTGAGAGCACCACCTACGGTTATAAGTATATAATCCATCTGATAGAAACACTGAGAGCACCACCTACTGTTATAAGTACATGATTCATCTCATAGGAACACTGAGAACACCACCTACTGTTATAAGTATATAATCCATTTCATAGAAACACTGAGAGCCCCACCTACTGTTATAATTATATAATCCATCTCATAGACACACTGAGAGCACCACCGACTGTTATAAGTATATAATCCATCTCATAGAAACACTGAGAGCTCCACCTACTGTTATAAGTATATAATCCATCTCATAGAAACACTGAGAGCCCCAGCTACTGTTATAATTATATAATCCATCTCATAGACACACTGAGAGCACCACCTACCGTTATAAGTATATAATCCATCCGATAGAAACACTGAGAGCACCACCTAATGTTATAAGTATATAATCCATCTCATAGAAACACTGAGAGCACCACCTAATGTTATAAGTATATAATCCATCTCATAGAAACACTGACAGCACCACCTACTGTTATAAGTATATAATCCATATCATAGAAACACTGACAACACCACCTATTGTTATAAGTATATAATGCATCTCATAGAAACACTGAGAGCACCACCTAATGTTATAAGTATATAATCCATCACATAGAAACACTGAGAGCACCACCTAATGTTATAAGTATATAATCCATCTCATAGAAACGCTGAGAGCACCACCTAATGTTATAAGTATATAATCCATCTCGTAGAAACACTGAGAGCACCACCTACTGTTATAAGTATATAATCCATCTCATAGAAACACTGAGAGCCCCACATACTGTTATAATTATATAATCCATCTCATAGACACACTGAGAGCACCACCTACCGTTATAAGTATATAATCCATTCGATAGAAACACTGAGAGCACCACCTAATGTTATAAGTATATAATCCATCTCATAGAAACGCTGAGAGCACCACCTAATGTTATAAGTATATAATCCATCTCATAGAAACACTGAGAGCACCACCTACTGTTATAAGTATATAATCCATCTCATAGAAACACTGAGAGCCCCACATACTGTTATAATTATATAATCCATCTGATAGAAACACTGACAGCACCACTTAATGTTATAAGTATATAATCCATCTGATAGAAACACTGAGAGCGCCACCTACTGTTATAAGTATATAATCTATATCATAGAAACACTGAGAGCACCACCTAATGTTATAAGTATATAATCCATCTCATACAAACACTGAGAGCACCACCTAATGTTATAAGTATATAATCCATCTCATAGAAACGCTGAGAGCACCACCTAATGTTATAAGTATATAATCCATCTCATAGAAACGCTGAGAGCACCACCTAATGTTATAAGTATATAATCCATCTCATAGAAACACTGAGAGCACCACCTACTGTTATAAGTATATAATCCATCTCATAGAAACGCTGACAACACCACCTATTGTTATAAGTATATAATGCATCTCATAGAAACGCTGAGAGCACCACCTAATGTTATAAGTATATAATCCATATCATAGAAACACTGAGAGCACCACCTAATGTTATAAGTATATAATCCATCTGATAGAAACACTGAGAGCGCCACCTACTGTTATAAGTACATGATTCATCTCATAGGAACACTGAGAACACCACCTACTGTTATAAGTATATAATCCATTTCATAGAAACACTGAGAGCCCCACCTACTGTTATAATTATATAATCCATCTCATAGACACACTGAGAGCACCACCGACTGTTATAAGTATATAATCCATCTCATAGAAACACTGAGAGCTCCACCTACTGTTATAAGTATATAATCCATCTCATAGAAACACTGAGAGCCCCAGCTACTGTTATAATTATATAATCCATCTCATAGACACACTGAGAGCACCACCTACCGTTATAAGTATATAATCCATCCGATAGAAACACTGAGAGCACCACCTAATGTTATAAGTATATAATCCATCTCATAGAAACACTGAGAGCACCACCTAATGTTATAAGTATATAATCCATCTCATAGAAACACTGACAGCACCACCTACTGTTATAAGTATATAATCCATATCATAGAAACACTGACAACACCACCTATTGTTATAAGTATATAATGCATCTCATAGAAACACTGAGAGCACCACCTAATGTTATAAGTATATAATCCATCACATAGAAACACTGAGAGCACCACCTAATGTTATAAGTATATAATCCATCTCATAGAAACGCTGAGAGCACCACCTAATGTTATAAGTATATAATCCATCTCATAGAAACACTGAGAGCACCACCTACTGTTATAAGTATATAATCCATCTCATAGAAACACTGAGAGCCCCACATACTGTTATAATTATATAATCCATCTCATAGACACACTGAGAGCACCACCTACCGTTATAAGTATATAATCCATTCGATAGAAACACTGAGAGCACCACCTAATGTTATAAGTATATAATCCATCTCATAGAAACGCTGAGAGCACCACCTAATGTTATAAGTATATAATCCATCTCATAGAAACACTGAGAGCACCACCTACTGTTATAAGTATATAATCCATCTCATAGAAACACTGAGAGCCCCACATACTGTTATAATTATATAATCCATCTGATAGAAACACTGACAGCACCACTTAATGTTATAAGTATATAATCCATCTCATAGAAACACTGACAACACCACCTATTGTTATAAGTATATAATGCATCTCATAGAAACACTGAGAGCACCACCTAATGTTATAAGTATATAATCCATCTCATAGAAACACTGAGAGCACCACCTAATGTTATAAGTATATAATCCATATCATAGAAACACTGACAACACCACCTATTGTTATAAGTATATAATGCATCTCATAGAAACACTGAGAGCACCACCTAATGTTATAAGTATATAATCCATCTCATAGAAACACTGAGAGCACCACCTAATGTTATAAGTATATAATCAATCTCATAGAAACACTGAGAGCACCACCTAATGTTATAAGTATATAATCCATCTCATAGAAACACTGACAGCACCACCTACTGTTATAAGTATATAATCCATCACATAGAAACACTGAGAGCACCACCTAATGTTATAAGTATATAATCCATCTCATAGAAACGCTGAGAGCACCACCTAATGTTATAAGTATATAATCCATCTCATAGAAACACTGACAACACCACCTATTGTTATAAGTATATAATGCATCTCATAGAAACACTGAGAGCACCACCTAATGTTATAAGTATATAATCCATCTCATAGAAACACTGAGAGCACCACCTAATGTTATAAGTATATAATCCATATCATAGAAACACTGACAACACCAACTATTGTTATAAGTATATAATGCATCTCATAGAAACACTGACAACACCACCTATTGTTATAAGTATATAATGCATCTCATAGAAACACTGAGAGCACCACCTAATGTTATAAGTATATAATCCATCTCATAGAAACACTGAGAGCACCACCTAATGTTATAAGTATATAATCCATATCATAGAAACACTGACAACACCACCTATTGTTATAAGTATATAATGCATCTCATAGAAACACTGAGAGCACCACCTAATGTTATAAGTATATAATCCATATCATAGAAACACTGACAACACCACCTATTGTTATAAGTATATAATGCATCTCATAGAAACACTGAGAGCACCACCTAATGTTATAAGTATATAATCCATCTCATAGAAACACTGAGAGCACCACCTAATGTTATAAGTATATAATCAATCTCATAGAAACACTGAGAGCACCACCTAATGTTATAAGTATATAATCCATCTCATAGAAACACTGACAGCACCACCTACTGTTATAAGTATATAATCCATATCATAGAAACACTGACAACACCACCTATTGTTATAAGTATATAATGCATCTCATAGAAACACTGAGAGCACCACCTAATGTTATAAGTATATAATCCATCTCATAGAAACACTGAGAGCACCACCTAATGTTATAAGTATATAATCCATCTCATAGAAACGCTGAGAGCACCACCTAATGTTATAAGTATATAATCCATCTCATAGAAACGCTGAGAGCACCACCTAATGTTATAAGTATATAATCCATCTCATAGAAACACTGAGAGCACCACCTAATGTTATAAGTATATAATCCATCTCATAGAAACACTGAGAGCACCACCTACTGTTATAAGTATATAATCCATCTCATAGAAACACTGACAACACCACCTATTGTTATAAGTATATAATGCATCTCATAGAAACACTGAGAGCACCACCTAATGTTATAAGTATATAATCCATATCATAGAAACACTGAGAGCACCACCTAATGTCATAAGTATATAATCCATATCATAGAAACACTGAGAGCACCACCTAATGTTATAAGTATATAATCCATCTCATAGAAACGCTGAGAGCACCACCTAATGTTATAAGTATATAATCCATCTCATAGAAACACTGACAGCACCACCTACTGTTATAAGTATATAATCCATCTCATAGAAACACTGAGAGCACCACCTACTGTTATAAGTATATAATCCATCTCATAGAAACACTGAGAGCCCCACATACTGTTATAATTATATAATCCATCTCATAGACACAATGAGAGCACCACCTACCGTTATAAGTATATAATCCATCTGATAGAAACACTGAGAGCATCACCTACTGTTATAAGTATATAATCCATCTGATAGAAACACTGACAGCACCACCTAATGTTATAAGTATATAATCCATCTGATAAAAAAACTGAGAGCGCCACCTACTGTTATAAGTATATAATCTATATCATAGAAACACTGAGAGCACCACCTAATGTTATAAGTATATAATCCATCTCATAGAAAGACTGAGAGCACCACCTAATGTTATAAGTATATAATCCATCTCATAGAAACACTGACGGCACCACCGACTGTTATAAGTATATAATCCATCTCATAGAAACACTGAGAGCTCCACCTACTGTTATAAGTATATAATCCATCTCATAGAAACACTGAGAGCACCACCTAATGTTATAAGTATATAATCCATCTCATATAAACACTGAGAGCACCACCTACTGTTATAAGTATATAATCCATCTGATAGAAACACTGAGAGCACCACCTACTGTTATAAGTATATAATCCATCTCATAGAGACACTGAGAGCTCCACCTACTGTTATAAGTATACAATCCATCTCATAAAAACACTGAGAGCACCACCTAATGTTATAAGTATATAATCCATCTCATAGAAACACTGAGAGCACCACCTACTGTTATATGTATATAATCTATCTCTTAGAAACACTGAGAGCACCACCTACTGTTATAAGTATATAATCCATCTCATAGAAACACTGACAGCACCACTTACTGTTATAAGTATATAATCCATCTCATAGAAACACTGAGAACACCACCTACTGTTATAAGTATATAATCCATCTCATAGAAACACTGAGAGCACCACCTACTGTTATAAGTATATAATCCATCTCATAGAAACACTGACAACACCGCCTACTGCTATAAGTATATAATCCATCTCATAGAAACACTGAGAGCACCACCTACTGTTATAAGTATATAATCCATATCATATAATCACTGAGAGCACCACCTACTGTTATAAGTATATGATCCATCTCATAGAAACACTGAGAGCACCACCTACTGTTATAAGTATATAATCCATCTGATAGAAACACTGAGAGCACCACCTACTGTCATAAGTATATAATCCATCTCATAGAAACACTGACAGCACCACCTAATGTTATAAGTATATAATCCATATCATAGAAACACTGAGAGCACCACCTAATGTTATAAGTATATAATCCATTTCATAGAAACACTGAGAGCCCCACCTACTGTTATAATTATATAATCCATCTCATAGACACACTGAGAGCACCACCGACTGTTATAAGTATATAATCCATATCATAAAAACACTGACAGCACCACCTACTGTTATAAGTATATAATCCATATCATAGAAGCACTGAGAGCACCACCTAATGTTATAAGTATATAATCCATCTCATAGAGACACTGAGAGCACCACCTATTGTTATAAGTATATAATCCATATCATAGGAACACTGAGAGCACCACCGACTGTTATAAGTATATAATCCATCTCATAGAAACACTGAGAGCTCCACCTACTGTTGTAAGTATATAATCTGACTTATAGAAACACTGAGAGCACCACCTACGGTTATAAGTATATAATCCATCTGATAGAAACACTGAGAGCACCACCTACTGTTATAAGTACATGATTCATCTCATAGGAACACTGAGAACACCACCTACTGTTATAAGTATATAATCCATTTCATAGAAACACTGAGAGCCCCACCTACTGTTATAATTATATAATCCATCTCATAGACACACTGAGAGCACCACCGACTGTTATAAGTATATAATCCATCTCATAGAAACACTGAGAGCTCCACCTACTGTTATAAGTATATAATCCATCTCATAGAAACACTGAGAGCCCCAGCTACTGTTATAATTATATAATCCATCTCATAGACACACTGAGAGCACCACCTACCGTTATAAGTATATAATCCATCCGATAGAAACACTGAGAGCACCACCTAATGTTATAAGTATATAATCCATCTCATAGAAACACTGAGAGCACCACCTAATGTTATAAGTATATAATCCATCTCATAGAAACACTGACAGCACCACCTACTGTTATAAGTATATAATCCATATCATAGAAACACTGACAACACCACCTATTGTTATAAGTATATAATGCATCTCATAGAAACACTGAGAGCACCACCTAATGTTATAAGTATATAATCCATCACATAGAAACACTGAGAGCACCACCTAATGTTATAAGTATATAATCCATCTCATAGAAACGCTGAGAGCACCACCTAATGTTATAAGTATATAATCCATCTCGTAGAAACACTGAGAGCACCACCTACTGTTATAAGTATATAATCCATCTCATAGAAACACTGAGAGCCCCACATACTGTTATAATTATATAATCCATCTCATAGACACACTGAGAGCACCACCTACCGTTATAAGTATATAATCCATTCGATAGAAACACTGAGAGCACCACCTAATGTTATAAGTATATAATCCATCTCATAGAAACGCTGAGAGCACCACCTAATGTTATAAGTATATAATCCATCTCATAGAAACACTGAGAGCACCACCTACTGTTATAAGTATATAATCCATCTCATAGAAACACTGAGAGCCCCACATACTGTTATAATTATATAATCCATCTGATAGAAACACTGACAGCACCACTTAATGTTATAAGTATATAATCCATCTGATAGAAACACTGAGAGCGCCACCTACTGTTATAAGTATATAATCTATATCATAGAAACACTGAGAGCACCACCTAATGTTATAAGTATATAATCCATCTCATAGAAACACTGAGAGCACCACCTAATGTTATAAGTATATAATCCATCTCATAGAAACACTGAGAGCACCACCTAATGTTATAAGTATATAATCAATCTCATAGAAACACTGAGAGCACCACCTAATGTTATAAGTATATAATCCATCTCATAGAAACACTGACAGCACCACCTACTGTTATAAGTATATAATCCATATCATAGAAACACTGACAACACCACCTATTGTTATAAGTATATAATGCATCTCATAGAAACACTGAGAGCACCACCTAATGTTATAAGTATATAATCCATCTCATACAAACACTGAGAGCACCACCTAATGTTATAAGTATATAATCCATCTCATAGAAACGCTGAGAGCACCACCTAATGTTATAAGTATATAATCCATCTCATAGAAACGCTGAGAGCACCACCTAATGTTATAAGTATATAATCCATCTCATAGAAACACTGAGAGCACCACCTACTGTTATAAGTATATAATCCATCTCATAGAAACGCTGACAACACCACCTATTGTTATAAGTATATAATGCATCTCATAGAAACGCTGAGAGCACCACCTAATGTTATAAGTATATAATCCATATCATAGAAACAGTGAGAGCACCACCTAATGTTATAAGTATATAATCCATCTGATAGAAACACTGAGAGCGCCACCTACTGTTATAAGTACATGATTCATCTCATAGGAACACTGAGAACACCACCTACTGTTATAAGTATATAATCCATTTCATAGAAACACTGAGAGCCCCACCTACTGTTATAATTATATAATCCATCTCATAGACACACTGAGAGCACCACCGACTGTTATAAGTATATAATCCATCTCATAGAAACACTGAGAGCTCCACCTACTGTTATAAGTATATAATCCATCTCATAGAAACACTGAGAGCCCCAGCTACTGTTATAATTATATAATCCATCTCATAGACACACTGAGAGCACCACCTACCGTTATAAGTATATAATCCATCCGATAGAAACACTGAGAGCACCACCTAATGTTATAAGTATATAATCCATCTCATAGAAACACTGAGAGCACCACCTAATGTTATAAGTATATAATCCATCTCATAGAAACACTGACAGCACCACCTACTGTTATAAGTATATAATCCATATCATAGAAACACTGACAACACCACCTATTGTTATAAGTATATAATGCATCTCATAGAAACACTGAGAGCACCACCTAATGTTATAAGTATATAATCCATCACATAGAAACACTGAGAGCACCACCTAATGTTATAAGTATATAATCCATCTCATAGAAACGCTGAGAGCACCACCTAATGTTATAAGTATATAATCCATCTCATAGAAACACTGAGAGCACCACCTACTGTTATAAGTATATAATCCATCTCATAGAAACACTGAGAGCCCCACATACTGTTATAATTATATAATCCATCTCATAGACACACTGAGAGCACCACCTACCGTTATAAGTATATAATCCATTCGATAGAAACACTGAGAGCACCACCTAATGTTATAAGTATATAATCCATCTCATAGAAACGCTGAGAGCACCACCTAATGTTATAAGTATATAATCCATCTCATAGAAACACTGAGAGCACCACCTACTGTTATAAGTATATAATCCATCTCATAGAAACACTGAGAGCCCCACATACTGTTATAATTATATAATCCATCTGATAGAAACACTGACAGCACCACTTAATGTTATAAGTATATAATCCATCTCATAGAAACACTGACAACACCACCTATTGTTATAAGTATATAATGCATCTCATAGAAACACTGAGAGCACCACCTAATGTTATAAGTATATAATCCATCTCATAGAAACACTGAGAGCACCACCTAATGTTATAAGTATATAATCCATATCATAGAAACACTGACAACACCACCTATTGTTATAAGTATATAATGCATCTCATAGAAACACTGAGAGCACCACCTAATGTTATAAGTATATAATCCATCTCATAGAAACACTGAGAGCACCACCTAATGTTATAAGTATATAATCAATCTCATAGAAACACTGAGAGCACCACCTAATGTTATAAGTATATAATCCATCTCATAGAAACACTGACAGCACCACCTACTGTTATAAGTATATAATCCATCACATAGAAACACTGAGAGCACCACCTAATGTTATAAGTATATAATCCATCTCATAGAAACGCTGAGAGCACCACCTAATGTTATAAGTATATAATCCATCTCATAGAAACACTGACAACACCACCTATTGTTATAAGTATATAATGCATCTCATAGAAACACTGAGAGCACCACCTAATGTTATAAGTATATAATCCATCTCATAGAAACACTGAGAGCACCACCTAATGTTATAAGTATATAATCCATATCATAGAAACACTGACAACACCAACTATTGTTATAAGTATATAATGCATCTCATAGAAACACTGACAACACCACCTATTGTTATAAGTATATAATGCATCTCATAGAAACACTGAGAGCACCACCTAATGTTATAAGTATATAATCCATCTCATAGAAACACTGAGAGCACCACCTAATGTTATAAGTATATAATCCATATCATAGAAACACTGACAACACCACCTATTGTTATAAGTATATAATGCATCTCATAGAAACACTGAGAGCACCACCTAATGTTATAAGTATATAATCCATATCATAGAAACACTGACAACACCACCTATTGTTATAAGTATATAATGCATCTCATAGAAACACTGAGAGCACCACCTAATGTTATAAGTATATAATCCATCTCATAGAAACACTGAGAGCACCACCTAATGTTATAAGTATATAATCAATCTCATAGAAACACTGAGAGCACCACCTAATGTTATAAGTATATAATCCATCTCATAGAAACACTGACAGCACCACCTACTGTTATAAGTATATAATCCATATCATAGAAACACTGACAACACCACCTATTGTTATAAGTATATAATGCATCTCATAGAAACACTGAGAGCACCACCTAATGTTATAAGTATATAATCCATCTCATAGAAACACTGAGAGCACCACCTAATGTTATAAGTATATAATCCATCTCATAGAAACGCTGAGAGCACCACCTAATGTTATAAGTATATAATCCATCTCATAGAAACGCTGAGAGCACCACCTAATGTTATAAGTATATAATCCATCTCATAGAAACACTGAGAGCACCACCTAATGTTATAAGTATATAATCCATCTCATAGAAACACTGAGAGCACCACCTACTGTTATAAGTATATAATCCATCTCATAGAAACACTGACAACACCACCTATTGTTATAAGTATATAATGCATCTCATAGAAACACTGAGAGCACCACCTAATGTTATAAGTATATAATCCATATCATAGAAACACTGAGAGCACCACCTAATGTCATAAGTATATAATCCATATCATAGAAACACTGAGAGCACCACCTAATGTTATAAGTATATAATCCATCTCATAGAAACGCTGAGAGCACCACCTAATGTTATAAGTATATAATCCATCTCATAGAAACACTGACAGCACCACCTACTGTTATAAGTATATAATCCATCTCATAGAAACACTGAGAGCACCACCTACTGTTATAAGTATATAATCCATCTCATAGAAACACTGAGAGCCCCACATACTGTTATAATTATATAATCCATCTCATAGACACAATGAGAGCACCACCTACCGTTATAAGTATATAATCCATCTGATAGAAACACTGAGAGCATCACCTACTGTTATAAGTATATAATCCATCTGATAGAAACACTGACAGCACCACCTAATGTTATAAGTATATAATCCATCTGATAAAAAAACTGAGAGCGCCACCTACTGTTATAAGTATATAATCTATATCATAGAAACACTGAGAGCACCACCTAATGTTATAAGTATATAATCCATCTCATAGAAAGACTGAGAGCACCACCTAATGTTATAAGTATATAATCCATCTCATAGAAACACTGACGGCACCACCGACTGTTATAAGTATATAATCCATCTCATAGAAACACTGAGAGCTCCACCTACTGTTATAAGTATATAATCCATCTCATAGAAACACTGAGAGCACCACCTAATGTTATAAGTATATAATCCATCTCATATAAACACTGAGAGCACCACCTACTGTTATAAGTATATAATCCATCTGATAGAAACACTGAGAGCACCACCTACTGTTATAAGTATATAATCCATCTCATAGAGACACTGAGAGCTCCACCTACTGTTATAAGTATACAATCCATCTCATAAAAACACTGAGAGCACCACCTAATGTTATAAGTATATAATCCATCTCATAGAAACACTGAGAGCACCACCTACTGTTATATGTATATAATCTATCTCTTAGAAACACTGAGAGCACCACCTACTGTTATAAGTATATAATCCATCTCATAGAAACACTGACAGCACCACTTACTGTTATAAGTATATAATCCATCTCATAGAAACACTGAGAACACCACCTACTGTTATAAGTATATAATCCATCTCATAGAAACACTGAGAGCACCACCTACTGTTATAAGTATATAATCCATCTCATAGAAACACTGACAACACCGCCTACTGCTATAAGTATATAATCCATCTCATAGAAACACTGAGAGCACCACCTACTGTTATAAGTATATAATCCATATCATATAATCACTGAGAGCACCACCTACTGTTATAAGTATATGATCCATCTCATAGAAACACTGAGAGCACCACCTACTGTTATAAGTATATAATCCATCTGATAGAAACACTGAGAGCACCACCTACTGTCATAAGTATATAATCCATCTCATAGAAACACTGAGGGCACCACCTAATGTTATAAGTATGTAATCCATCTCATAGAAACACTGACAGCACCACCTAATGTTATAAGTATGTAATCCATCTCATAGAAACACTGAGGGCACCACATAATGTTATAAGTATATAAACCATCTCATAGAAACACTGAGAGCACCACCTAATGTTATAAGTATATAATCCATATCATAGAAACACTGACAGCACCACCTAATGTTATAAGTATATAAACCATATCATAGAAACACTGAGAGCACCACCAATTATATAAGTATATAATCCATATCATAAAAACACTGACAGCACCACCTACTGTTATAAGTATATAATCCATATCATAGAAGCACTGAGAGCACCACCTAATGTTATAAGTATATAATCCATCTCATAGAGACACTGAGAGCACCACCTATTGTTATAAGTATATAATCCATATCATAGGAACACTGAGAGCACCACCGACTGTTATAAGTATATAATCCATCTCATAGAAACACTGAGAGCTCCACCTACTGTTGTAAGTATATAATCTGACTTATAGAAACACTGAGAGCACCACCTACGGTTATAAGTATATAATCCATCTGATAGAAACACTGAGAGCACCACCTACTGTTATAAGTACATGATTCATCTCATAGGAACACTGAGAACACCACCTACTGTTATAAGTATATAATCCATTTCATAGAAACACTGAGAGCCCCACCTACTGTTATAATTATATAATCCATCTCATAGACACACTGAGAGCACCACCGACTGTTATAAGTATATAATCCATCTCATAGAAACACTGAGAGCTCCACCTACTGTTATAAGTATATAATCCATCTCATAGAAACACTGAGAGCCCCAGCTACTGTTATAATTATATAATCCATCTCATAGACACACTGAGAGCACCACCTACCGTTATAAGTATATAATCCATCCGATAGAAACACTGAGAGCACCACCTAATGTTATAAGTATATAATCCATCTCATAGAAACACTGAGAGCACCACCTAATGTTATAAGTATATAATCCATCTCATAGAAACACTGACAGCACCACCTACTGTTATAAGTATATAATCCATATCATAGAAACACTGACAACACCACCTATTGTTATAAGTATATAATGCATCTCATAGAAACACTGAGAGCACCACCTAATGTTATAAGTATATAATCCATCACATAGAAACACTGAGAGCACCACCTAATGTTATAAGTATATAATCCATCTCATAGAAACGCTGAGAGCACCACCTAATGTTATAAGTATATAATCCATCTCGTAGAAACACTGAGAGCACCACCTACTGTTATAAGTATATAATCCATCTCATAGAAACACTGAGAGCCCCACATACTGTTATAATTATATAATCCATCTCATAGACACACTGAGAGCACCACCTACCGTTATAAGTATATAATCCATTCGATAGAAACACTGAGAGCACCACCTAATGTTATAAGTATATAATCCATCTCATAGAAACGCTGAGAGCACCACCTAATGTTATAAGTATATAATCCATCTCATAGAAACACTGAGAGCACCACCTACTGTTATAAGTATATAATCCATCTCATAGAAACACTGAGAGCCCCACATACTGTTATAATTATATAATCCATCTGATAGAAACACTGACAGCACCACTTAATGTTATAAGTATATAATCCATCTGATAGAAACACTGAGAGCGCCACCTACTGTTATAAGTATATAATCTATATCATAGAAACACTGAGAGCACCACCTAATGTTATAAGTATATAATCCATCTCATAGAAACACTGAGAGCACCACCTAATGTTATAAGTATATAATCCATCTCATAGAAACACTGAGAGCACCACCTAATGTTATAAGTATATAATCAATCTCATAGAAACACTGAGAGCACCACCTAATGTTATAAGTATATAATCCATCTCATAGAAACACTGACAGCACCACCTACTGTTATAAGTATATAATCCATATCATAGAAACACTGACAACACCACCTATTGTTATAAGTATATAATGCATCTCATAGAAACACTGAGAGCACCACCTAATGTTATAAGTATATAATCCATCTCATACAAACACTGAGAGCACCACCTAATGTTATAAGTATATAATCCATCTCATAGAAACGCTGAGAGCACCACCTAATGTTATAAGTATATAATCCATCTCATAGAAACGCTGAGAGCACCACCTAATGTTATAAGTATATAATCCATCTCATAGAAACACTGAGAGCACCACCTACTGTTATAAGTATATAATCCATCTCATAGAAACGCTGACAACACCACCTATTGTTATAAGTATATAATGCATCTCATAGAAACGCTGAGAGCACCACCTAATGTTATAAGTATATAATCCATATCATAGAAACACTGAGAGCACCACCTAATGTTATAAGTATATAATCCATCTCATAGAAACACTGAGAGCACCACCTACTGTTATAAGTATATAATCCATCTCATAGAAACACTGACAACACCACCTATTGTTATAAGTATATAATGCATCTCATAGAAACACTGAGAGCACCACCTAATGTTATAAGTATATAATCCATATCATAGAAACACTGAGAGCACCACCTAATGTTATAAGTATATAATCCATATCATAGAAACACTGAGAGCACCACCTAATGTTATAAGTATATAATCCATCTCATAGAAACGCTGAGAGCACCACCTAATGTTATAAGTATATAATCCATCTCATAGAAACACTGACAGCACCACCTACTGTTATAAGTATATAATCCATCTCATAGAAACACTGAGAGCACCACCTACTGTTATAAGTATATAATCCATCTCATAGAAACACTGAGAGCCCCACATACTGTTATAATTATATAATCCATCTCATAGACACAATGAGAGCACCACCTACCGTTATAAGTATATAATCCATCTGATAGAAACACTGAGAGCATCACCTACTGTTATAAGTATATAATCCATCTGATAGAAACACTGACAGCACCACCTAATGTTATAAGTATATAATCCATCTGATAGAAAAACTGAGAGCGCCACCTACTGTTATAAGTATATAATCTATATCATAGAAACACTGAGAGCACCACCTAATGTTATAAGTATATAATCCATCTCATAGAAAGACTGAGAGCACCACCTAATGTTATAAGTATATAATCCATCTCATAGAAACACTGACGGCACCACCTACTGTTATAAGTATATAATCCATCTCATAGAAACACTGAGAGCTCCACCTACTGTTATAAGTATATAATCCATCTCATAGAAACACTGAGAGCACAACCTAATGTTATAAGTATATAATCCATCTCATATAAACACTGAGAGCACCACCTACTGTTATAAGTATATAATCCATCTGATAGAAACACTGAGAGCACCACCTACTGTTATAAGTATATAATCCATCTCATAGAGACACTGAGAGCTCCACCTACTGTTATAAGTATACAATCCATCTCATAAAAACACTGAGAGCACCACCTAATGTTATAAGTATATAATCCATCTCATAGAAACACTGAGAGCACCACCTACTGTTATATGTATATAATCTATCTCTTAGAAACACTGAGAGCACCACCTACTGTTATAAGTATATAATCCATCTCATAGAAACACTGACAGCACCACTTACTGTTATAAGTATATAATCCATCTCATAGAAACACTGAGAACACCACCTACTGTTATAAGTATATAATCCATCTCATAGAAACACTGAGAGCACCACCTACTGTTATAAGTATATAATCCATCTCATAGAAACACTGACAACACCGCCTACTGCTATAAGTATATAATCCATCTCATAGAAACACTGAGAGCACCACCTACTGTTATAAGTATATAATCCATATCATATAATCACTGAGAGCACCACCTACTGTTATAAGTATATAATCCATCTCATAGAAACACTGAGAGCACCACCTAATGTTATAAGTATGTAATCCACCTCATAGAAACACTGAGAGCACCACATAATGTTATAAGTATATAATCCATCTCATAGAAACACTGAGAGCACCACCTATTGTTATAAGTATATAATCCATATCATAGGAACACTGAGAGCACCACCGACTGTTATAAGTATATAATCCATCTCATAGAAACACTGAGAGCTCCACCTACTGTTGTAAGTATATAATCTGACTTATAGAAACACTGAGAGCACCACCTACGGTTATAAGTATATAATCCATCTGATAGAAACACTGAGAGCACCACCTACTGTTATAAGTACATGATTCATCTCATAGGAACACTGAGAACACCACCTACTGTTATAAGTATATAATCCATTTCATAGAAACACTGAGAGCCCCACCTACTGTTATAATTATATAATCCATCTCATAGACACACTGAGAGCACCACCGACTGTTATAAGTATATAATCCATCTCATAGAAACACTGAGAGCTCCACCTACTGTTATAAGTATATAATCCATCTCATAGAAACACTGAGAGCCCCAGCTACTGTTATAATTATATAATCCATCTCATAGACACACTGAGAGCACCACCTACCGTTATAAGTATATAATCCATCCGATAGAAACACTGAGAGCACCACCTAATGTTATAAGTATATAATCCATCTCATAGAAACACTGAGAGCACCACCTAATGTTATAAGTATATAATCCATCTCATAGAAACACTGACTGCACCACCTACTGTTATAAGTATATAATCCATATCATAGAAACACTGACAACACCACCTATTGTTATAAGTATATAATGCATCTCATAGAAACACTGAGAGCACCACCTAATGTTATAAGTATATAATCCATCACATAGAAACACTGAGAGCACCACCTAATGTTATAAGTATATAATCCATCTCATAGAAACGCTGAGAGCACCACCTAATGTTATAAGTATATAATCCATCTCATAGAAACACTGAGAGCACCACCTACTGTTATAAGTATATAATCCATCTCATAGAAACACTGAGAGCCCCACATACTGTTATAATTATATAATCCATCTCATAGACACACTGAGAGCACCACCTACCGTTATAAGTATATAATCCATTCGATAGAAACACTGAGAGCACCACCTAATGTTATAAGTATATAATCCATCTCATAGAAACGCTGAGAGCACCACCTAATGTTATAAGTATATAATCCATCTCATAGAAACACTGAGAGCACCACCTACTGTTATAAGTATATAATCCATCTCATAGAAACACTGAGAGCCCCACATACTGTTATAATTATATAATCCATCTGATAGAAACACTGACAGCACCACTTAATGTTATAAGTATATAATCCATCTGATAGAAACACTGAGAGCGCCACCTAATGTTATAAGTATATAATCTATATCATAGAAACACTGAGAGCACCACCTAATGTTATAAGTATATAATCCATCTCATAGAAACACTGAGAGCACCACCTAATGTTATAAGTATATAATCCATCTCATAGAAACACTGACAGCACCACCTACTGTTATAAGTATATAATCCATATCATAGAAACACTGACAACACCACCTATTTTTATAAGTATATAATGCATCTCATAGAAACACTGAGAGCACCACCTAATGTTATAAGTATATAATCCATCTCATAGAAACACTGAGAGCACCACCTAATGTTATAAGTATATAATCCATCTCATAGAAACACTGAGAGCACCACCTACTGTTATAAGTATATAATCCATCTCATAGAAACACTGAGAGCCCCACATACTGTTATAATTATATAATCCATCTCATAGACACACTGAGAGCACCACCTACCGTTATAAGTATATAATCCATCCGATAGAAACACTGAGAGCATCACCTACTGTTATAAGTATATAATCCATCTGATAGAAACACTGAGAGCGCCACGTACTGTTATAGGTATATAATCCATATCATAGAAACACTGAGAGCACCACCTAATGTTATAAGTATATAATCCATCTCATAGAAACACTGAGAGCACCACCTAATGTTATAAGTATATAATCCATCTCATAGAAACACTGACAGCGCCACCTACTGTTATAAGTATATAATCCATATCATAGAAACACTGACAACACCACCTATTGTTATAAGTATATAATGCATCTCATAGAAACACTGAGAGCACCACCTAATGTTATAAGTATATAATCCATCTCATAGAAACGCTGAGAGCACCACCTAATGTTATAAGTATATAATCCATCTCATAGAAACACTGAGAGCACCACCTAATGTTATAAGTATATAATCCATCTCATAGAAACACTGAAAGCACCACCTACTGTTATAAGTATATAATCCATCTCATAGAAACACTGACAACACCACCTATTGTTATAAGTATATAATGCATCTCATAGAAACACTGAGAGCACCACCTAATGTTATAAGTATATAATCCATATCATAGAAACACTGAGAGCACCACCTAATGTTATAAGTATATAATCCATATCATAGAAACACTGAGAGCACCACCTAATGTTATAAGTATATAATCCATCTCATAGAAACGCTGAGAGCACCACCTAATGTTATAAGTATACAATCCATCTCATAGAAACACTGACAGCACCACCTACTGTTATAAGTATATAATCCATCTCATAGAAACACTGAGAGCACCACCTACTGTTATAAGTATATAATCCATCTCATAGAAACACTGAGAGCCCCACATACTGTTATAATTATATAATCCATCTCATAGACACAATGAGAGCACCACCTACCGTTATAAGTATATAATCCATCTGATAGAAACACTGAGAGCATCACCTACTGTTATAAGTATATAATCCATCTGATAGAAACACTGACAGCACCACCTAATGTTATAAGTATATAATCCATCTGATAGAAAAACTGAGAGCGCCACCTACTGTTATAAGTATATAATCTATATCATAGAAACACTGAGAGCACCACCTAATGTTATAAGTATATAATCCATCTCATAGAAAGACTGAGAGCACCACCTAATGTTATAAGTATATAATCCATCTCATAGAAATACTGACGGCACCACCTACTGTTATAAGTATATAATCCATCTCATAGAAACACTGAGAGCTCCACCTACTGTTATAAGTATATAATCCATCTCATAGAAACACTGAGAGCACCACCTAATGTTATAAGTATATAATCCATCTCATATAAACACTGAGAGCACCACCTACTGTTATAAGTATATAATCCATCTCATAGAAACACTGAGAGCACCACCTAATGTTATAAGTATATAATCCATCTCATATAAACACTGAGAGCACCACCTACTGTTATAAGTATATAATCCATCTCATAGAAACGCTGACAACACCACCTATTGTTATAAGTATATAATGCATCTCATAGAAACGCTGAGAGCACCACCTAATGTTATAAGTATATAATCCATATCATAGAAACACTGAGAGCACCACCTAATGTTATAAGTATATAATCCATCTCATAGAAACACTGAGAGCACCACCTACTGTTATAAGTATATAATCCATCTCATAGAAACACTGACAACACCACCTATTGTTATAAGTATATAATGCATCTCATAGAAACACTGAGAGCACCACCTAATGTTATAAGTATATAATCCATATCATAGAAACACTGAGAGCACCACCTAATGTTATAAGTATATAATCCATATCATAGAAACACTGAGAGCACCACCTAATGTTATAAGTATATAATCCATCTCATAGAAACGCTGAGAGCACCACCTAATGTTATAAGTATATAATCCATCTCATAGAAACACTGACAGCACCACCTACTGTTATAAGTATATAATCCATCTCATAGAAACACTGAGAGCACCACCTACTGTTATAAGTATATAATCCATCTCATAGAAACACTGAGAGCCCCACATACTGTTATAATTATATAATCCATCTCATAGACACAATGAGAGCACCACCTACCGTTATAAGTATATAATCCATCTGATAGAAACACTGAGAGCATCACCTACTGTTATAAGTATATAATCCATCTGATAGAAACACTGACAGCACCACCTAATGTTATAAGTATATAATCCATCTGATAGAAAAACTGAGAGCGCCACCTACTGTTATAAGTATATAATCTATATCATAGAAACACTGAGAGCACCACCTAATGTTATAAGTATATAATCCATCTCATAGAAAGACTGAGAGCACCACCTAATGTTATAAGTATATAATCCATCTCATAGAAACACTGACGGCACCACCTACTGTTATAAGTATATAATCCATCTCATAGAAACACTGAGAGCTCCACCTACTGTTATAAGTATATAATCCATCTCATAGAAACACTGAGAGCACAACCTAATGTTATAAGTATATAATCCATCTCATATAAACACTGAGAGCACCACCTACTGTTATAAGTATATAATCCATCTGATAGAAACACTGAGAGCACCACCTACTGTTATAAGTATATAATCCATCTCATAGAGACACTGAGAGCTCCACCTACTGTTATAAGTATACAATCCATCTCATAAAAACACTGAGAGCACCACCTAATGTTATAAGTATATAATCCATCTCATAGAAACACTGAGAGCACCACCTACTGTTATATGTATATAATCTATCTCTTAGAAACACTGAGAGCACCACCTAATGTTATAAGTATATAATCCATATCATAGAAACACTGAGAGCACCACCTAATGTTATAAGTATATAATCCATCTCATAGAAACGCTGAGAGCACCACCTAATGTTATAAGTATACAATCCATCTCATAGAAACACTGACAGCACCACCTACTGTTATAAGTATATAATCCATCTCATAGAAACACTGAGAGCACCACCTACTGTTATAAGTATATAATCCATCTCATAGAAACACTGAGAGCCCCACATACTGTTATAATTATATAATCCATCTCATAGACACAATGAGAGCACCACCTACCGTTATAAGTATATAATCCATCTGATAGAAACACTGAGAGCATCACCTACTGTTATAAGTATATAATCCATCTGATAGAAACACTGACAGCACCACCTAATGTTATAAGTATATAATCCATCTGATAGAAAAACTGAGAGCGCCACCTACTGTTATAAGTATATAATCTATATCATAGAAACACTGAGAGCACCACCTAATGTTATAAGTATATAATCCATCTCATAGAAAGACTGAGAGCACCACCTAATGTTATAAGTATATAATCCATCTCATAGAAATACTGACGGCACCACCTACTGTTATAAGTATATAATCCATCTCATAGAAACACTGAGAGCTCCACCTACTGTTATAAGTATATAATCCATCTCATAGAAACACTGAGAGCACCACCTAATGTTATAAGTATATAATCCATCTCATATAAACACTGAGAGCACCACCTACTGTTATAAGTATATAATCCATCTCATAGAAACACTGAGAGCACCACCTAATGTTATAAGTATATAATCCATCTCATATAAACACTGAGAGCACCACCTACTGTTATAAGTATATAATCCATCTCATAGAAACGCTGACAACACCACCTATTGTTATAAGTATATAATGCATCTCATAGAAACGCTGAGAGCACCACCTAATGTTATAAGTATATAATCCATATCATAGAAACACTGAGAGCACCACCTAATGTTATAAGTATATAATCCATCTCATAGAAACACTGAGAGCACCACCTACTGTTATAAGTATATAATCCATCTCATAGAAACACTGACAACACCACCTATTGTTATAAGTATATAATGCATCTCATAGAAACACTGAGAGCACCACCTAATGTTATAAGTATATAATCCATATCATAGAAACACTGAGAGCACCACCTAATGTTATAAGTATATAATCCATATCATAGAAACACTGAGAGCACCACCTAATGTTATAAGTATATAATCCATCTCATAGAAACGCTGAGAGCACCACCTAATGTTATAAGTATATAATCCATCTCATAGAAACACTGACAGCACCACCTACTGTTATAAGTATATAATCCATCTCATAGAAACACTGAGAGCACCACCTACTGTTATAAGTATATAATCCATCTCATAGAAACACTGAGAGCCCCACATACTGTTATAATTATATAATCCATCTCATAGACACAATGAGAGCACCACCTACCGTTATAAGTATATAATCCATCTGATAGAAACACTGAGAGCATCACCTACTGTTATAAGTATATAATCCATCTGATAGAAACACTGACAGCACCACCTAATGTTATAAGTATATAATCCATCTGATAGAAAAACTGAGAGCGCCACCTACTGTTATAAGTATATAATCTATATCATAGAAACACTGAGAGCACCACCTAATGTTATAAGTATATAATCCATCTCATAGAAAGACTGAGAGCACCACCTAATGTTATAAGTATATAATCCATCTCATAGAAACACTGACGGCACCACCTACTGTTATAAGTATATAATCCATCTCATAGAAACACTGAGAGCTCCACCTACTGTTATAAGTATATAATCCATCTCATAGAAACACTGAGAGCACAACCTAATGTTATAAGTATATAATCCATCTCATATAAACACTGAGAGCACCACCTACTGTTATAAGTATATAATCCATCTGATAGAAACACTGAGAGCACCACCTACTGTTATAAGTATATAATCCATCTCATAGAGACACTGAGAGCTCCACCTACTGTTATAAGTATACAATCCATCTCATAAAAACACTGAGAGCACCACCTAATGTTATAAGTATATAATCCATCTCATAGAAACACTGAGAGCACCACCTACTGTTATATGTATATAATCTATCTCTTAGAAACACTGAGAGCACCACCTACTGTTATAAGTATATAATCCATCTCATAGAAACACTGACAGCACCACTTACTGTTATAAGTATATAATCCATCTCATAGAAACACTGAGAACACCACCTACTGTTATAAGTATATAATCCATCTCATAGAAACACTGAGAGCACCACCTACTGTTATAAGTATATAATCCATCTCATAGAAACACTGACAACACCGCCTACTGCTATAAGTATATAATCCATCTCATAGAAACACTGAGAGCACCACCTACTGTTATAAGTATATAATCCATATCATATAATCACTGAGAGCACCACCTACTGTTATAAGTATATAATCCATCTCATAGAAACACTGAGAGCACCACCTAATGTTATAAGTATGTAATCCACCTCGTAGAAACACTGAGAGCACCACATAATGTTATAAGTATATAATCCATCTCATAGAAACACTGAGAGCACCACCTATTGTTATAAGTATATAATCCATATCATAGGAACACTGAGAGCACCACCGACTGTTATAAGTATATAATCCATCTCATAGAAACACTGAGAGCTCCACCTACTGTTGTAAGTATATAATCTGACTTATAGAAACACTGAGAGCACCACCTACGGTTATAAGTATATAATCCATCTGATAGAAACACTGAGAGCACCACCTACTGTTATAAGTACATGATTCATCTCATAGGAACACTGAGAACACCACCTACTGTTATAAGTATATAATCCATTTCATAGAAACACTGAGAGCCCCACCTACTGTTATAATTATATAATCCATCTCATAGACACACTGAGAGCACCACCGACTGTTATAAGTATATAATCCATCTCATAGAAACACTGAGAGCCCCAGCTACTGTTATAATTATATAATCCATCTCATAGACACACTGAGAGCACCACCTACCGTTATAAGTATATAATCCATCCGATAGAAACACTGAGAGCACCACCTAATGTTATAAGTATATAATCCATCTCATAGAAACACTGAGAGCACCACCTAATGTTATAAGTATATAATCCATCTCATAGAAACACTGACAGCACCACCTACTGTTATAAGTATATAATCCATATCATAGAAACACTGACAACACCACCTATTGTTATAAGTATATAATGCATCTCATAGAAACACTGAGAGCACCACCTAATGTTATAAGTATATAATCCATCACATAGAAACACTGAGAGCACCACCTAATGTTATAAGTATATAATCCATCTCATAGAAACGCTGAGAGCACCACCTAATGTTATAAGTATATAATCCATCTCATAGAAACACTGAGAGCACCACCTACTGTTATAAGTATATAATCCATCTCATAGAAACACTGAGAGCCCCACATACTGTTATAATTATATAATCCATCTCATAGACACACTGAGAGCACCACCTACCGTTATAAGTATATAATCCATTCGATAGAAACACTGAGAGCACCACCTAATGTTATAAGTATATAATCCATCTCATAGAAACGCTGAGAGCACCACCTAATGTTATAAGTATATAATCCATCTCATAGAAACACTGAGAGCACCACCTACTGTTATAAGTATATAATCCATCTCATAGAAACACTGAGAGCCCCACATACTGTTATAATTATATAATCCATCTGATAGAAACACTGACAGCACCACTTAATGTTATAAGTATATAATCCATCTGATAGAAACACTGAGAGCGCCACCTAATGTTATAAGTATATAATCTATATCATAGAAACACTGAGAGCACCACCTAATGTTATAAGTATATAATCCATCTCATAGAAACACTGAGAGCACCACCTAATGTTATAAGTATATAATCCATCTCATAGAAACACTGACAGCACCACCTACTGTTATAAGTATATAATCCATATCATAGAAACACTGACAACACCACCTATTTTTATAAGTATATAATGCATCTCATAGAAACACTGAGAGCACCACCTAATGTTATAAGTATATAATCCATCTCATAGAAACACTGAGAGCACCACCTAATGTTATAAGTATATAATCCATCTCATAGAAACACTGAGAGCACCACCTACTGTTATAAGTATATAATCCATCTCATAGAAACACTGAGAGCCCCACATACTGTTATAATTATATAATCCATCTCATAGACACACTGAGAGCACCACCTACCGTTATAAGTATATAATCCATCCGATAGAAACACTGAGAGCATCACCTACTGTTATAAGTATATAATCCATCTGATAGAAACACTGAGAGCGCCACGTACTGTTATAGGTATATAATCCATATCATAGAAACACTGAGAGCACCACCTAATGTTATAAGTATATAATCCATCTCATAGAAACACTGAGAGCACCACCTAATGTTATAAGTATATAATCCATCTCATAGAAACACTGACAGCGCCACCTACTGTTATAAGTATATAATCCATATCATAGAAACACTGACAACACCACCTATTGTTATAAGTATATAATGCATCTCATAGAAACACTGAGAGCACCACCTAATGTTATAAGTATATAATCCATCTCATAGAAACGCTGAGAGCACCACCTAATGTTATAAGTATATAATCCATCTCATAGAAACACTGAGAGCACCACCTAATGTTATAAGTATATAATCCATCTCATAGAAACACTGAAAGCACCACCTACTGTTATAAGTATATAATCCATCTCATAGAAACACTGACAACACCACCTATTGTTATAAGTATATAATGCATCTCATAGAAACACTGAGAGCACCACCTAATGTTATAAGTATATAATCCATATCATAGAAACACTGAGAGCACCACCTAATGTTATAAGTATATAATCCATATCATAGAAACACTGAGAGCACCACCTAATGTTATAAGTATATAATCCATCTCATAGAAACGCTGAGAGCACCACCTAATGTTATAAGTATACAATCCATCTCATAGAAACACTGACAGCACCACCTACTGTTATAAGTATATAATCCATCTCATAGAAACACTGAGAGCACCACCTACTGTTATAAGTATATAATCCATCTCATAGAAACACTGAGAGCCCCACATACTGTTATAATTATATAATCCATCTCATAGACACAATGAGAGCACCACCTACCGTTATAAGTATATAATCCATCTGATAGAAACACTGAGAGCATCACCTACTGTTATAAGTATATAATCCATCCGATAGAAACACTGACAGCACCACCTAATGTTATAAGTATATAATCCATCTGATAGAAAAACTGAGAGCGCCACCTACTGTTATAAGTATATAATCTATATCATAGAAACACTGAGAGCACCACCTAATGTTATAAGTATATAATCCATCTCATAGAAAGACTGAGAGCACCACCTAATGTTATAAGTATATAATCCATCTCATAGAAATACTGACGGCACCACCTACTGTTATAAGTATATAATCCATCTCATAGAAACACTGAGAGCTCCACCTACTGTTATAAGTATATAATCCATCTCATAGAAACACTGAGAGCACCACCTAATGTTATAAGTATATAATCCATCTCATATAAACACTGAGAGCACCACCTACTGTTATAAGTATATAATCCATCTGATAGAAACACTGAGAGCACCACCTACTGTTATAAGTATATAATCCATCTCATAGAGACACTGAGAGCTCCACCTACTGTTATAAGTATACAATCCATCTCATAAAAACACTGAGAGCACCACCTAATGTTATAAGTATATAATCCATCTCATAGAAACACTGAGAGCACCACCTACTGTTATATGTATATAATCTATCTCTTAGAAACACTGAGAGCACCACCTACTGTTATAAGTATATAATCCATCTCATAGAAACACTGACAGCACCACTTACTGTTATAAGTATATAATCCATCTCATAGAAACACTGAGAACACCACCTACTGTTATAAGTATATAATCCATCTCATAGAAACACTGAGAGCACCACCTACTGTTATAAGTATATAATCCATCTCATAGAAACACTGACAACACCGCCTACTGCTATAAGTATATAATCCATCTCATAGAAACACTGACAACACCACCTATTGTTATAAGTATATAATCCATCTCATAGAAACGCTGAGAGCACCACCTACTGTTATAAGTATATAATCCATATCATAGAATCACTGAGAGCACCACCTACTGTTATAAGTATATAATCCATCTCATAGAAACACTGAGAGCACCACCTAATGTTATAAGTATGTAATCCACCTCATAGAAACACTGAGAGCACCACATAATGTTATAAGTATATAATCCATCTCATAGAAACACTGAGAGCACCACCTATTGTTATAAGTATATAATCCATATCATAGGAACACTGAGAGCCCCACATACTGTTATAATTATATAATCCATCTCATAGACACACTGAGAGCACCACCTACCGTTATAAGTATATAATCCATCTGATAGAAACACTGAGAGCACCACCGACTGTTATAAGTATATAATCCATCTCATAGAAACACTGAGAGCTCCACCTACTGTTGTAAGTATATAATCTGACTTATAGAAACACTGAGAGCACCACCTACGGTTATAAGTATATAATCCATCTGATAGAAACACTGAGAGCACCACCTACTGTTATAAGTACATGATTCATCTCATAGGAACACTGAGAACACCACCTACTGTTATAAGTATATAATCCATTTCATAGAAACACTGAGAGCCCCACCTACTGTTATAATTATATAATCCATCTCATAGACACACTGAGAGCACCACCGACTGTTATAAGTATATAATCCATCTCATAGAAACACTGAGAGCTCCACCTACTGTTATAAGTATATAATCCATCTCATAGAAACACTGAGAGCCCCAGCTACTGTTATAATTATATAATCCATCTCATAGACACACTGAGAGCACCACCTACCGTTATAAGTATATAATCCATCCGATAGAAACACTGAGAGCACCACCTAATGTTATAAGTATATAATCCATCTCATAGAAACACTGAGAGCACCACCTAATGTTATAAGTATATAATCCATCTCATAGAAACACTGACAGCACCACCTACTGTTATAAGTATATAATCCATATCATAGAAACACTGACAACACCACCTATTGTTATAAGTATATAATGCATCTCATAGAAACACTGAGAGCACCACCTAATGTTATAAGTATATAATCCATCACATAGAAACACTGAGAGCACCACCTAATGTTATAAGTATATAATCCATCTCATAGAAACGCTGAGAGCACCACCTAATGTTATAAGTATATAATCCATCTCATAGAAACACTGAGAGCACCACCTACTGTTATAAGTATATAATCCATCTCATAGAAACACTGAGAGCCCCACATACTGTTATAATTATATAATCCATCTCATAGACACACTGAGAGCACCACCTACCGTTATAAGTATATAATCCATTCGATAGAAACACTGAGAGCACCACCTAATGTTATAAGTATATAATCCATCTCATAGAAACGCTGAGAGCACCACCTAATGTTATAAGTATATAATCCATCTCATAGAAACACTGAGAGCACCACCTACTGTTATAAGTATATAATCCATCTCATAGAAACACTGAGAGCACCACCTACTGTTATAAGTATATAATCCATCTGATAGAAACACTGAGAGCACCACCTAATGTTATAAGTATATATTCCATCTCATAGAAACACTGAGAGCACCACCTACTGTTATAAGTATATAATCCATCTCATAGAAACACTGAGAGCCCCACATACTGTTATAATTATATAATCCATCTGATAGAAACACTGACAGCACCACTTAATGTTATAAGTATATAATCCATCTGATAGAAACACTGAGAGCGCCACCTACTGTTATAAGTATATAATCTATATCATAGAAACACTGAGAGCACCACCTAATGTTATAAGTATATAATCCATCTCATAGAAACACTGAGAGCACCACCTAATGTTATAAGTATATAATCCATCTCATAGAAACACTGAGAGCATCACCTACTGTTATAAGTATATAATCCATCTCATAGAAACACTGAGAGCACCACCTACTGTTATAAGTATATAATCCATCTGATAGAAACACTGAGAGCACCACCTAATGTTATAAGTATATATTCCATCTCATAGAAACACTGAGTGCACCACCTACTATTATAAGTATATAATCCATCTCATAGAAACACAGAGCTCCACCTAATGTACAAGGAATCAATCGCTTGTGATTAATAAATTATCATAAAGTATTTGCTGCAGAAAACAAGGGCAAAAACAAGCGGATGCATTTGACCAACCAGAGCATGATAAATGAACTACTACTGTATATAAAATGAGCGCAATCAGCACCTTATTAGTACCTTATATTTAGAAAATTCATTTAAAAGCTGCGCATCACAATTCTTTCACTGTTTTTATCAAAAAGAAATGAATAATGATAAAAGTTAAAGTCGACTAGGAACCAAGTGAGTTTCTACAATGAACTAATTCTTGTTGATGTATGATAATATATTCATAAGAGAAAAGAGAGTAGTTAGTGTTAAGTGATAACGATCCAATATGATGAAGACTTGACCTCAAACTTATTATGATAAAGACTTGAGCTTAAACTCATTAAAATAAAGACTTGACCTTAGACTCAATATCATAAAGACTTCACCTTAGACTCAATATCATATACTCGACCTTAGACTCATTATCATAAAGACTTGACCTTAGACTCATTATGATAAAGACTTGACCTTAGACTCATTATCATAAAGACTTGACCTTACCCTAATTATCATAAAAACTTGACCTTAGACTCATTATCATAAAGACTTGACCTTAGACTCATTTTGATAAAGTCTTGACCTTAGACTTATTATCATAAAGACTTGACCTTTGACTCATTATCATAAAGACTTGACGTAAGACTCATTATCATAAAGACTTGACGTATGACTCATTATCATGAAGACTTGATATTTGACTAAATATCATAAAGATTTGACCTCAGACTCATTATGATAAAGACTTGACCTTAGACTCATTATGATAAAGACTTGACCTTAGACTCATTATCATAGACTTGACCTCAGACTCATTATCATAAAGACTTGACCTTTGACTCATTATCATAAAGACTTGACTTTAGAATCATTTTGATAAAGTCTTGACCTTAGACTTATTATCATAAAAACTTGACCTTAGACTCATTATCATAAAGACTTGACCTCAGACTCATTATGATAAAGACTTGACCTTAGACTCATTATCCTAAAGACTGGACCTTACTCATTATCATAAAGACTTGACATTTGACTAACTATCATAAAGGCTTGATCTTAGATTAAATATCATAAAGATTTCACCTCAGACTCATTATGATAAAGACTTGACCTTAGACTCATTATGATAAAGACTTGACCTTAGACTCATTATGATAAAGACTTGACCATAGACTCATTATCATAGACTTGACCTCAGACTCATTATCATAAAGACTTGACCTTTGACTCATTATCATAAAGACTTGACTTTAGACTCATTATCATAAAGACTTGACCTTAGACTCATTATGATAAAGACTTGACCTTAGACTCATTATGATAAAGACTTGACCTTAGACTCATTATCATAGACTTGACCTCAGACTCATTATCATAAAGACTTGACCTTTGACTCATTATCATAAAGACTTGACTTTAGACTCATTATCATAAAGACTTGACCTTAAACTCATTATCATAAAGAGTGGACCTAAGACTCATTATCCTAAAGCCTTGAATTTAAACTCAATATCATAAATACTTGACCTTGGACTCATTATCATAACGTCGCGCCCTTACATCGTATTACCTTTTTAAAAAAACTTTTAGATAGAAAGTAGAAACAGGGAATATAAAGGCAAAAGGAAGTATGAAATGTTTTAAGCCATCTGCCACCCAGATGGCAACATTTGGAGGCGGTCAACCGGTAATGCTGGTAACACAGTGCATAACAAATCATATGGTACTCACCTACAGCATGGCCAGAGATGCACACAAGATGTTCAGAAGATTCCAGAAGCTTCACAACATCATCTGTATATAATGGAAAACCACTCATTAGTGATAGCAGAATATGACACAATATTCATCACACACAACACACGTGTGCTTCCTACAGCATTGGAATGCATACGGAAAGTTTACAGTTCAAGAATGGTTGCGACTAAGACTGCACAATGCAGAGAGTAACAACTTCGGTTAACCTTCGAACAAATACGGCTAGCAGAGGTAGAGAAAGCAGCGGTTCTGGCAATGTATATAGAACAACTTGACAATGAATTATAATGCACTCAGTCCTTGAGTGTACCACTGGTTTACCACTGGTACTGAGATATACCGCTTCATCACTGATTGTACCAGTGATGATGTGGTACTGAGATGTACCAGCTCATCACTGATTGCATCAATGATATAGTGGTACTGACAAGTACCACTAGTGATAAAGTGGTACTTCTGATTTCATTAGTTCCTTTTAGTTTTGATTGTTTAGTTTGCCTGAATCATGATGATAATTACCCCGGCAGTCTAGCGTACCATGAAAGATCATCAATAAATAGTATTTTAGTCAACCTGCGTCTATATTACTTCTGTTCACTTTTTCTTCTATAAAGCACAAACAACACTTTGAAACCTTTCTTCTTTAGTGGCGGTCAAATAGAGGTGTCGTTCAAATAGAGGATATTGAGTGATATCCAATAGCGTGGTCTTATATTCATCTTCTAGAATATTCTAGAATGCTGCGGTCCTTTATGTCAGGCTGTGCAAGCCAAAAGTTCTGTTAAAATGACTAGAAGCTAGACAAGAATAAAAATCATACAACTTGTAACTTCATTTATAATTCAGCAGTGGGTAAAATGGTTTGAGCTAACCTTTAGCATTAGTTCTACCAATATCTTGAGTCGAGAAGGGCTCTTGAAGCTGGTGGGAACTCATCTGGCAAAGCTGCAGCTTTGAGTGCCCAAACAATAGAGTTATAACATCAGGAAACTCTAGACAAGGTATTTGCAACATCAGCCTGTAATATATATGATGATTCAACTAAAGTTACTACTGCCTCAGAATGTCCTTGGGGCAAGGAGTACCACAAAATAGTTCATAGAAAAGTAAGAGATGAATTAATAATAACACCAAGATAAACCGATTTGCAAAGGAATCAGAAAGTGTGGAAGACTGTCTTAGACATATGAATTTGTAGCATGAACAAAATATAAGTCTGTGAATGACAATCAGGACAGACGTACAGTAAGTAATCTATCCTACTTTATGGCTTCATCTTTGGCGGCTTTGCTGAATCATTGTTTTTCCGTGAACTTGATTTGTATACACATACACTGTAATGAGGAAAATGGCGTAAAGGAAAATGGCGTACAATGCCACAGCAATGAGCTGGTTGATGTCAGCAATAAAAATAAAATCCCTTCTCGTAACAGCTGAAATCGAATTCAACTATTCAATGAGATTTGACAATCTCATAATTTTACAGATAATTTTGTAAAAGCCATTTTCATCATTTCGCTATCGAATGCTAATTGGCTCAAGATCTTTTAGCATTCACTTAATTTCTTTGACTTTCACTCTAGTCATATTTCGAAGTTGCGTTCTCATTTGTCACTAGAGAATTTTTTTACTACATATAACATACTATAGATGTATGCCACAGGTAAAAAGTTACACATATAGTGATTTCAAAAGTTCAGAAAGCTGTTTATGTTCCAGAGTATTATAACTATGGTTGGTACTTCAAAAAGAATCAATTTTCTATTTCATGGAAATTTCGATTTCACGCGTGGGTCAGTAACTTATTCTTGCGAAGCAGGAGGGATTACTGTACACTGTGTACTTATTACTGTGTCAATACAAGTGCAGATGAAATACAAAGGAGCTTTCAAAGTAAATGTATCTATAAACTAAGTAATAGTTAGAAGTTGAACAGGGACTCTAAAGACCCATGCACACTATCACTCAAATCAATGTTTAGCCACATGATGGACTGCAATGATTAGCTGTTGTAATATCAACGATAAGTTGTACCCACACACTAGAGCAATTAGCTGTAGGTGACCGCTAACCAACAACCAATAGAAGTTGTGAAATTGCATTCCTGATATCAGGAGGGGGCCCTTTTTCATCTTTTTAATTATCTGATTATGTAATTCATCACCAGCGTAGTTCTTCACCATGCATGGGAATATGAATTGACACCAATCTTCACAACTGTTGCAATCGGATCCGATGAGTCAACAAACAAACAATCAAGGTGCTAACAGTTGCGATCATCGGTGTCAAAGTTCAACATGTTGAAAGTCCATCGCATCGTCGCTAGCAACGATTACGTTGGCCATTCATGGCAAAATGATCCCATAACAGCACATCGTTGCGTTTAATCACATGGCAAATCGTGAATTGAATGACAAAATGGCAAAATGATGCCATAGCAGCCCATCGTTGCATAGCTAATAGTTGAATTGAGTGATAGTATGCACAGACCTTGTGGGTAGCATTGGGATGGGAGCAGACCACAAATAAACATTTCAATACCTTCATTTAATCTCAGCCTGTCAAAGATCAAACAAAGATAATATCAGAAGATACCCAGGACACAGCCGGCAGACACTTAAAACATGAACAGAAGACACTTGAGGTATCACCCACGTATCGTCAGGGAACACTCAAGGTATGGTCATGTAAAACTCAAGGTATCACTAGGTAACACTCAAAGCATCACCAGGCAACACTCAAGGTATTGTCAGGTAAAACTCAGGGTATTGCGAGGAGATACTCTCGAGTGATTATTATATTAACGGTACCGGACAGAACTTTTAAAGTCTGGCTGTATAATTACTTTGTTTTCTAGATTCATGCAAAATTTAGTTTGTTTAAGAACTCGAAATTTTTTTGTCTTAACATATAAACATACATCTTTACTTTATTTAAAAAATCTAAAAATTATTGCTAATAGCTGTCGCTAAACAAGCTGGAAAAACCTAAAAATGGCTATGCTATGTTTTGTATTTGCAAAAGGTAATGGCTGCTGATCGCGCAAACTAAATATCACCTGCATAAAAAAGTTAGTTTTGATATAAAAATTGGCCGAGTAACTTTAGAGATTTATTTCGCTGAAAGAAATCAAATAAATATATCATGTCAATTATTAGATAATCATGAATCCAATAAGGACAATAACTGAAAGCTTAAAAGCGCCAAGTAGAGGCAAATGTAAGTGCAATAAGCTAGCCCTGTTTGACAAACACAAGCCATCATTTAAAAGATGCCATGCACTAACCTCACAGATATATCTTAACTCAGCATGAAACACTTCAGCATCTCTCTACTTTCCAAGTCCCAGATGTGTAGTGGTGGTTAAGAAATGTTCACCTAACAGCAAATAAGTAGCAACAAACAGAAAGATTACGAAAATCCCACTGCAAAGGATACAGAAAGTTATAATGTCATGAGTATTAGACGAATATTTTCTATTTTCAAACCAATATTGTTGATGTTGATTACTAAAGGTGATGCCACAGAGAATACAAGGGTAAAGGTGATGCCACAGAGGATACAAGGGTAAAGGTGATGCCACAGAGAATAAAAGGCTAAAGGTAATGCTACAGAGAATACCAGGGTAAAGGTGATGCCACAGAGAATACAAAGGTTAAGGTGATGCCACAGAGATTACAAGGCTAAAGGTGATGCCACAGAGAATACAAGAGTAAAGGTGATGTCACAAAGAATAAAAGGGTAAAGGGAAGGGAGGGTATTCAAAGGGAAGGTATTTAAAACGAAGGGTGTGTATTTAAGGGGAGGGAGGGTATTTAGAGGGAGGGAGAGTATTTAAAGAGAAGAGAGGGTATTTAAAGGGAAAGGATGGTATTTAAAGGGAAGGAATGGTATTTAAAGGAAGGGTATTTAAAGGAAAGGGATGGTATTTAAAGGGAAGGGAGGGTATTTAAAGGAAAAGGAGAGTATTTAGAGGGAAGGGAGGGTATTTAAAAAGAAGGGATGGTATTTAAAGAGAAGTTATTTAGAGGGAAAGGATGGTATTAAAAATAAAGGGATGGTATTTAAAGGGAAGGGATGGTATTTAAAAAGGAGAGAGGGTATTTAAAGGGAGGGTATTTAAAGGGAAGGTATTTAAAGGGAAAGGATGGTATTTAAAGGGAAGATATTTAACGGGAAGGGGGATATTTAAAGGAAAGGTATTTAAAGGGAGGGGAGGGTATTTAACGGGAGTGTATTTAAAGGGAAGGGATGGTATTTAAAGGGAAGGTATTTAAAGGGAAGGTATTTAAAGGGAAGGGGAAGTATTTAAAAAGAAAGGATGGTATTTAAATAGAAGGGAGGGTATTTAAAGGGAGGAGAGAGTCTTTAAAAAGAGAGTGTATTTAAAGGGAAGGAAGGTATTTAAAAGGAAGGGAAAGTATATAAAAGGAAAATAAGGTATTTAAAAAGAAAGGATAGTATTTAAAGGGAAGGAATGGTATTTAAAGAGAGGGTATTTAAAGGGAAGGGATGGTATTTAAAGGGAAGGGATGGTATTTAAAGGGAAGGGATAGTATTTAAAGGGAGAGAGGGTATTTAAAGGGAGGGTATTTAAAGGGAAAGGATGGTATTTAAAGGGAAGATATTTAACGGGAAGGGAGGTTATTTAAAGGAAAGGTATTTAAAGGAAGGGGAGGGTATTTAACGGGAGTGTACTTAAAGGGAAGGGATGGTATTTAAAGGGAAGGTATTAAAAGGGAAGGGGAAGTATTTAAATAGAAGGGAGGATATTTAAAGGGAGGAAAGAGTCTTTAAAAAGAGAGGGTATTTAAAGGGAAGGGAGGGTATTTAAAAGGAAGGGAAAGTATATAAAGGGAAAAGAAGGTATTTAAAAAGAAAGGATGGTATTTAAAGGGAGGGAGGGTATTTAAAGGGGAGGGTATTTAAAGGGAAGGGAAAGTATTTAAAAAGAAAGGATGGTATTTAAAGGGAAGGGAGGGTATTAAAAGGGAGGGTATTTAAAGGGAAGGGATGGTATTTAAAGGGAGGGAGGGTATTTAAAGGGAGGGTATTTAAAGGAAAGGTATTTAAAGGGAAAGGATGGTATTTAAAGGGAAGATATTTAACGGGAAGGGAGGATATTTAAAGGAAAGGTATTAAAAGGGAGGGGAGGGTATTTAATGGGAGTGTATTTAAAGGGAAGGGATGGTATTTAAAGGGAAGGGATGGTATTTAAAGGGAAGGGAGGGTATTTAAAGGGAGGGTATTTGAAGGGAGGGTATTTAAAGGGAAGGGATGGTATTTAAAGAGAAGGAAGGGTATTTAAAGGGAAGGAAGGGTATTTAAAGGAAGGGTATTTAAAGGGAGGGTATTTAAAGGGAAGGGATGGTATTTAAAGGGAAGGGATGGTATTTAAAGGGAGGGAGGGTATTTAAAGGAAAAGGAGGGTATTTAAAGGGAAGGGAGGGTATTTAAAGAGAAGGAAGGGTATTTAAAGGGAAGGGAGGGTATTTAAAGAGAAGGGAGGGTATTTAAAGAGAACGAAGGGTATTTATAGGGAAGGAAGGGTATTTAAAGGGAAGGGAGGGCATTTAAAGGGAAGGAAGGGTATTTAAAGGAAAGGAATGGTACTTAAAGAGAAGAGAGGGTATTTAAAGGGAAGGAAGGGTATTTAAAGGGAAGGAAGGGTATTTAAAGGTAAGGAAAGGGATTTAAAGGTAAGGAAGGGTATTTAAAGGGAAGGAAGGGTATTTAAAGGGAAGGAAGGGTATTTAAAGGGAAGGAAGGGTATTTAAAGAGAAGGAAGGGTATTTAAAGAGAAGGAAGGGTATTTAAAGGGAAGGAAGGGTATTTAAAGGGAAGGGAGGGTATTTAAAGGCAAGGGAGGATATTTAAAGGGAAGGGAGGGTATTTAAAGAGAAGGAAGGGTATTTAAAGGTAAGGGAAAGTATTTAAAGGGAAGGGAGGATATTTAAAGAGAAGGGAGGATATTTAAAGGGAAGGAAGGGTATTTAAAGAATAGAGAAAGCATAATATTATTATGCTTTATTATTTATCTTGAGGTGTTGACTGGTGTTTTAAAAAAAGAATCAAGGAGATTGACCAACCAGAAGCTGAGATATAGCCAGCCAAACATAGGTCTACCTAAAAACGAATCGGAGGAAAAACCCCTCGAAAACCCCAAAAGTTGTGACGTATAAAATCGACTTATTGGATATGTGCCGGAGTTGCGCACCCTTACCTCCATTGCGTATACTGATTGTTTTAGGCTGTGAGATGCGAAACGCTTCTCGCGGTAGTAAATAATTTACAGACAAGCTTTGGTTTCTCAAAAAAATCAAGCAAACATTGTGTGGTTAAGGCAACTGCCCACAACCCCCTGCCATGATTTGTCAAAACAGAAGAGGATATTTTGATTATTGTGCCTCAAACTTCAACTCTATATGCACCGAAGATCGTCTGTTGAACAAACGGCGCGTGTATAGCCTATGCCGGTCTATAATTTACAATATCCGCTATTCGCAGTTTGTTTACCAGTCGAATAAGACACGCGGGTGTAAATCTTTGTTCCTTCTTCATCTTTGTACCTACTGCAGCATTTAGTTGATTTTTAGGATTATTGTCACTGTTAATTAAACTGTAAGTTCACTACAGCCATATTTTTGAAAAGAATAACTTGACCGTGCTGCTCTTGTCGTAAGAAAAGAAAACAACTTTTGATTTGATTCTTCTGTCTATGTTATCTATAATTGTTTTTTATGATTAATTAATATAATCATAATGCATATTATACAAAATAATAATATACCTTTGTATAGAATTAACGATGTAATTAATATAATTTGTAGAAAATTCCAAATGATAATCGCGATTGATGATTGATTGAAGAAAATACTATGCAGATACTTATGCTGAAGTTCATATCTTATCATTTAATATATTACTTACTGAACTGATCATAGATGCGTGTAATTATTTCATGCTAAAACTAATCTACACGTCAGAGGGACTGGTTCGGAATTTTTGGAGCAATGATTGTTAGGCCCAATTTGATTAGTCTATTCTTTCTACGATTAAACCAATTAAACCGTCGTGATTGTTATAGGAGCGCGCATTAGTTGGCTTGATTGACCAATGGCACACAAGTCGATTTCATACGTCATATTTTTATGCTAATATGAGGATTACCAAAACACTTATGTTTTTTGGTAGACCTATGTTTGGCTGGCTATATCTCAGCTTCTGGTTGGTCAATCTCCTTGATTCTTTTTTTAAAACACCATTCCACACCTCAAGATAAATAATAAAGCATAATAATATTATGCTTTCTTTATTCTTTAAAGGCAAGAGAGGATATTTAAAGGCAAGGGAGGATATTTAAAGGGAAGGGAGGGTATTTATAGAGAAGGAAGGGTATTTAAAGGTAAGGGAAAGTATTTAAAGGGAAGGGAGGGTATTTAAAGGGAAGGAAGGGAGGATATTTAAAGGGAAGGAAGGGTATTTAAACAGAAGGGATGGTATTTAAAGAGAAGGGAGGGTATTTAAAGGGAAGGGAAGGTAATTAAAACGAAATGATTTAAAGGTAAAGGGTATTCAAAAGGAAAGGAAGGTATTTAAAAAGAAGGGAGGGTATTTAAAGGGAAAGGATGGTACTTAAAGGGAGGGTATTAAAAGAGAAGGAAGGGTATTTCAAGGGAAGGAAAGGTATTTAAAGGGAAGGAAGGGTATTTAAAGGGAAGGAAGGGTATTTAAAGAGAAGGGAGGGTATTTAAAGGGAAGGGAGGGATATTTAAAGGGAGGGTATTTGAAGGGAGGGTATTTAAAGGGAAGGGAGGGTATTTAAAGGTAAGAAAGGGTATTTAAAGGGAAGGAAGGGTATTGGAAGGGAGGGTATTTAAAGAAAAGGGAAGGTATTTAAAGAGAAGGAAGGGTATTTAAAGGGAAGGGAGGGTATTTAAAAGGAAGGGAAAGTATATAAAGGGAAAAGAAGGTATTTAAAAAGAAAGGATGGTATTTAAAGGGAGGGTATTTAAAGGGGAGGGCATTTAAAGGGAAGGGAAAGTATTTAAAAAGAAATGATGGTATTTAAAGGAAAGGGAGGGTATTTAAAGGGAGGGTATTTAAAGGGAAGGGATGGTATTTAAAGGGAAGGGATGGTATTTAAAGGGAGGGAGGGTATTTAAAGGAAAAGGAGGGTATTTAAAGGGAAGGGAGGGTATTTAAAGAGAAGGAAGGGTATTTAAAGGGAAGGGAGGGTATTTAAAGAGAAGGGAGGGTATTTAAAGAGAACGAAGGGTATTTATAGGGAAGGAAGGGTATTTAAAGGAAAGGGAGGGCATTTAAAGGGAAGGAAGGGTATTTAAAGGAAAGGAATGGTACTTAAAGAGAAGGGAGGGTATTTAAAGGGAAGGAAGGGTATTTAAAGGGAAGGAAGGGTATTTAAAGGTAAGGAAAGGGATTTAAAGGTAAGGAAGGGTATTTAAAGGGAAGGAAGGGTATTTAAAGGGAAGGAAGGGTATTTAAAGGGAAGGAAGGGTATTTAAAGAGAAGGAAGGGTATTTAAAGGGAAGGGAGGATATTTAAAGGGAAGGAAGGGTATTTAAAGGGAAGGGAGGGTATTTAAAGGCAAGGGAGGATATTTAAAGGGAAGGGAGGGTATTTAAAGAGAAGGAAGGGTATTTAAAGGTAAGGGAAAGTATTTAAAGAGAAGGGAGGATATTTAAAGAGAAGGGAGGATATTTAAAGGGAAGGAAGGGTATTTAAAGGCAAGGGAGGATATTTAAAGGGAAGGGAGGGTATTTAAAGAGAAGGAAGGGTATTTAAAGGTAAGGGAAAGTATTTAAAGGGAAGGGAGGGTATTTAAAGGGAAGGAAGGGTATTTAAAGGGAAGGGAGGATATTTAAAGGGAAGGAAGGGTATTTAAACAGAAGGGATGGTATTTAAAGAGAAGGGAGGGTATTTAAAGGGAAGGAAAGGTATTTAAAGGCAAGGGAGGATATTTAAAGGGAAGGGAGGGTATTTAAAGAGAAGGAAGGGTATGTAAAGGTAAGGGAAAGTATTTAAAGGCAAGGGAGGGTATTTAAAGGGAAGGAAGGGTATTTAAAGGGAAGGGAGGATATTTAAAGGGAAGGAAGGGTATTTAAACGGAAGGGATAGTATTTAAAGAGAAGGGAGGGTATTTAAAGGGAAGGAAGGGTATTTAAAGGGAAGGGAGGGTATTTAAAGAGAAGGGAGGGTATTTAAAGGGAAGGGAGGGTATTTAAAGGAAAGGAAGGGTATTTAAAGCGAAGGAAGGGTATTTAAAGGGAAGGGAGGATATTTAAAGAGAAGGGAGGATATTTAAAGAAAAGGGAGGGTATTTAAAAGGAAATATGGTCAACAAAAGTAAAACATAAGTTAGAGGTAAATAAAGGATATGGTAATGAGACCATCTTTATCAATGCTGATCAGTTTGGTGCACTGCCCAGGGAAATGAATCTATTTTAATAAACTTATAGAAACTTGATGGTTGTAGAGGATGGCTAACTCCCTTCCAGCCTACAATGTTCACATATGGTATGTTCAAATTACCCATAACTAAGGCTTTCTTAACTGTAAACATACAAGATGTCAGCCGTAATGCAATTACATACCAGAACATCCTAAACAACCACTTTTCCAGATACAAGTCCTGCAGCAAGCCTACAATTAGAAAAAAAGTCGACCGATGGCAAACCATTTGTGAAAATACTACACAGTAAAGCCATGCATTATTAGTAGCAAACTTTGTAAATATTGATATAATAAATGGTGTTTAGTACCTTGAGAGATTTAATAATTAAATTTGTATGAATATTAAATGTCACTTTCATCACATAGTAGTCACACAAATCATCAGTCAAGCATTTTGAACAACTCATAGAGATTCATCAGAATAACTTATCTAACTGACTCCTAGTGTGATCCTCTAACCGCTAGTAGTGATCATGCTACATGAGCAGTGATAACTATGATGATGTTTAACCATGTTTTTACACAATCTTCACTATAATAATATTTGTCTATCCGACACCACACTAAAAGCATTATGAAAAAGATCGCCTCACACAAGAATGAAACCCCAGGCATCGGATTAAAAAGCAAGCATGCTACCACTACCCCATTTAGTCACCTTACCACTTCATGGGATAATTAGGCATATACTGATTACTCATGATGATCTCTCACAGCACATGAGACTGGTAAGTATACTACTTATCTTAATATAAACACCATGTAGCAATTTACATGTATATCAATGATCAAGAAGGCTTGCCTTGGCATCAGAGTAAGTGGCAAAATGATGCGTATGCAAACTTTCTGATATTGACAACACAAGATCGACTACAAACACTGGCAGGAATTTTTGAACAGCATACCAACCTCTTGCCCCTCAGATATGGAACAAAATTTATACACTGAAGGCAGTAGACAATAAGGAATGATGAACAATAAAAATAAGCCCTAAAGAATGTTCTAGAAAACCAATCCCAAAGCACATCCCTGAGTTTTCATATTAATAATCAAACAAGTGCGAAAAGAAGCATTGCTTTGTTTAAACCTAACAGATTCTAGAAACAAGATTTTGTGTATTAAGTACATTAATGAGGAACATCACCGCATATACAGCCTATGATACTTTTTACCATAGATATAGTAAACCATAAACCATAGATACAGTAAACCATAAACCATAGATATAGTAAACCATCGACCATAGATATAGTAAACCATAGATATAGTAAGGGTTTACTATATCTATGCTTTTTACAGAGCACAGAAAACAGAACAAACAACGAGAAAAGCGCCACCTGGCAGCTGGACTAGAGCCACTCACATAGGAAGATTCTGTTGAGTGAAGGAGTCCAAGTAACCGTAAGGTGAAAACATAGCATTTCATTGATTCAACACATTTTATTGATTTTTGAAGCGATTGCAATATTCAAATATTGCAATCGCTTCAAATCAGGTCTCAAGCAACACAACCTTGATTCACTCGAATATTGATTGTGTACTTTTTTACCATCTAAATAAATCAACTAACTGGTAACCAGAGCCCAGCGCCATTACTAGCTATTCTAATGAACATCTGGGTCCTCATTGCACAATTTGTTTTTTGTTTCTCGCTGCCATGTCATTATTTTCAATGAAATAAAACAAACAACATATTTACCTGCGATTGTCTATCACCAAGACACACTCAACACTCTCTTGTGCATCAAATATCTTGATATCGCTATAGTATGGATTTGGCCTCCTAATCTGCAAATGGTATATGCTAAATGTAGAGTGTACCATTAACAGCACAAAATAGTGACATAACACCTGACTACTCCACATCATGTCACTGCGTATATACTTTTCAATAGTGAGCTCTAGTGAAGGCATAGGACAGTGTTGAATCACTAGAAATTGTCACCAATGTTGATTTTTTTCAAAAGACCATCAATTCGATTCTACAACTATACTTGTGATATAATATTATGATATAATACTAATCATATAAAATATATATAATATACGCTATATCTACTATTATAGGTAATAATTTAGTACTCCCAACTCACATACAACTGTTTAGTATGGAGTGCCGGTTCAAGGATCTTAGATTCTGATATCATAAGTATAACAGATATAAGTTTATAACGATATAAGTTCTCGTGTAGTAGATTTGTCTACATAAACAACTGCATAAACTAGATGCTCTTTTTGAACCTCTGTTTAATTGTTTACATTAGAAACACTTTGTGGTCCGTGAATTCGATTTAGTGTATTGTAGGAGTTGTCCTATCATGTGTTGTTGGTAAAGATGACTCCATCTACTACTACTAAGACAGTAACAAAATCTTTTCACAAAAAACATACAATTTATGTATTTGCCTACAATGGTAAACCTTTAGTTTAAATACAAGAACCAGCCAATTGCATACTTTCACGAACAAATGACAGCAAGAAGAATAGGACTCACTTGTCTAAAATCTAAGCTAATTTAACTCCATACATAAACTATGTTTGTAGTTTTTGAAATAGTCAGGCATTATAAATCCCTAGAAATAATTATATACTGAATTATTTATAAACCCCACTTACTAGTGATATGTCTCATTGTGTGTAATATTAAAGAATAGAGAAAGCATAATATTATTATGCTTTATTAGTTATCTTGAGGTGTTGACTGATGTTCTAAATACGAATCAAGGAGATTGACCCACTAGAAGCTGAGATATAGCCAGCCAAACACAGGTCTACCTAATACCGAATCATAGGGAAACCCGTTGAAAATCCCGAGAATTGTGACGTATGAAATCGACTTATTGGTCATGTGCCGGAGTTGCGCACCCTTACCACCGTTACGTATAATGATGGTTTTATGCTACAAGATGTGAAACGCTTCTCGCGATAGTAAAGAATTTACAGACTAGCCCTGGTTTCTCAAGAAAATAAAGCAAACATTGTGTGGTAAAGGCATTTGCCCACAACCCCTCGCCATGATTTTTCGAAACAGAAAAGCAGATTTTGACTATTGTGCTTCAAATTTTAACTCGATCTCCACGGATATGCTCCGAAGATCCTCTGTTCAACGAACTGCGCGTGTATAGTCTATATGCGACATCCGCGATTTGCAGTTTGTTTAGAATAAGAAATGGGAATGTGAATTTTTGTTCATTCATCATTTTTCTACCGTGTACCTACTGCAGTATTCAGTTGATTTTCATGATTATCGTCACTATTAACAGACTGTAAGTTCACTACAGCCATAATTTTAAAAAGAATAACTTGACCGTGCTGCTCTTGCTGTAAGAAAAGAAAACGATAACTTTCGATTTGATTTTTCTATTTATCTATTATCTTATTCATGATTATTTTTATGATTAATATAAGAATCATAATGCATATTATACAAAATAATAATATAACTATGTATAGAATAAATGATGTAACTAATATAATTTGTAGAAAATTATAAATGATAACCGAGATTGATGATTGATTTAATTGAATCCAGTTATTAGCTATAGATAAAAAATCTGAACAGCGCTAAAGATGCGTCTGAATAGGGAAGCTAAGTGGGAGAACAACAAAACTGAGCTGAACTAGCAAGATAGCAAAATGTTGCGACATAATAGACGTGTGTAATTATTTCATGCTAAAAATAATCTACATGTCAGAGGGACTGGTTCGGAATTATCAGAGCAATGATTGTTAGGTCCAATTGCATCGTTCCATACTTCCAGGGATTAAACCAATTAAAACGCCGTGATTGTTATAGGAGAGCGCATTAGTTGGCTTAATTGACCAATGGCACACAAGTCGATTTCATTTTATACGTCATATATTGATGATTACCAAAACACTTATGTTTTTTGGTAGACCTGTGTTTGGCTGCCTATATCTCAGCTTCTGGTTGGTCAATCTCCTTGATTCTTTTTTTAGAACATCAGTCAACACCTCAAGATAAATAATAAAGCATAATAATATTATGCTTTCTCTATTCTTTAAATATATATCAAAATGAATGGCAAGTAGTAAAACTATTTAAAATGATACCTGTTCCAGCAAACGCCCTCTCTGATTGGCTGATCTGGATTTGTTCGTGTCTTCTTCCGACTGAAAAAGGAGAATAAATTATGACACAAAGTCCGTGTAAACAGACTCATTCCAAGCTTTTCAGCATAAAATACAGGTAGTTGCCTTCTCATGTCAAGCACAATAAGTATCACTTACCGTAAACATGCAATGACCTAATACCCATGATATAAGTTCAACAGGCTGAACTTATATCATGGCCAACCAGGTTTATGTGTATGAATAAGACAAACATCATATTAATCTGTAGCTTTGTAAAAATTTCCAAAGAGAGCTAAAGGTATTTACAGAAGAAGCTAGTTTTAGTACGCTGCTATGTTAACCTATAGATTTGTAAAGATTTCCACATGAAACTACAGGAATTTAGAGAAAAAGTTAGTTTAGCACGCTGTTATGCACTTGTTAGTCATAATACATTGTATTGCCCACAGATGACAGGATTGTCATGCCTAAATTATTCAGTTCCATCAAATTTAAGCTGCAAGGTTGAAGATTAGCAAAGTCTATTCTTCCCATTAAAATCTTATCAACTATTATAATTGATACAATAATAATAATAATATAAACAGCCATTTCAACTAATTAGAAATGATATAAGAAATGGAAACCTTTAAATACACCACAAAGTTAGATATATTACGTCAGGTTTCAATTTGACACTATTGCAAAACCTCGTAAGATTAAAGGCAAGTTTTATTTCCTAAAGTTTATATCTGTTAGAGATAAAACTTGCATTACGCTGATCACTGTAGTGATGATCAGACTGTAGTGATGATCAGACTGTAATGTGAGCATTTCTTTAAAAACAACATTCTAGTGATTAAAATCATGGATATCTCAGGAATAATGATTGACTTAAAGAAACATCCTCGAGGTGTCAATATATCCTCAATATAAATAATAAATATGCCCACGTCCAAACCAAGCTTCATGTGAATAGTACAAGCAACACATAAAATACTAATATACAGTACTAAGTGAGTACCAATTACCAATATGGTTTTTTGTATCTTTTATCCACATGCTAAACAGAATAGCGTAAGGGCGTTATTAAAAGACTATTATATTATGGTCTACGGATGTAGTTTTACAAGTGGCAGGAGACATACAGTAAAACTTCAGATTTTTACTGTAATCCTTGCCAAAAGGCTGTTTAAAAAGCGATTTGTTCAAAATCCAGTTATTTAAATTGAAAACTACATTCCCAATATAATCATTGTAAAATAATTTTAAACCTTTCCAAATCTAGAAAATAGCTTTTTCAAACAATTTTTTATGATTTAAACTCTAAACTATACGCATGTAATAAGAAAGCTGGTCATATGTAAAATACAATGATCATCTAATGAAAATCTATGAATAGACTAGAACAGATTGTGGAATGTACCATATACTGCTGTATTTGTAGCCGGTCATACCTCACCCTCGTTTACTCAAAGTCTTGTCAACTGTTTACCATAAATAAAAAATATAGAAACAGACTGCCATTTATTTTAAGAAAAAATTTCCTATATAAGATTATAAACAATACATCAACATTCCCTTCATTTCGTTTTAGTAATTTTTATATAAACTTTAAAGTAGCGAAAGCTCGCCTATGCTCAGGTTGCAGATATAACACATTCAATGAAGGAGTGTGTGACATAAAACAGCGCAACAGAAACGTTCCATTTCTGCCAATCGTAACATCAAAACAATTAAGGTAGCGACATAATCCATGCTATGGTAAGAGGTAACATAATAATCAGAAAAAATAGTACAAACGTTAATAAAATGATATAGTTAAGCATTGTATCAAAGATTGTGCGTCTAAAATGGCACACCTACAAAAATGTATTTTTGACACGAATCACAATTACAACTGCTCACAATAGAGGTTGAATACTAAAGGTATTCAGGTTAACTCAGCTTTTGGTTCGCTCCAAAGGTGAAATTTTTGTTAAAGTTCAAGGTGTGAAAGATCTCGAATTTTCTGGTAGAAATCCGATTTGGATGATATCAGAAACGTTTGAAAGTCAAGGTATAATTGTACTTTACTAATATCTCATTAGCTGCGCTGTGTGCTCAAATGTATACTAGACAACTTAGGTTTTACAAAATATATAAGCAATTTTGGTTCCAGATTATATGTTGCAGTCCACTTCCAAGAAGTGTAAAAGGTTCACCTTATTCTAGTTCTGAACTCAACTGGAACATTATTTAGCTAATGCATTTAAACTATGAAATTTTGACAGTGATGCATGTTGAATGCCTTACACTAGTGCTGGGCACGAGTACTTCTTGGTCAACGGGTTTAGACCCGCCCCCTTCTGTTAGGGTTTTTCGAGTATCGGGTAGCTAGTAGTGCTAGGCTCGGGTATTTCTTTGCCTACGGGTTTTTCGGGTATCAGGTTTGTTGATATGGATTTTATGTTTAAATTTTCTAAACAGATATATCTTCAAATTTACTAAGCAATTATAATTCTTTTCAATTCATTTATCATTTTTCACAGTTTTTATCGACTGACATTCATACTCACAGCGTTAACAGGTGGATTGTTAAACAGTCAATATAGTCTGGGGCTACAGGGCATTTTCGTGTCAACAGGTGGCAGAAGATAGGGTCTATGGTAGCTTAATACTTAAGCATGTTCTATGTACCTCTCTGACTTTTTGTAGATGATGCTCCAAATCTCATAAAAAACTTTACATTATCGGCTTTTTCCGTTAGTAAGGCTTGTTGGCTTAGTAAAACTTTGTTATAATGAATCATGTAATCCATAATAGCTAGCTGTGGTAATCAATTTAAACAGTCATTAAATTGTTCCTGCTACTACTAACGCTGATGGCTGTTTCTATCAAGGCGATAGCGGAAACAGACTAAGGACCTATGTGTTATCGGTGATAGTGAACACGCGCCGTATTAAAAAAGGCATAGATTTGTTTACGAAGCCGATTTGGCTAATTGCGCAAATAAAAATTGATGTAAGTATTTCTTCTCACCTTTCAATGACAAGTAATCACGGCTTGACTACAATATTTCTAGTAGGTATAGTAAATAAGGTATGATATGTTTTATTATATCTATTAAATTAAAGACTCGTTAAACCCCATTGTCATGCCTCCTTAACAAAGATGACACAGAAATGCCCTGTGGTCCCAGACTAAGAGCGCAAGGTGCAATAGACCGAGTTTTTGTTAACACTACCTGACGGATCCGTGTACCAAAACCCGAACTTGAAAGTCAAAACCTCAAAACCCGAACCCGAAGGACCGGAATACCCGAAATCTCTATTACCTGATACTCGAGAGAAGATAAACCCGCGAGTTCAACGAGTATTACTACCCGTGCCCAGCACTACCTTACACCGTTCAATATCAAGAGAAGATAATTGCTAGATTAAACTTTTTATCAGATACTCACCAGAGAACTAGAATCCAAGACATTTTCAAAAAACTTTGACAAGGTTCTCTTTAACTTCTGCATCTGTTATCTTTAGAGAGCTTACATCAAGTACATGTAGCATTAGTAGCTCTTTGAAGATGAAATTTTCAACCTAAAAAAGTCATAAGTTACCAAACCTATGATAGCAATCTGAGACATCTTATGACATAACAAAAATTATCATAACTTGTAAAGAAGCCATGTGCAATCATTCTTGTCATACCTAAATGGCTCTGAAAAGTCTATTAAAAAATTATGGCATTGGCAAGATTAGGCAGTCAGTAAGCAGAAAAATGTTAGCTATTTGGCAGGGTTGCCTCGGCAAAAACCAAGTTGTTTAAACCAGCCGAAAAAACCTGTTTGCAAACTAATATTTCATTTAGTGGGTTCAAGCCAACATATTTGGATATTCAGAATTCACTTCATCAAGTTTTTGTGTTTTGAAAAGTTAAAGCAGTGCCTTGAATTTTCAACATGCCTCACAAAAAAAGAATCCCATTTGACAGTTTTTCACTCGAACAGCAGAAGGCAAAAGTTTGAAGGCAAAGGGTAATAGTTGCGTTGTCGTAATGCAAGGTCATGCAGATAAGCTTAAAGCACACGTGGCAAATGCCAAGCTGCTCTTCATTACCACACAACTAATCACTGGGAATCAGCATGATTAAGCATATTTGTGTGCTTTACCCTGGGTGAATCCCAAGTTTTCATTGAATATTCCAGCAACAGCCTACATGAGAAGAGGTATGCTACATACTTTACTTTGGGGGTGCTTGAAATAGTACAAGATCTATCAATCCAAGCATCCTAGTTGCTTTTTAACACACTGTTTCAATATGCACATCCTATTTAATATCTCTACTAATATTCACACCTTAATATTTTATTGTTTCCCTGTTTATTGTCTTTTGTTATTGCAAGCATATTTTGCCCAAACACTGTAACACGTAATTTTACAGGATTTAACTGCATCTTATGTACATTTATCTGCCTTGTGCTAGGCCCATTAAGGTAATCCTGAAATTTTATGCAGTCCTGGTTAGACTTGACATCACATTAAAGAAAAACATAATCGGCATAAAGCCTGATTTTTGAATGCTTAATCATATTAACTATATGATTTATGTATAGGATAAACAACGCTGCACCTAGAACAGAAGCCTGAGGAACTTCAAGTGTAACTAACAACATTTCTGAAAGTTTACCATTCATCACAACCGTTTTGGACAGAAAATATTGTACCCACAACAAAAGCTTAGGATTTACGTTGTACTCAGATTGTAGGTCAAATATTAATTTGTCATGATCCATTTTATGAAACAATTTGAGAATTCTAAGATAGCGGTATGTACAGTTGTTTTGTCGTCTCGAGACTTCTGCAGGCCATTTAGGAAAGTCACGATTTGAGTGTACAAGAAACCCCTTTCTAAAGTCGTGTCGGTTGACATTTTGTTACTATATATGCTGTTGGATTGAGCCACCAACACGTAGCGGCATACAAAACGTGTTACACTACAGGTAACAACAATCCCTAATTCAGGGAGCACTGCGTTGGACTGAATCACCAACACACAGCGGCGTACGAGACGTCTTACGCTACAAGTGACAACTTATTACTAACTTCGGGTAGCACTGCGTTGGGCCGAGTTACCAACACGCAGCGGCATACGAGATGTCTTATGCTACAGGTAACAAGTCACCAACTCGGGCAACCTTATGTTAGATTGCGTCACCAACACACAGCGGCGTACGAGACGTCTTACGCTATAGGCAACACGATTGCTCGTCTCTAGACAGAGGTCGGCCCCTGGTCGACAGGTCGACAGTCTACAGCAAGGTCGACAGGGTCGACAGCCAGTAGAGGTCGACAGGTCGACTTGTCCTGATATACCGCGCAGCGCTTAGAGGCAAAATGCCAAGATACTTGCGATAAATCAAGTAATTCTCCTTATCAGCAAAACTGAAGAGAGAGATGGTTCATGGAACAACATGTATTTCAGAACGAACCAATAAGGCTGATGCCTTCCTTTATATACTATAAGATATGCAAATTAGTGGAACATAAGGCCAGCCCATGAGGGTGTGGCTAATCGGGAAAAAGATAAAATAGGGCACAACTCCCTATAATAATATAAAAAAAACGTTATTTACTTGGTGGCAAATCCACCACACTTGCCGCCCCTATAGACGGATACGGCTATGAAATAATAACAATGAACATAAAGAATATGTATATGAGTATATAAACCAATACAAGGGGAGTAGATACAGTAATGTTTATTGTTCGTGGGTCTTGGATGAAAGGTGGTTGGCCAACTCCTCTAACCGACGGGCGGCTCTCCGGCGGTCAGTGGCTTCTGCTCGAAGCGCGTCTGCGGGGGAGCGGGGTCGAACGTCTCCTAGGCGAGCCTGAATTGACCCTACACTGGTCAAACTGTTCCTGGGAGCTGGAATAGGGCGTCCTGGTATAGTTCTGGACTGCTTACTTGGAGTTTCTTTCCTGGGTCCAAGTCTGGTCTCGCGAGGCGAACTAGAGGTGGCTTTTCTCTTCTGTCGTACAGAACTAGGTGCTTCGTAATAGGGGAGAGGTCGTTCGAACTTTGGGGTTCCTTCAGCCATACATAGCGAACCCACTCGGCGTAACTGGGTTGGTCGACCTCATAGACCCCTTTTCTGTGGAACTTTACTTCACCAAGGGTTTGCATCCTGTTTTGATGCTTGACTATTCCATCTCGAAAGGTTGAATTCCTACCACACTCGCAGAAAAAGCGTGTAAAATGCTGGGCGGTGTGCACCTTTCTCCTGCGAGGGATAGAGAACTGTTGTTGACATAGAGGACACGTGTGTCCGGCGTCCTTGCATCTGTCTAGTTGATTTTGTGTCTCTTTGGACAACCACTTGAATTTGGGCAGTGACTCCGGGGCTGCTTTTTCTTCCATCTCCAGCATCTCTGAAGGAGAGGGGTGCAATTCGAGAAGAGCTTTGGACGTCGACATGATCGGTAGAACTCCCGGGATAGGGGTCTACTCATTTACAGTTTCTTGCGTGACTTCCATATTAGTTGTGTGATGTGACGAGGTTGCGATGCGACTACAGAAAGAGACTACTGCTTGGCGTCTCGGCATTTTATTGGCCCAATATCCTTGCCGTAAGGAGGAGACTCCTGATTGGATCCCTCCAACAGTAAAATATTCGAGATAGGCAGGGAGTTTCCTGATTCGATGAGGCCTCGTGGTATTTCCAGTCCCAGTGGTACTAGCCTGGACTCCTTCATTCCCTGTAACTCTTGTTTCTTCGGTTGCCCATTCGCAGCCAGTATCGAGGCCAGCCCTCGAGTCAGAGTTGCGTTCACTCGGAGAGACCAAAAAATCTTTGTTGTGGAGCCAAGGTGGTTCCAATCTTCTTGGCGATTGCGGTATTGGTAAATCTATTAATCGACTAGGCAGAAGTGAATCGGAAATAACAGCATCTGGATTACCGTCTTTCTGTGATACTCGTTTCCGGGGATAACCTTTCATGTTGGGACGTCTGGCAAGTTCGACCTCAGTTGGGGCTCGACCTTGTTGCACAGGGCTAGGGCGACAGAGCCTCAATCTTCCTTCGGCCTGAGTTGATCGCTGTCCATATCTTTCTATTTCGTACGTATGATTTTTGTGACTCCTTAGTACACGATAGGGCCCCACGTACTTGACCGCTAATTTCGGATTCTCGCCTTTTCTTCTCCGCTTGCTTATCAACCATACGAGGTCACCCTCATTGAACAGCGGGGGCTCCCTCACATCGGTTGATACAATCTCCTTTTGTCTATCTCGGAGGAGAGTGTGAGCTTGTATCAACCGGTCGTGAACAGTCTGGACATACTCCTGTGTGCTAGTAAATGACTCCAACCTATGCAGCAATTGGTCAGGAAGACAAAGCTCTCGACCCAACATCAAATAATTGGGTGTTTTCTTGGCGGCGGAGTGCGGTAGCCCTCGCAGCGTCTGCATGATCTGTGGCAATAGTTGATCCCAGTCCTCTTGCCCTCTGCCCAGTAAAAGTGCTCGTAGGGAGTCGCCCAATACTCGGTTATTTCTTTCAACCATTCCATTTCCTTCGGGGTGGTACGGAGTGGTCCTAGATTTATCGACTTTCCACAAGTCACATAGCTCTTGAAACAAAGAGGACTCGAATTGGCTCCCCTGGTCAGTATGGATAATTTCGGGCAGACCGAAGTAACTGAATACTCTTTCATCCAGGACCTGGGCCACCGTTGGAGCTGTAGCGTCAGGGACAGCTAAGGCATCCGACCACCGAGTGAAATGGTCAGTGAGTACCAACCATAGAGTTATCTCCCCCTAGAGTGATAATTACACGAGCGTTTCCGGTGCCAACAAGGAGCGTTTAGGCCACGCCTCTTTTTTGTGCTAGTCAGTCGTAGTGATTGACTAGATCAATAACATCAGCCATGAGAAGGGTTAAACAAGGATCATGAATTCCAGTTGAGATAGTAATTAATGCTCATATTAAAGAAATGATGATTATAGTTTATTACTCTAATATATGCTTATTATTTAAAGCAATTCAATACCTACCAGGGATTGCTAAACATATTATGGAAATGTTTACTTTTTCATTTCCATAAACATAAATATTTCCATAATTTTAGGGAAATGGATATGGAAATTTTATTTTACAAGTATGGAAATGGTATGAAAATGGAAATAATATGGAAATGAATTATGGAAATGAATTATGGAAATGGAATTAATATGGAAATGAATTATGGAAATGGAAATAACATGGAAATGGAAATAATATGGAAATGAATTATGGAAATGGAAATAATATGGAAATGGAAATACTATGGAAATGAAGTAGGGAAATGGAATTAATATGGAAATGAATTATGGAAATGGAAATAATATGGAAATGGAAATAATATGAAAATGAATTATGGAAATGGAATTAATATGGAAATGAATTATGGAAATGGAAATAATATGGAAATGGAAATAATATGGAAATGAGTTATGGAAATGGAATTAATATGGAAATGAATTATGGAAATGGAAATAATATGGAAATGGAAATAATATGGAAATGAGTTATGGAAATGGAATTAATATGGAAATGAATTATGGAAATGGAAATAATATGGAAATAGAAATAATATGGAAATGAATTATGAAAATGGAAATTGTGACATACACGTAATCCCTGATACCTACATGACTTGCCAAGGCACTGAATAGATAGTGAGTGAAAGTGAAGGTAATGCAAGCAGTTACTCATAGATAACGTACATAGTCATACTGGGGTTGTATTACATTGGTGTGATGGGAAGCTAATCAACTGCCATCAACTATGAGCTGTACTACCCGGTGTTGCCCGAGTAATAAAAAAGTATTTGGACAGAAAATTTATTTTTATATAACATTTACTATTCTAACTTTTAAACTTCATATCATAAGAAAATATTTTTAAGCAGTTTAAATGAATTAAGAGGAAAAAGAAAACAACTCTAAAGGTTTGCAAGCTTTTTCAAACAACTACAACTTTTAAATTTCATATCATGAAAGAAGTGTTTTGTTGAAATAAATTAGGAAAAAAAATAAAACTAAATGTTTTTAAATGTAAAATAATTAGCAAGTAATGGCTAAATATAATCTGTTTAGCTATGATTACAATGAAAAATTATTTAATAAATAAGGTAATAAAAAAGTATATTTTATTTTTATATAATTATAGTTAGTAGAATTAAGTATAATTTATTTTTATTTAATATATAACAACATTTGCCACTTTAACTTTCAAACAACATATTATGAAAAGTGTTTTGTGTAATTGAAATAAATGAAAAAAAGAGAGAAAATAAAAACAACTGTAAATGTTTTCAAGCTTATTCAAACAACTACCACTTTTAAATTTCATATCATGAAAGAAGTTTTTTGTTGAAATGAATTAAGAAGAAAATGAAACTGCAAATGTGTTTAAATGTAAATTAATTAGCATGTAATGCTAATTATAATCTGTTTAGCTATGATTACAATAAAAAATTATTGTAATCATAGCTAATTTTTATTACTTTATTTAATAAATAAAGTAATAAAAAGTCTATTTTATTTTTAAATAATTATAATTTAGTATAATTAAGTATAATTTATTTTTATCTAACATATAACAACATTTGCCACTCTAACTTTCAAACTTTTTGCTTGCTTACATCAAGCAAAGATGTCCACTAACTAGTGGACATCTTTGCTTCAAGCTAGTCTATGTATTTGATTGATATGTATTGAAATCTAAGATTACATGCAAGGGCTGTTTGTGAACTGAGGTGACAATGAATAACTCTATCACCATACAATGTCAATACTTTCAGTTGATGGCAGTCGATTAGCTTCCCATCACACCAATGTAATACAACCCCAGTATGACTATCTATCTTATCTATGAATAACCAATGATATACAGCTCCTCATGTGTGGGGGCTGTATATCATTGGAGTAACTGATTGCATTAACTCACTTACTTAACACCATCTATTCAGTGCCTTTTCAATGCATGTAGGTATTGAATTGCTTTAAATAATAAGCATATATTAAAGTAATAAACTATAATCATCATTTCTTTAATATGAGCAATAATTACTCTCTTAACTGGAAATTAATGATCATTCTCATGGCTGACGTTATTGTTCTGTCGATCACTACGATTGACTAGCACAAAAAAGGGGCGTGGCCTAAACGCTCCTTGTTGGCACCGGAAACGCTCGTGTTGTTGAATGCACAGTTATCACTCTAGGGGGAGATAACTCTATGGTACCAACACCCAGCTATTTCCTCGAGGTGTCTGAGGTAGGGGTCCCACCAAATCTACTGCTAGACGTTGCCATGGCCTCACAGCGTACAACCGTTGTCGATTTCCAGAGGTCCGGGTCTTTCCCGTCTAGGCCCGCTGGCAAACTTCACAGGAGAGAACTGCCCTCCTGATATCTCCAGTCATGCCCGGCAAGTACCAATCCAACTGGACGCGTTTCAGGGTCCTTTCCACACCGCAGTGAGTTTGTTCGTGGGCCTTCCACAGAGTCTCCTGTCGCAGAGTCTGGGGGCACACCACCACCACCCTTTCTCGCCCATTCTGAATGAGATTAAGGGTCAATACACCTGATTCGTCAATCTGGAGCTGATGGAACATCCGGGCCAACCGCTGCAACTCGGAGCTGCCTACTTGCAATACTGCCTCTTCGACTCTTTTCCGGTTCCTGACCGCCTGGTAAATTATCCCTAGGTCGGTAGCGGGTCTCTGCTGCAACGCTCGCACTTCATCTAGTGAGGTTTGTACTACTGTCAACAATTCTGGGACCTTTGGGGCACCTGGCTGTGAGGAATCTAAACTCGCTGCCCTAGAGTCTGATCGTACTGTAACTTGGTCAGTCTCCACAACGAGTCCTGGCTCACCTGTCACCTTGATGGCCCATAACCGAGGGTCTTGAGACTTTCTGAGGGGGTTGTCCAGCACTCTGGGTGACCCCACATCGCATGGCAGCCGTACTAAAACTAGGCTGGCTGGTGTGGAAGTCGAGTGGCTGGGCCCTAATGTATGTCTGCTGCTGGGTAGTCGAGGTCATTCGTCTTCGTCCAACTGGTGGGCGTTAGGACTGGGTCCTCCTGTACCTCTTGGTGGCCGTACTGAAACTAGGTCCACTGGTACAGTAGTTTCCCAATTAGTCCCTGGGGGTACTAGAGAGTCACATACTTGTGACCTAGTTGGCCCCTGATCCCGCTTTTCAATGGCAGCACACTGCCGGCAGTCGATGCACTGTTGTCGACTCAATCCATCGGCGTTACCGTACTTAACGCATTTTCGATAGATGATTCGATACTTGTGCTCGGCTAGGCTCTCCAGCCACCGGGCCACCTGGCAAGAGGGTTCCTTTCTCCGGTGCAGCCAAACCAAGGATGCATGATCTGTCCGGATGGTAAACTCTCTGCCATATAGGTATGGCCGGAAATGTCGGACAGCTAGCACGACTGCCAGCAGCTCTCTTCTAGTCACGCAGTAGTTGCGTTCGGCGGGGGAGAGGGTCTTGCTATAGTAGGCTATAGGTCACTCCTTGCCTTGCTGGACCTGGGATAACCCAGCTCCGGTCCCTACGTTACTAGCATCAGTATCGAGCACGTAGGGTAAAGAGGGATCAGGATATGCCAGCACTGGAGCGTGCGTCAGTGACCACTTGAGCTTAAGGAAAGCTTCCTGTTCATCTTCTCCCCACTTCCAGGGGGCCCCCTCACTCGTCAACAGGGTGAGAGATTTGGCGATCGAGGCGTAGTCAGGTACGTATCGTTGGTAGTACCCAGTGGTACCCAAGTACGATCTTAATTGAGTCACATCCTGTGGAGCTGCCCATTTGCTGATGGCCTGAATTTTCTCAGGGTCGGTAGCCACTCCAGTGTCGCTGACTACGTGGCCCAGGTACTTGACTTGGGTCTGGAACAGACTGCATTTAGAGGGCTTCAATTTTAATCCTGCTTGCCTCAATCGTTCCAACACCTCGGCCAGCCTAGATACATGACTAGAGAAGTCTGCCGACATGACGATGATGTCGTCTAAGTATAGCAGCAAAGTTTTCCAGTGTAGCCCTTGGAGGACGCGTTCCATTAGCCGCTGGAAGGTGGCCGGAGCGGAGGTCAGCCCAAAGGGGAGCACCTTCCATCTCCATAATCTCTCCATCTCCACTACGTGTTGTAAATGCTGACCATTCCTGGGCCTCAGCAGAGAGAGGTACCTGCCAATACCCGCTCATCATATCCAGGGTACTGAAAAACTTGCTGCCGGACAAGGCATCTAAACTCTCGTCGATCCGGGGAAGGGGGTAGGCGTCTTGGCGAGTGACACTATTGAGCTTTCTATAGTCCACACATAGTCGCCACGCCCCATCCTTCTTCCTCACCAAGACCACCGGAGAGCTCCAGGCCCCGTGAGCGGGCTCAATCATGCCTTGTTTCTCAAGAGCCGAAACCTGTCGCTCGATCTCGGCTTCTTTCTCATGTCCTACTCGATATGGGGGTTGACGGATGGGCTGTGCCTCTGGGAGAAGGGAGATTTCATGTTGTACCAGGGTGGTACGCCCCACGTCTTCGCTTCCTTGGCTGAACACATCCGCATAACAAACCAAGAGGTCTTCCATCCGTCTGTGCTCGGTAGGGGATGAGCAATGCTGCGCCGCTTGTTGGAGCAAGTCCTGCATGTGGGGGGCTTGCTTGAAGGTGAAGGGGGGTGTTCCTTAAGAGTCTCGACATCCTCCTTTGCTGTCCAGAGAGCCCCTATTTCGTCCGGCCCTACTCCAGTGTATTGTCCCACAATCGTCCCTGCCGTCACGCTGACTGGACGGTCGGTAGGATTCATACAGCGGATGGCCACTCTTCCCTTTTTACCGGGTTGATGTAGGCTGGCGGCCACCGTATAACTGCTTCTTAATCCTTTGGTCAGCCCGACTGGCTGATAGGATGAGGACGTGAGACGCCCAGCAACTAGGATCTCGGCTCAAGGGGGAAGCGTTGTGGCTCGCATTATCTGAACTCCAATTGTCAAGGGTCGACCCTCTCTGTCAGTGCAAGTCAATTTCTGCCCATTTAACACCAACGTGGATTGCTGAAAATTCATCTCACAGTGGTGGTCGACCAAGAATGGCATGCCCAGGATGGCATCCTCCTTCAGGGCACACACCACTAGAGATACAGTGACTTGGACACTCCTGACTCTGACTGGGAGAGCGATGAGTCCGTGAAATTGCAGCCGTGTACCATCTGCCATCCGCCCAGTCTTCTCGAACCTCTAATCGGCTCTTGACATCCTTGGGTAAGCGCTCAAAAACATGCCGTCCCAACAGATTAGACGTGCATCCGGTGTCCATGAGAAACTGGACGGGCTGCCCTCCGATGCGACCTGGCAAGAAATAGCTGCTATTATGCGGCTTCCATAATTCATCTCCATGAGTTTGTCTGACTTCGCTCATTCTCGGGGGGCTTTTTTTGGAAGGCCAAGACAGCTTTGGCCAGACGTATGTTTCTTCCTTGGTTTCTGAGGGTGGGAGACCTGCACACTCAGGTAAGGGCTGATACCGGTTATGCAAAGGGACCAGTGGCGACCAGGGGGGAGCCTGTGTCGCCTAGTCCGTCGTGGCCGTCGCCACTGGTCTTGCATTGGTATAGTAGATCCACAGTCAGCACTTCCCCCTACTGCTGTGGATGGGAACCGTTTCCCGACCTCATGGCTTGAGGTGGTTGTCTTTGGATAGCTTGAGGGCACCGGCGCTGTACGTGCCCTGTCTGGCCGCAGCCCCAACAGTTAGGTTCCTTTCGCTAAGCTCCACGCTGCCTCAATCGGTTTCCTTCTTTTAGTCCATCTGTTAGCCCTTTTATGGCCAGTAGGACATCATTCAGAGTGGCTGATGGGGGATCCGAGATGATGGGGGCGACTGTAGCAGGGGTAGTTTCCTCATTCTCCACTGTCATTACTAGGGGTCGAGCACCAGGCCGAGGAAGAGTGGGCTGAATTTGCAGGAACTCATTTCCTGCCTGCACTGCTTCCTCTAAGCTCTGGGCTCTTACTGCCAAAAGGTGGCGTTGGAGGTACGTGTTTCCTAGAGTCAGGGAAAACGCATCCATGGCCATGTTAGCTTGGTAGGAGTCCGGAAGGTCAGCGTATGCTATCTTCACTAGACGCTCCATCTCCGTTGCGTGCTTTTGGAGGCTAGTCTTTGGCTCCCTCTTGAGGTGGAGCCTACTCTTGGCCTCTCTCGGGGAGAGTCCGTACTTAGTGCGTAAGGCCGAGAAGATGGAGGCGGGTGAATTTCCTCGACTGCAACCTCTGGCCCCCTCTTTCAATGTCTCACGCAGGTGGAAGAGAGTGGCCTTCTCATTCCACTCATTAGCTTCTGCAACCTCTTCGAACTGGGAGATGAATAGTTCCACGTCTTCACTCCCATCAAATTACGGTGGCTTGAAGCTAGCTTCTCTCCTAGGTATTTGTAAGGCTCTGGTAATAGCCTCTGTCATCTGACCAATCTGGTCGACCTGTTGTAGCTCAGCCTCAGCCAGATGTCTGGTAGCAGTCCGTCAGCTGCTTGGCATGGTTACAAAGGTCGTCTTAGAAGTCCTTTTTACAGCAGTCAAATCCCACTGCTGCCACCAGTGTGTCGGATTGAGCCACCAACACGTAGCGGCGTACAAAACGTCTTACACTACAGGTAACAACAATCCCTAATTCAGGGAGCACTGCGTTGGACTGAATCACCAACACGCAGCGGCGTACGAGACGTCTTACACTACAGGTGACAACCACTTACTAACTTCGGGTAGCACTGCGTTGGGCCGAGTTACCAACACGCAGCGGCATACGAGATGTCTTATGCTACAGGTAACAAGTCACCAACTCGGGCAACCTTACGTTAGATTGCGTCACCAACACACAGCGGCGTACGAGACGTCTTACGCTATAGGCAACACGATTGCTCGTCTCTAGACAGAGGTCGACCCCTGGTCGACAGTCTACAGCAAGGTCGACAGCCAGTAGAGGTCGACAGGTCGACTTGTCCTGATATACCGCGCAGCGCTCAGAGGCAAAATGCCGAGATACTTGCGATAAATCAAGTAATTCTCCTTATCAGAAAAACTGAAGAGAGAGATGGTTCATGGAACAACATGTTTTTCAGAACGAACTAATAAGGCTGATGCCTTCCTTTATATACTATAAGATATGCAAATTAGTGGAACATAAGGCCAGCCCATGAAGGTGTGGCTAATCGAGAAAAAGATAAAATAGGGCACAACTCCCTATAATAATATAAAAAAACGTTATTTACTTGGTGGCAAATCCACCACAATATTAACAATAAGCGATTGCACAAAGTTGTCGCCAGACTTTTCTCTTTTTGTTTAATACAATACAGGATGACACTACTTTAAATTTTTACAACCACAAGTTTTGTTAAATAGGATGTAGAGCAGCCTAGTCTATGATATTCCTCTCCCCCCCCCCGATATTCCCCTTTGCGTAATACTCGACTTCATTTACTTACACATATTGCACCTTTTTGTTTAATGAGGTTTGAAACAAATCTAATTTCATGGTCAGTTCCCAAATAAATACCATAAAACTTCCAATCACAGAAGGTTGGTAAAAATATGAGGTTTGCGAATAACTAAATAAAACAGCAGTCAAAGCGTACAATTTACACGAAAAATTGAAGGTGTGTTGGCCGTGACCTTTGTCGAGAACAGCAATCCATCCTTTTTGAGAATCGGTCAAAAGGCCGGGCGGTAAATGCTTAGGGGTGCCGCGAAAAATGATAGCAATTTAAACTTTTCGCTAAAATAGACCTAAAACAAAATCTAGAGTAGTAAAACCATATTTTGATAAAATATGTACATACTACTCTAGATTTGGTTTCAAGATTATTTTAGCGGTCAGTTTTAGTTCGTTTAATCTGTGAATATTATGGATTACGTACCGAATGTCTTTTATGTTAGACACTTCATCCAAATTATTCCATCTCATTTAGCTAATGAGATGCATGAATTTTAAACAGTTCTGGTATACGAACTGGCTGGTGTTGAAGAATTTAATTAGGTAGTAGATTGGTCACGTTTGAAGTAAATAGAGTTAAATAGATTCCAATTTGGTAAACATATTTTATTTATAAATAACTCATTTTTTTATTTCGCCTTGAAACATTAACGCACAACGTTAGAGATTATGTTTGCGTATTTTATGCTTACGGTTTTCCACTTATCAAGCTTAAGTTAACTGAAAGTTAAGGTTCATTTTTTCTCCTGACATTTTTAAAACTGCATTGTTATAAGGTCGTTCACGACTTGTGTTTTTCAATGCCGTTCAATGATATTTCAATGTCATTTTGCTTGTCACTAATGTTTCAATTACTATAGAACATGGACATATCTAATTGATCGATCATTCGCCTAAATGTTAAATCTGTTATGAGACAATATTATACGCATAAATTGAATTCACATTATCCATATCAAATGCATATGTTTGCTGTAGTCAAAAACAGCAAACTTTAATACCCCACAATTTGCGAGCTTACTTTTGCTTTATTTAAAAATAGTGCCATCATGTTTTTGAGGTCTGCTTAAACACAAACCACCAAATGAACCATAATTATCTACCTCAACCATCAAGAATAATGAGCCATTGTGGCAAAGATTTCGCATTTGGGTTGTTTGCTCGAGTACTCCTAAGCTTCCTTGGATTTATTATCTTGATTATATTATTTTTTTGCTGTTTTACCCGGTAATATAGGTTTAACAATAACACTTCTTCTGTGTAACAATGTAGATTGTTTTATTTTAATTAATGACTAGATTGTCTCAGCAAAGTAACGAGCTAAAGCTTATTATACAAAGCATGAAAGTATGATTAAAAATTAAATCTTGAAAAAATAATTTAAATCAAAGTATACCTAACTGTATAAGATAATTATCAAAGCAAAATAATAGACTACAGTTCTATAATAATGTCATCAGAGTGAACTATATTTTATTTCTAAAGCACATCAATTACATAAGCACTTTTATCATATACCCTACCGGATGAATTTATTCGCGGAGTTATTTTTCGCGAAAATTGCTTTTTCATACATATTCGCGGATTAAATTATTCGCGGCTGAACACTGTCACTCTCTATGAAGAGTTAACTCTATTGCAGCTAGCAATAGAGTTAGCACAACGCATGCGCAAACCGCGTGTTTCGGTTTCTATTTAGCTTATAACTACGAGGCGATCATGCTAAGCTATAAATGTTTTGCTGCGTTCAGAGGTTTTCACGAATATTCAATGATTTGGAGGCCTTTGATGAACCAAGAATTTGTGGTAAGTAATGAGTTTTTTCAAAACCATTTATTAAATTAGTTGAATTTTACTTTAGTTCTTCGGTAAAACGGAATATTTATTTTTTCCATCCCTACCGCTTCGTTATTTGTTTTAGTGTGAGAGACTTTTCATCATACATGGAGGCACAATGACTGCAAGGATGGTAGATGTCATTCCTAGAAGATCACCAATCATTCAGAGAGGTCTTGAAATTGAGGTAGAGGTGACCGCAGCTGCTAATGAGGAGAATATATCTGTTTGAAAAAAGAAACAATAAACGCCTTCACGAGCACAAATTTTTTGCCAACCGGCAGAACTTTCAAATAGTAAGCCACGAGGAAAGTTCTGATGATAACTCCCTTACCAGCCATGTAGTAGCGAGAGAATCGCCTTTAACATCTACCCAAGACAGTGACAACGATATAGAGCTGCTATTACTAAAATAACTAGCCAGAGAGCACTATTACGCGCTAGTATTTACTTATCAAGAGTATCAGTTTAATTTTATTGTTAGACAACCGCCATATGGACCAAAGTGTTTTTATTTACTACATTAATCGTTTTTAAAATTTTATTTTTATTTGAAATCTTTTATTTGTACACTCAAGTTTTTAATAAATTATAATATATCTACACATGAAATAAAATAAATAATATAATCATGTTTGTCGCAGCGATATCAAGAAGTTGTTGTTGAAGAAGGGTCTTGGTTGATTAGTTGCTTCTCTGCCAATATTCCTGCCTCGGTGAATATTACTACTTGTCTTCAGTTTTCGTAATTAGAATACCGGTAGGTGCCGTTTCATTCTCAATCTGCAGTAAACGCAAAGGAAAAATATTAACATGTGTAAAGGAAGTACAAAAACAATCGCTGAAGTATTTACTGAACGCGATCAGTTTTTAAACAAAAGAATTAACTAACACAGTTAAATATGGGAAAAACGTATCTGCACTACAAATCAAATACATACCATAATGTCCAGATCAGAATCATTATTGTCCTCAACTTCGGTATTAGAGGTTGATGGAGCTGATTTCAATGTTAAATGACTGTAAGAGAGATTTTTGCGATGACGGTGCCATGCCTAATAACTTTTGAAAACCTTGAATAATTTTGTAAAGAAGTTTGATGCATTGACAATGGGCTTAACTTGAAGCCCCAGCAATGATTTTAAAAAAGTTTTGAAACTCGGCTACGTTTAGTACTTCTGCCTAGCAGCTATTTTCGCGATGAGGCCATTCTGCAGAACTTGTGACACCTTGAATAATTTTGTAAAGAAATGTGATGCATTAGCAATGGGGTTAATTCAAAGCCCCGGCGACTATTTAAAAAGGTTTTAAAACTCAGCTACATTTAGTATTTATGCCTAGCGACTAGTTTTTACATTTGAGGCGGTAGTTATTCTCCGTTGTGATTAAAAATAGAACTAACTATTCGCGGAATTTCATAATTCGCGGAATTGACTGTTCGCGAAATCGCGAGTTTTTATATCCATCGAATATGTTCATCCTGTAGGGTATTGCAGTACACCAGAATCTTGGCTTTCGAATGGGCCTATATTCAATACACAAAGAATAATAGAACTATGAAAAACAGGGTGTCAAAAGTATGTCCTGCAATAAAAAAACACTTGGTTGTGGTTCCCACAATGTGATGTCATAATTATCATTTAGCCTTAGATCGTCGATCCTTTTCGCTGCCATTGAAGCTGCGCTTGTCTGTGACAATCAGTACTCTTAAACCCGGAGAGCGCTAATAATAAACTAGCATTCTAGATAATCAACAATGCCCGGGGATCATGCTAACGCCCGACCGATACAAACACATGTTCTGAGTTAATTGATTTCGGGTAATTGTTAGAGTTTACTTTTTTCATCCTTTCGAATCATTTAAACATTTATAGTAAGTGTTATCACATCGTTTTATATGATGGCATTGTTTGTCCAATACAGAAATGATTAATAACTTGATTTATAATTAGTTAGTAATTAAATATCAAAAAGAACAAATTAAAATATTTATACCTTATTATATTCGAATAAATAACAGTATATGGAAAATAAAAAACAGGTGTATTGAGCAGTTAAATTAATCACTTTGTGTATGATACTAGCTTATAGACAAATTAAGTTATTCACAGTAGGCTTCTCATTTTTAACAATCCTGGAGTGCAGTGAGTCAATCCCATTGATTGATTTAATTCAATTGACTTCTACAACAAAATTAAACAAAAACAGAAATGACTACTAACAACGTACCTTGTTAACCACCCATGGACGTAAAGGTAATGAAAACACATCGATTAAGTTGTGACCTGCTGTGGCGTGGCCCTAGGACTATATGTAGATTGCACTTTTGCGAGATCATGCAATGCTTGAAATTAATTTGCCTCAGTCGTGCCCCTCAACATCACAATAAAAAGAGAGCGCTAGTTCATTATATCATCGGAAAAATATAGTACAGTCAAACATGGATAACTCTAATTTCACGGGACCGGGCGAAAGTGTTCGAGTTATCAGAGCGTTCAAGTTATCAGAGCACTGTCACAAGTCCATTTATTTATTTATTGGTAGATACATGTACATATACAAACTATTATATAAATCAAAAGCATAAATGGCTTGTTACAAATTAAATGCTTCTAATGTAAAGTTCAAAACATTTTTTTATCAAAAAGTATAGAGATTTTTCTATCACTTGAAATTGGTTTGTTGTTTGAGGTGGTGTTATTGCCAGAACGTTTTTTAGCTTAAAATCGGCAAAACTTGATCGTTGTTGAAATGCTCAGAAGAAAAGACATATTTTTCTTTTGAGCGTTTTAACCAAGGTCAATTTAGCCGACTTTTCTGTAAGTTTATCCGAAGGGTACCTCGCTTTTCCTTGCTTCCGAAGGGCTATCACTAAGCGGACGTTTGGTAGAAATCAAATTTCACCAAACCTTTAGAAAAGTCGTTGACAAAAATATTTTGCCCGATGGTGGTAATAACGACGCCTATGAATGACGAAAAGTTGAGGTTTACCTCTATTCGATTTAACAGAGTTGAGGTCGAGTTATCTAAAGCAATTTATTATTACGTGGGAACGGACCAAAGAAACCGTTCAAGTTAACCATGTGTTCGAGCTATCCGAGGGTGAGTTATCCATGTTTGACTGTATGGTGCTTGGAATCTGAGTTAATTATGGTGCTTGGAATCTGAGTTAATTATCTTAAAAATAATCTGTACATGGATAGCTAATGACACCGATGCCTTTGTCATCTTCATTGGCTCTCTGGAGTTGTCCTACCTTCGCCTGCCTCTAGCGTCATTATCGTCGTTGATAAATATAAGCGGTAAGCGTTAAAAATAAGCGGTAAGAGCACACAACACCGAATTTGAAATTTTTGATGTCGCAGTTTTCGAGCCTATACCATTGAACGTTTCTGCGGTAGAGCTTTTGGGAAATCCTATAAACACCAACCTATGTCTGTGTCACCATGTCAAACAATGGCTCATTTGAAAGCAGAGATATTGAAGAACTTAAATAAGCTGAAATAGTACTTATGTAATTGATGTGCTTTAATCATATTTACTCTCTTTAGTTTTTACTTTTGATTTTGTCAAATTAATACAGGCTTTTATGGATGTATTTCGCGTTGTGTGTGAGAGTTGAAGTTTCTTAAGCATTTGATTTTCTTCCGAGTTTTCCTAATCATTTTAGTTGTTATCAATATCAATCTGACCGACCCTTCATGTGACTTCTACAATTAAGTTTGTTTTTAATGTCATTGTTTGCTAATATATTTTAGTACAAAATATGCGACGCTACAAGAAGATTCCTTCATGGAAATAGCGCTGCAAACTAGTGTTGTTTTCTAAATTGCTGAATTTTGAAGACGTCACATCAGGTGACATGGCGAAGGTGGTCAATTTTGGTTTTGACACCATTAAAGATGCATCCTCAGCTCTTTCATCTTCAATTAGGTCAGGATTTGGGACTAATTTTCAGCACACCGTCATTTCAACATCAACAGGACGCGTTTTAATAACGAATCAGGGCATACAAATACTAAAGGTTTTGGAACTAAAAAGTCCGATTTATGAGTTTGTTATGACTCACATCAGAGCCTATTATGATAAGTTTGGTGATTGCACAAAATCATTTTTACTTTTGTTAAATGAACTCCTCATACAAGTTGCTCACTTGTCTGGAAATCCTACTTCCTTCAGTTATTTTCAAGAAAAAGACAGAGTTGCTCAGAGAGTGAAGCTATGCCAAGAGATAGATCTTATTCTGGCTCATACATTAAACCATTTGTTTACTTTGGTGAGCCAATATTGTCTTGTATCAGACATGGCTTTAGTCACTCATGACTCATCTCATCATATCGTAAACCTTATCGTGGGTTACCTCAAGACTCATCTTGCTGACCAGGAGGCTTTTTATCTTGGATCACTTTCAGTTCAGTTGATCGAAGCATGGAGAAAATGTAAGACCTTCTCGTCTGTCGACTCTGTTGTACATCATCTCTTAAAAAACAAAAATTATATTCTCCATGAAAATGTCGGCCAATCCTTGTCAGCCTCAGCCTTATTTCCTGGATACTTACTAAGTCGAGGGTTTTGTCGTTTCGAACGTCTACAAAATTCTAAAATTAGTGTGAATGAAGGGAGGTTTGTTTTGTTGTCATGTCCTCTTGACAGCGATGCTACAGATGGCGATAACATCGCAGAATATTCCCTTCATGATAACGAGGGTATAGATGCAGCTTTATGTCACAAACGCGTACGCGCATCAAAATTCCTTGAGTTGATCACAAGGCTTGGAGTTCAGCTAATCATTAGTGTTTACCAACTCTCTACCACTGATAAAGATCTCTGTCAACAATCTAATATGCATGTTATTCACTCCCTTCCCGAAGACGAGCTTGAATTCTTATCCAGATCCTGCAACAAAGCAATAGTCTATGATATTAATGATTTAGCTATAGACAATGTTTGTCCATTTAGTAAATGTAATGAAATAACTTTCGGAACAGTTATCTACTCTCATCTCATCCCAAAAGATGCGCCTGGGGTGCACACATTAGTATTAGGAGCTCCAACGGAAGGTATCGCTCATCAGCTTAAAGACCTCATTTCAAGCAGTTTGAAAGCAGTAAGAAGCTCACTGGTTTCACGTGATGAAACTCAATGGATGAAGTGAGTAACATTTGCTATGCCTTTGTTTCATTATCCTATCTGGAATGCTCTTTCCTTTTGTTCATGCATCTACACTAACCATGTATTAACTGTATCATTGCACAATGGCATTTCATCATACTCTGAATATTCATCATACCCACCTGTTACCTTATGTAATACCACCTTTACGTGTGAAGTTTCAGTAAAAGTCTTTGTTTTGCTGAATGTTTTGTAAGGGCCATTAAAAACAACCAATTTAAAACCAAAGCCAAAAAGCTAAGCCTCTTTCTAATGAAAATTTCATCGATATTTAAAGTTAAATTTAACTGAATTGTAAATGAGAGAGCTTACGTAGCATCAACAGTTTCTCGCACTTCTCCATTCGTTTTGCCATCATATTTATCTCCCTTTTTTACCTCCCAATAAGGACCACCCATTTTATTATGTCAATACCACCTTATCTGTTTCTGTTCTTATATTTAATCACTATTTAAATGCACTTTTAGTAATCAAGAGAATATGTTTTATACTTATTTATAATTCGCTTTCTTAAATTTGACAAAGAGGAGCATTTTACATATTTTGTTCTGTGCTGATTTATCTTGCAAGAAAAAGAAAATAGTTATCGGCTATAAAATAATTTTTGGGAGATAAAAAATAGTAATTTTCTGTTAATCTTTCTATTCCTGGTTTAATTGTTGTTTGGTAAAATAGTGCAGGTATATTTTCAGAATTGATGCTCGGTAACTAATTCTGTCAATTTGTTTGTAGCGCAAATATACAAAGCGGTATGTTTTCCAGCTCTTCAAAGAACTCTTCAACTGGTGTGACTAGGAGTAGAATATCAAAAGTTCTGTCTAAAAGCTACAATTCAACTGGTAAATGTTAATTTAGCAGTGTTAAAATTGAATCAGTATATAGAGTGTGAATATATTTAGAGTGTGAATCATAGCCTTACGCAAGGATTGTATATTTAGTGCACAAATTATCCCTTACATTCTGAATGCAATATTTTCCTCTTCTGATAGGTTTATTAAGAAGTAACAGTCCACATAAAATGATTTTTATTTGATCATGTCAGAGAAATTCACTCAAAAATTTCACAAATTATGCGGAATGTATGTGAAATCAGAATAGTTTGTTGGTTTATTTTACTTGTGTTTTAAAATCCACTACGTTAAATGTAAAATTTAATAACAAACATAATCTGCTTTCAGATTTCATGGGGATCATGAAGTTAGTTGGCAGTTTTTGCTATAATGATATAGTCATGCCTATTAATAGGGTGATATATTATATTGTGACCAATCATAATCCAACTTGCTGCTGATGAAAGTCTTGTTGTTCAGCTCGAGTTCAATACTTTGTTTCTAGTGCTACATAGAATCAGTATGTCTCACTGATCTCTAGCACACTTACACTGGTTCTCAGGCTATACTTCACAAACCTGGTCAACCACCAATACCTTTTTCTATCATGACTTCATTCGCTGCATCGAAATAATCACAGAGGAAGTGCTTTATCTACAGGATATTTACTGAGTTTTGGTAGCCTGAACTAAAAGTTCTTATTTGAAAATACTTTTTCCTTTCCAGCTGTTTACTATCAGTGCAACTGTACATGGTTTTAGCTCACCTGCAACTGTTGTCATATGTTAGTCAGGTACTAGCCTAGGAGTTGGTACTAGACTTTTGTGTACTAGCTATAAAGCTCTGTTTGTAGCACAAACAATCTTCATAGTTCATTATCATGATTCCAGTCTGCTAAAACTGTGACAATTTATGAATGATTATGTCAGACTAACTCGACGCATGTAAAAGGGTCCAAAAAGGATAAATAAAGTGAAAACGGTTTTTGTCAGTTTGAAGACCAATCAAAATTGAGTTCTTAATAATTTTGAATTACAAACATTACCTGACATCTTGTATACAATAAATATGAGTCTGAAGGTTTGTTAATTTCCATTTCAAATTAAAAATAGCTAGTTGATAAACTTTGACAATGTTGATCTGTCATATAACATCTCTCTCTCCTCCCCTCTCTCTATCTCCCTCTCTCTCTATTTCTCTATCTCTCTATCTCCCTCTCTCTCTCCTCTCTATCTCCTTCTCTGTCTCTTCCTCTCTATCTCCCTCTCTCTATCTGCCTCTCTCTCTATCACCCTCTCTCTATCTCCCTCTCTCTATCTCCCTCTATCCCCCTCTCTCTATCTCTTCTCTCTCTATCTCCCTCTCTCTATTTCCTCTCTATCTCTATCTCCCTCTCTCTATTTCCCTCTCTCTATCTCCCTCTCTTTCTTTCTCCTTCTCTCTCTATCTCCCTCTTCTCTCTATCTCCCTCTTCCTATATCTCTTTCCCTATCTCCCTCTTTCTCTCCCGCTCTTTATCTCTCCTCTCTATCTCCCTCTTTCTCTCCCTCTCTCTATCTCCCTTTCTCTTTCTATCTCCCTCTCTCTATCCTTTTCTCTATCTCCCTCTCTCTATGTCTCGCTCTTTCTCTCTCTCTATCCCCCTCTTTCTCTCTCTTTATCTCCCTCTTCCTATATCTCTCTCGCTATCTCCCTCTCTCTATTTCCTCTCTCTGTCTCTTTCTATCTCCCTCTCTCTATCTCCCTCTCTCTATCTCCCTCTCTCTATCTCCCTCTCTCTCTATCCTTTTCTCTATCTTATTCTCTCTATCTCCCGCTCTTTCTCTCTCTCTATCTCCCTCTTTCTCTCTCTTTATCTCCCTCTTCCTATATCTCTCTCGCTATCTCCCTCTCTCTATCTCCCTCTCACTATCTCCCTATCTATCTCCCTATTTCTTTTCCGCTCTTTATCTCTCTCTATCTCTATCTATCTCCCTCTGTCTATCTCCCTCTCTCTATCTTCCTCTCTTTCTTTCTCCCTCTCTCTATCTCTCCCGCTCTCTATCTCCCCCTTTCTATCTCCCTCTCTCTATCTCCTTCTCTCTATCTTTCTCTCTCTCTATCTCCCTCTCTCTATCTTTCTCTCTATCTCCCTATCTTTCTATATCCCTCTCTCTCTATCTCCCTCTCTCCCTATCCTTCTCCCTTTCTCTATCTCCCTCTTCCTATATCTCTCTCCCTATCTCCCTCTTTCTCTTCCGCTCTTTATCTCTCTCTATCTCCCTCTTTCTCTCCCTCTCTCTATCTCCCTCTCTCCCTATCTCGCTCTATCTCCCTCTTTCTCTCCTTCTCTCTATCTCCCTCTATCTATCTCCCTCTATCTCCCTATATTCCTCTTTCTCTCCCGCTCTTTATCTCTCCCTCTCTCTATCTCCCTCTTTCTCTCCCTCTCTATCCCCCTCTCTCTGTCTCCCTATCTCGCTCTATCTTTCTCTCCTCTCTATCTCCCTCTCTCAATCACCCTCTCTGTATTTCCCTCTATCTATCTCCCTCTATCTATCTCCCTCTCTCTATCTCCCTCTCTCTATCTCTCCCTTTCCCTATCTATCTCCTTCCCTATCCATCCCCTCCTCTCTATCTCCCTCTCTCTATCTCCCTTTCTCTCTATCTCCCTTTCGCTATCTCACTTTATCTCCCTCTCTCTATCTCTCTATATCTCTCTCTTTCTACAGTTTTATAGTTTGTCTAGAATGGTTCTTATTTGAAAACTTATAATTAACATTTATCAGCTTATACAAGTCTCAGTCTGCCTGCGTTTATAAGTCTGGACGATCGTCTTGTAACAAATTGATTATAAAAAATCGTCTTCTCCTGACGTATGTTAATTCTCTAATGGTGTGAAGTTCGCAGCTTCAGTCTGGTGAAGTTTTAAAGGAAACCTCCATAGATCTCTCACTATTTTGTAGTTGGCTTGTAGGTTTGTCTGTATTATTACATGTGTGAAAGGATGTTGAGGCATACTGCTTTGATTAAGCTACAAACTTACTATTACCTCATATGATAGCTTGTGGCAGCGAAAGCACTATTATGACATTGTTTCTAAATCTCTCAGCACATTTTACCTTGGTAGATATCAGCTCTATTTTTTACTAAGACTGGTTTGTGTCTCGATCATAAGTCGATTTGTGCCTTCGCTCATTACTCTGAAGTTTGTGGCTGGTTTGAGATCCTTATTAAATGGAAAATGTAACAATAATCGTTATTTTAGCCCTTTAATCGTTAAAACCAGTTCAATCTCATCTAATAGTTGTGATCAACCCTTGGTAACCTGGTTTAATGCAACGCAAATCAGTCTTTTTGCCATTATCATGGATTGATCTTTCAAGTGATCAATTCAGCTCAATACATTCAGGTCTAAAGAGGGAGAGTATAACTCAAGTTTTGCCTTGTTTGAAGACAGGAGGAAAAGCTTGCTTGTTTCTCTTTTTAGATCCTCCCCCAGAGTACCTCTGCACAATAGCCGTTGGTGGGACATTCGAGCTTGTTCTCCACCATATCATTGACAAACACCTGCAAGAACTGTCAGTCATATCGCATGGCGTTACTATGTTGACCATCCTTAGAGACTCTCTACTCTGCATACCTCAGCTGTTGCATGAGAATGCATATGGTCCTGCTAAGCCCCGTTGGTTGGAGACCCTCACCGTAGCCAAGAACCGACTGCATCAAGGCGATTCTGTTGGGGTAGATGCTGTTGAAGGCACGATAACTACCCATTCAGAGACTGAGTCATTCCATAGCAAGTGTCAACTAATAGTTGAAGTATTAATTGCTTTACGTCAATTCCTGCATCTTCAGTCTGCAATCTAGTCAAATGAACCTTTAACTATACAGTTTGCTTTGCTACCTGCTGACACTTGCAGAAATCTGTCCATATCAGACGCTTTTATTTTCTCTAAAATATTCTTAATTTTTTCTCCATTGGTCTGTGATTAAAACTTTTGAATGCTGAATCATTGCTAAATTAATGGTTTAAAGTGTTTTTGTTGGGCACCCAGACTAAATTCGTCATCTCTACACCTGCCTGTCTCACAGTTCACAAAGCGCTTATGTGCACTCACAATGTCATATGTCACTAGACTTCTTTGTTCAATAATGTAATAACAGGAATCTTTCTTTTTATTAACTCTATTGATACATGTAAGTTTGTTAGCATAGCTAAATACAATCGCTGTCCGGTACAAACTGCTAATTAAGAGTTGTTCTCCTTTTAATCATGAGCAGTCAACTACACCAACGACTTAGTAAATTTCATTGATTTTTTATTATCATAAAGTGACAGCTAACTGTTCAGAATTCATTCAATTTTACTAGTCATTATTTTTACTTGGCTCACCTGCCATAGCATTTTACCACTGTACTGTTCTTTTGTATTACAAACAAGTAGACTTGCCATGATTCATCTTATGAAAGTAACTTATCAATAACACTTGTAGCAGTCAATGAATTTGAGTTTTTGTCTGCATTTCGAGAGAATTCCTTGTTCACACATGAGTGCCGGGAGGTTAGAGAGCCAGACTATTTCAACAACTGTTTAGCTGCAAAAAGGTGGTGCATAAATGACCAGGATGCTTTGGCAGCATCTTCCTTTTTATACCTATTATTGATAGCCACATTTGACAGTGTCTTCATGAACACACAAAAGAATGATCAAGATAAATCCAACTCATGTCAACAATAATGCAGCATTTCAAATCCGTACTAAGGCAAACATATAATAAAAGTTGTCTTTAGAACTGTACTTAAAACACTCATGAACTGGTTGGTTGTTTGACGTGAATCAGCAAATATGAGTTACAGTTAAAGTGAGCAGCCCGGTGTGATTCAATAGTGTCATAGCTGAATAAAAACACAAAGATACCCATTAGCAGTTGCCTTAAAACAACTGTTCACTTGATCTGATGATTGTTAAGAAAATAAAGTCTCACATGGTTTGGGTTGTCAATAAAGGAAAACTGATAATTTTATTGTTCGCAAGCTGCGACCACCCATAAAGTTAACCATCAAGTTTGTAAAGGTTTCGGGCTGATTTCTGGGTTGTGAATGTTAATCATTAATATGGGGTTTTCTCCATATAGAGTTGTTTTTTGATTGACAACTTATTTACATCTTTTAATAATATCAAAGCTAATAAAAAAATCAAAAATCAAGATAATCATAGCAACTGACTTGTGAATGTAATAGACAAGGTGGCCAAATATATTTATATTTTATGATGAATATTTAGACTCAACTAGGCAAGATACACCTTGTCAGGGAAATCAACTGACGTCGTCTTTAAATTTGACACTTTCGTCTGGGAGGTTTTAGGCTCAATACTATTTCAGTGTTACCTGTTTGCTTGGATAAACACTTTATGAACTCCCAACCTACATATAAGCAGTGCTGCCGAGCTGTATTCATCTGAATGCCTTGTTACGTGGAGGACCACAAAAACATAAAAAGGTATACACATCAGTTATTAGTTAAAAATGCTAGATACAAGATTTATACTTCACGTAGCATAAGAGATCACTTTTTGAGCAAACCCTGTTCTCTAGGCATCCACTATGCTCTTCAACAGTTAACAAATTACTTTGACGCAAGCATTGATATAGTTGAAGCATCGATTTGCTGCCATGGAATTAGCTTTTTGCCAACAATCAAACGACAAAAGGTTTTGTGATCTGTACAAGTTACAGTTACAATACAACAAATGTGCAACATAAAAACAGCAAATGCTCATGTAAACCAAATACAAAACAATGATTTCCTTACAATTAGTGATGGAAACAGCAAAATCCATGCAGCAATTTACAAACAACGGCAAAGGCTTCCCTTCTCCAAAATATAATTCACTTATACACAGTCTTTTGAAGATTAAAGGCTTTGTCTCTGCTGGCGTTCATTGCTTCTCTGCTGGTTTTTTAATCTGTCACTTTGATTTTATAATCTGTCTGCCGTTAGCTATCCTAATGTACTTTATCCTTTACTTTAAGCCCTCTTGTTGAAGCTCATTATCCCTTGGATAGTACATGAGATTACTAACACGTGGATAGAAAGTTTGATTGGGAATTAAAATCTCTTGCATCAATGACAAACAGCAACATAAATCAACTATGTCTGTGTTAGTTGCATCCTTGAACAATTATAACGCTAGATTTTTTTAGGTTTGATGACCAGTTTACTTTCAATGATAAGTAACACTGTCTCATCATCGTAACTATCTGCCTCTGAAGGATATACTCTACAATCTACATGGACTCTTCATAGAGCTGATATTTATTATTAATGTTATACATTGAACAGACTGAGTACAGAGTAGAAAGAGTCAAAAGCTAAACAAGCTTTTTAAGTAAAAATAAATCATATAGATAATAAAAGATTCAGTATCAAAAAATTTTTATCCATTAAGTCCGTCTAAAAATTATAAATTATGTATTAGTTTTAGAATCATTTGACCTGGAATAATACGATTGAAATAATTAAAATTCTAACAAAAGTGAAATAATATAAAAATTGTTAATAGTTAGACATATTCCTGCCGGCTGCTAACAAAATTGAGCTGTGGATGATGAGGTGTACAGTGACTGTAGTTCAACAAATTACTTCTATCAATAGTTTCCTGAGTCGAACAGTTAGAGCAGTCTGAGCAGCTCACCGTACTACTGTTATCGGTCAGACAGTTGGGGCAGCATCCTGCCCTCCATGTTTGGTTATTATTCTGACTCGTGTTGCCTTTATTCTCCTGATTTCCTGCGCTTAATCTAGCCCAATCTACGTTTTGAAATGTTGTTGTTTGGGGTGAGTTGGGGTAGGCCGCTATCTGTGGATATTGTCTTAGTTGGTGATTCGCGGGCAAGACAAAAGTTTCATGAGGGTGTAGAGATGCCGCTGTTGGCGATGTAATTGAAATCGGTGGAGCATATGTATGGTGTAGTTGTCTTCTCAGTTCATCATTACGGCCTCGGATTTGCATCTCTTGATCAACCTACATTAAGAAAATGCGCCATGAATACATAAAAAAACTGTGAAGAAATTAGGACCCCTGCTGGCTCTATATCTTTAGTAGTCATACAGTTTACCCTAGATGCAATTAAAGAACCTAATAGAAACAAAGGATGCTGCCAGATTGTGACTCTCTGTTGTTCATTATTGCATTCTCTTCACTAATTGAGTTTAATAGGAAACTTATGACATTCCGATATATTGTTCAGCCAGGGTCAGGTTGTCATGACACCCACCATGTATGTTGAAATATATTATCATTAGCTGCCAATTACTCCTGCCAGCAGGGAATACACATAAGGCATAGCTTATGAGGCTTCAGTTTGTTTATAGGACATATTTGTTCAGCCTTATTTCACAGATCATCTGGATTTTGTTAAGCTGTAAACTAGATAGATTATAGATGCTCGTATAATAAAATTGGAAGACCACACTTCTTACGCCAAGTAGTTACTAGCAATCTGTTTTCAAACATTTCATTACATATTGTTATTACTGAAGCTAAGTGATCCAAATATGGCTTTTATTCCATTCGTTTTAGGTGAATCTTCACACTTTCAAGAGAGTTCTCTGCACGAAGAAACAAGAATAAAAAACATACTCACAGGCCTCGAAAATACCCTAGAAACCTTTTAGCTAATTTGTTGGCTTTTGCATTTGCAATAAGGGCAAGTATTGTTCAGTAGCTCCCGGGCACTCAGATGTTCATGTACCGAATATTTAAAAGAACAATAAACGTAATTCATATTTTGTTTGCTTACCGTTCCATCGGCTATCTCGGCGTTGACATGTCTTTCTTGGGCTGGAAGGGTGGGCAAATAGCCATCATTATTAGAGGGATGCATATTAGCATCTTTCCTACAACGTAGAACATAGTCAGTTACAGTCAGGTTTGTTTGTTTATCTCTTAAGTGATAGGGATGCCTAAAGCACCTGCTGCAAAGAATAAGAGCAACACCCATCGCTGCCGCCATAGAACTTCATTAAGCTTTCACTGTTGAAATGCTTTCCTCACTGATGAACTAATATCAATTGTAGCATTCAGAAACCAATTTATAATCTTATGTAACAGCACATGAGATGACAAGGCATAGCAAATGTGCAATCAGCTTGTAACATTACAACTAATCTAAATAAAACCACTTTTGTGTCAAGTGCACTTACGAACCATTATTGGGAAATTGCAGTTTATTCATGCTAGTTGGAACGTGTTATGTAACAGGCCCTACAGTATGTTTGTAATCACTGAAAGTGGATGCTGTCTGTCTATAGACGGCTTAATCTGTCTCGCTGCCAATGTGCCTTTTCAATGACTATAATTTATGTCTCGTATCAGTGTCTGTTAATTATGGCATTTTTATAACCTGACTAGACTCAGTTTTTTAACTTCAACTTGGTTCAAATTTCAAAATCTCTAACACACTTAATGGAAAAAATGTATCGTATACTTTGCTATAGTAAAGTAAATTGTAGCTTCGTGCATTTTACAGTTTTATAGCACTGTAAAATAATAGTATTAATGTAGCATTGGTAATGCAATGTTTTGACATTATTTGTTTAATAATAGATTATTTTTATATTAAATTAAGCACAGCTGATTTGTTAAAAATATATCTACTATAGCTAGAATAACTTGCAACCAACAAGTAGGAAGAGCTAGTAGGTAAGGTTCCTGTTGGGACATGTTCATTTAAAACAATTTGTTAACACCTCTGTTGTTAATAAATATAAAAAAATGAATATTTCACAAGTTAACCCAAATAGGCAGTTTTGTTTATTCATGCTATATTTATACATAACCAAATGACGGATCAACCACATTGTTGTTTTTTGAGTCGTTGCCAAGTTTTCATATACATTTTAGCCAATTTCACGAAAACTAATGATTCAAATTACTTGAAATATGGTGATGCCATACGGGAGAATCTGCTTAACATGCGGTGTTAACAAACTGTTTCTCTTGAATATGATCTAAAGCCTAATTCTCACCCCACCATGAACAGCCGGCGGTGTGCCTGCGGTGATCAGCGGTACCCAGGTAGGCTGTATGTTTTCAGCTTCTGGTTATGTATCGGAGGTGATAACGTAGAGAAGAGATTTTCTGCTCCGAGACAATGGTATCTTTTATGCATGGAGTTAAAATATAAAGTATGTTTCCAGGTCAACGCGGTGTTAATTTCTTTATCCTGAAAAAAAAGTCAGTGTATTGCCAAGCCCCTTGTGGAAAGCGTACGCGCAATGCATTCTGGGTGCATGGGCCGGCACGGTTTTCACTACCGGCGACATCCTGCAACCTAAGCAGGAGCCCGTAGAAAAACTCAACTTGCTGAGCTTTGCTGGCGGCCACCACCGGTAGATATTTTACCGCCGGCTCAGGTCGGCCTACTGGTTTTCAGCAGCCATCGGTAGCCGCCGGTTGCATTACCACTCCTCACGGTGGGGTGAGAACCAGGCTTAACACAGTTTCGCAACAGGATGTCATACTGGTCTTTCTTTGCAACTATCAGTTTCACGACGTTGTAAAGTTCACATGTGAAAAATTAGGTGAAGCATTCAATGCTGCACAGTTTATATTGACAAAACGAAATAATAGGTAAAATTTGTTATAGCAGGCAATTTTAAAGTTTAAATATGACATGGAAAACGTTGCAAACACGTGGGCTTGTTATTTTGTTTGCCAATGTGCCAAGGGAGATAAGTCCTTAACCATTTTAAATACCCAGTTTACACATCATATAAAGGCTAAAACTTAAATAAACTTAAAACAGTCAAATAAGTCTGCTTAGAATTAAGAGTGTGTCAAATTTTTAATAGTACACAACTAAAAGTTGTATACTATTGAAGCCAAAGTGTACAACCAAAGGTTGTATAAATCAACATTAAATCTTGCTCAGAAAGCTTATTTTAAAGGAAACCTTTTCATACAACTTCATTCTCAGTGACTTACTTGAGAGGGAAGACTCCTCGCTGCCATAAACAGAATCCAACGATCAGTGCAAGAAGTATTACAACTGTGAGCGCTATGATCACAACTATTATAACAATTTCATTAGGACTGTTTTGATCATTCGCCCGATATGGCAGAGTCGAACTCCGGGCCGGTATAATTTTCTCGGGTATCGTCTTCGTTGTTGTTGAAGTAGTAGGTAGACTCTGCGATGTAGAGGTATCTATAATGACAGTCGTTTCAGGAGTATTTCCTTGACATTTGCACTCATTAGCGCTGGTGTCACACTGCAGCGTTAGAGGATTGAATGTCTCATTTTCTGGGCACGGACATTGAAAGCAGGAAAGTCCTTGACATCTGTAGTAGTTCTGGCAGTTGCGAGAGTCGGTAAAGTTGGTGACTGGGTAACGCATTCCTAGGGGGACGGATTCACCGCAGGCTGCAAACAGATGCAATGGTACATCATTAAAATATGTTCTGTCAGCTAGTGTCAAGTCCAAGCATCTGCCAACTGTATGAGCAGCTGCTGCCACAGCTTTCTATTCTAGTCATCTGCCTTAGATAGATTTGATGTTTCTCATTAGACAGACAACAGCATTAAATATAGCATTGGCCAAGATTGTATATCGTTTCTCAAGCCCGGTGGTTATAGCAATTATTTCTACGTCTGCGGGAGAGATAGGAGCTGACTTTTTCAAAAAATCAACTCAAGCAATAGTTTTAAAGTTGGCTAGTTAATAGAGCAAATACATTCTTACAACGTGACGCATTGTACATTTACTTCAAATATTTCAAACTCTTTCTTGTACTGTTCTCGTGTTTACAAGCTTTGCCTTACAAAACTATAGATATGAAATTATATTACCCAAATGAAAAACAAACAAGTTTATCGATCACGCACCGAGTATATTCAGTCACAAACAGATATTCGCAAGTCTAAGTAGAGTAATTAGGTAACCATAGACAGTAGCAGTTACGTATGAAGATTACCATGTCTAGGTATTTGACCAGACTAGAATTTGCATGAAACTCCAATTTGCTGGTATTCATACAATTGAGGAGGAACCCATTTAGTTTAGTTTCGAGCTTCACAGGCATTCAGTAGTGCAGAAATGCTGGTTAACTAATCTAAATCAATCATATTGCCAGCAGCTGGGCTCAACAAGTCTCTAATTTCAAGGTAGACCTCAATGGAATGCAACACCCTTTTATGATGAACTTGTTAGATGAGAGCGGGTATAACCATATCTAAAGGCAGCAACGTGATACACTCATAAAGATTGTGACCACCAAGTGCTTGCTCATAAGTGGTCGGATCACAAAGGAAAATTGTCTGGCTGCAGAAAGACGTTTCAGAATGTTCATCTATGTATTTGCTTGTGAAGAATAAGCCAACTTTCACTCAGTCTCAGTTATTACTAGCAAGTATATTATTAGGTTTGTACTTGACCCTACTTTTTGGATATTACGAAGAGGAGAGATTGTGTTGGCTGGCTTGTTCTTGTCCTCTTATTTATCCCTGAACCTATGAAAAGAAGAGCTTGTAATTGGCTTATTTTTTTCTTCGTAACTGTTTCTCAACCTACAAAGACGCGAGTTTGTTAAGGGTAGCTCATTTCTCTTCATCTCAATTTTTATTTCCAAGGACTATAACATATCCTCTAAGCGTCTAGTCCCTTTATGTAATTAGTCTTATACACAATCTGCAAGCATTCTGTATGTCTCATTCACATACAAATGGGTGTTTTCATGTCTTTCTTCCATCATTCTCCCCAATGTTTCGATGACATCTAGCTCTTCATCTTCCTACTCACTCAGAGTGATCACACTTTCTGTGTCATTTTTGTGCCTTTTTTCAGCTCTTTGCTGATCATGGTCTGCCATGCCTTTTGTTATTGTCTTCCTTAACTATTAGCACTTTTCCTCCCGATTATTTCCGCAGCTTCTGACACAAGAATGTCAGGGTGTTCTAACCTCACACTTATAGGTTTGGCATAAATTATTGTGTTATCAAAACTTTTATATCAAACTTCAAACAAGATAATATATTTTCGTAGTGAAAATTGTGAAAATCGCAATCTCGTGTAAAAGACTCACTCTTTGTAGCTAAGAGTGCTTCTTTTATATAAAAACAATGATAGCATAACTTATGTCAAAACATAAACATTGCACGACCCAACTTGGTACATGTGATGCACAACATTTGCCAAAAACATACATTTTATTTTTTAGTCACAAAGAGATACAACTTAACTTCACAGACAGATGTATCATAACATTGGTTTCGAGAGAAAACTTTGAAGACAGACTCAAGTTGAGACTGTTAATTCTAGTGCGAGTTCATTGCATTGCATGTCAGCAATGATTGCCAATATAACTAAATCTGTAAACATTGCCTAACTTGTGTTAATGAGTTGCTTTCTTGGAAATGTTATGGCAATGTTGCTATAACAATATAATGGTTTTTATATAAATGCATAGCGGCCCGCATTTGCTTGGACAGCAAATCAATTCAACACAAATGAGTCATCAAGATTAAATTGTTCTCCTTCTTTAAGATATCTTCATATCTTACATATTTTTAGTTTGCACCACCAACTTGACTCTTTTTTGATCGATTTCACTGGTTTTCCAGACAATGGCTCCCGCAACTTTACATTAGTTCAATGAGGAATAGCACATATTCAGCGTCTAATTACGGCGATTTATTCATTTCTTTCTACACAGCAAAGTATATTCCGCAAAGTACAACTGATAACACATATTTTATATGTCTACAATAAAGGAAAACAAATCTATGCTTTACTATAAAAAGAGCAGTGCATATCTGTTTCTCGTCCATCTGCATCCAGGGGTCAAGGTTAAGATATAAAAAGGTTTCAGTGATACTCCAGCTTGTGAAGTTTAGAGATGAAAATCAACACTGCAACATCTTCACCAATTGATTGCCTTGAAATATTTATTAACCATTTATTAACACAACAAACTAAAAGGTCATGAAAAGTGTCTATATAATAGATGTAACGCTAAACGTAGGTCCTCAGAAACAAAACCATACTTTCCGATAAAAGGAGTAACCCTACCTGTTTTTCGTCTATCTGCATCCAGGAGTCAAGGTTAGGATAAAAATTAGCTTCGAATGATAATCAAGCTGGTGACATTTATATATGAAAATCAACACTGTAACATCTGCACATATCGATTGCATTGAAGTATTTATTAACCATTTATTAACCCAATGATCATGAAAGCAATAAATCATGAAAATGTCATGAAAGCTGTCTATATAATAGATGTAAAGCTATACATATTTTTATCCCAAGTAAAGCAAAATATGTGACCATTTAAATAGAGTTTTCGCAGTTTCCTTTAATGGACACTTTACGTAATGTATAGCTTTTTAATGTATATAACCTAATATAAGGTAAGCAAGCAATGAGCAGTATCATGAGTTTGTGAAAGTACAGTTGGCTACTAATACAAACAATGCTTTGCAATGATAGCTTGCACAGAGTACACAACTTCAAAGTGTATTTAATAAGGCTTAATCAAGTCTGGGCTTAGCCAAAATATTTTTGTTTATTCGTTCACTCATGTTTTTTTTTTATCTAAAACTTGATTCATTCTATATAGGAAAATGACTAAAAGAAGCAAGTAGCCCCAATTCCAGCTAGCTCAGGGAAGGTAAATCTAGAAAGAGAAACTGATTTTGACAATACTTATGAAGAACTGGAGAAGATAATAAATGATGAGATACAGTGAATAACATAACTCGCAAGTATGTTCACAGCTATCTCCCTTTTTGTTATTTGGTTGTAATTGATTTGGAAAACTCATCATACTATCCAGAGATAAGAAGATGTGAATATGCCAGATGAGCTGCATTTTGACAGATTGCATAGTGTATAGCCACAATCTACATTTTAAAAGTGACAATATTCAGGCTACTGTCTAATTAAAATAAACAAGACAAATTCTATCGATACTACCCCAGTTCTTTACATTATTTGCATGCGTAAAGAAATGTTGTTATATCACATTCTTTTAATATGAATTGTCTGCTATGTTTCTTTTCAAGTTTACATAAGGCGATTGTCAAAGTTTGTAGCATGCTGAACAGCGAATAATTCAGAATTTCCAATAAATTAATTTCCGTTTACCTTACCTTAGAAAACTTGTGTCTACAAGATCAGCAATATCCTTATGTGCAGTGAGATAGCGCAATATGACTTCTCACAAGATGCATGAATTAGAGCTAGTAAAATGTTCATTTACTAAACTGAACATTAGAAATTGATAAGATTATACTATTATAAAATAATATAATATTTCACTTTGTTATAAAACTTGTAATATAAAGTACAGAATTTACTAATTCAATATGTGCTACACTATTATTATAGCAACACTGATAATACTATATGTTATAATGTTTCATTACCTGCCATAATATATGTAATATGATTTAATACAACATGTTATAATTTGATGCAATTCAATACATGTAGGGCCTACATTATACTATAATATATTATAAACTGATGTAATTCAATATAAACTCTATGATGATCTTTACTATAATCTTCACCGCAATCATCACCATAATCTTCACCGCAATCGTCCCCATAATCTTCACCATAATTTTTACCATAATCATAACCGTAATCTTTGTCGTATCTCTACCTCAATTCTTGGCATTAACTTTACTGTAATATGTACCGTAACTTTTATCGTTATCTCAACCAAAATATTTTCTGTATTTTCTAGCGTAATCTTCACCGTAATCTCTACCGAAATCTTTGCCATCATATTTACTATCAACAAAGGTGCAGCTGTTTGTTTGAAGTTACATGTATGACTGCCTTCATAAAAGATTGCATCATGTGATATTTGAACTTCCAACTATCAGCATGGCTGCCCATCACGCTACCTTTTTCTCAATTAACAACTCATTATTGTTGCAAGATAATTGCATAATTACCCATGGCACATCAGACGGCCAGGGTATTAGTATAGCATGACACGACATGTTATAAGATTATCTGATAAAATTATGTATGTATTAAAGAATACTACAGTATAGCGCAAGACAACATATTATACTTTGTATGGTTTGTTATAAGCTGATTTAACACCGCATAATACCAAGCAAGTGGATATAGCATATTGGAACAATACATAAAGTAATAAAGTTTATATATACAATATATTAATTGCAGTTTTTGTCTGTCTGTTGTTGGTGTGTCCAGTTATAGCATTAAAGTTATGGAAATTATCATTCTACTTGGCCTTGGATTTGAACTTGGAACCTTAAGGTTTGCAGACAAGTGTGCTTACCACTAGATTAGGCAGGTACATTGCTGAAGAAAGAAATAATTGTGGCCATACTCATTACACCAGTAGCACTCCGTACTCTTGAAGTCTTTGATAAATGTTCTTGGTTAATACTAGCGTGATTGAAGGCCATAATTGATTGCATGAGAGAACATTATGTCTAGCCATACTCTTGTGTGTGCTCTTATTAAGTAAGTTGATTTACAAACTTATAAGTTAATTCTAGTCAGCTTAAGTTACTCTTAAGTTACTCAAGTTCTTTGGGTAATTATTTTATTACCCGTGCATTGCCAGACATTTACTAATTAAATTATAATACAGTAGAATATGAAACACTGGTATTTTTGACAGTAACTTTGGAGAGAAGCCTGATCTCCTAAACGATATTCTTATCCTTATATGACCAAAAATATAAGAATTATTTATTGTTACATTGGTCAGGCCTTATGTAACCCAGACTCCTATATAGGAGGTTTAAAGATGTCAAGGACAAAGCTCGAGCGACTGAGCATGAAAAACAAAAGAAAACAAAAAGAGATACACAGAGACATTTTCAGAAACTAAAGCTCATCTGAAAATGAATAAAAAAGAAGATTATGACACCAGCTCAGTGTCAAATCTGGTTGATGACAATTCGTTAGAGCGGTTCTACTGAAACTTTTTATTTCTGTTCATTTTTGACTTCACAAAAGTAACAGTTCAGGTTCATTTTAGATTGATTAGTTCTACCTGCATGAGCTGGAAGGCGCTACACAGCAGAACACATGTCTGTGTGTTGTAGAAGTGAATAATTAAGGGAAGAAAAGCAGCATTGTTGTAGCAGGCATTGAAAGTTATAGAGGGGGTTTGAATTATTGTTTGGATTTTGGATTTGCAAATTGCAATGAGAAAGTGTAAAAATCTCATGTAATTATATTAACCATAACTGTGAGATGCTACAGCATATTTGGTAATTACTGCCATCTGGTGACAGAAATAAACAACCATAAATGTAGAGATTCCAACTCGTGTTGCCAAGGTCATGAACTACAAGTAATCAGTTTCAACACAATACCTCACTAATAATTATATCATGAAATGACTCAGCATGAGTGCAAGCATTGAGGTTAGTTGGTATATCGGGTAGAGGGCTGTGAACATTCATAAATTTTCCAAAACAAGTTGGTTGTCCGTTTACTGCGAGTGATAGTCTACCATAAAATGTCATGCAAGTGTCATAGATTGGAAAAGTAGGCTCAAAAGTATAAATATAAAATAGATGTAAAGCGCTTGTGTATAAGTTTAGTGATAAAGTGGTAATTTAATTCCTTCCAGCTTTAATATTTGTCGTTGGGTTATCATAAATAATTTATGAAGTAAGTTGGTTCGGTAAGTCAGTAGTACTATTATATAGAGTAAGTTAATTCTATAAAAAAGTTGTATTATTATATACAGTAAGGTAGTTCTATAAGTCGGTAGTACTAATACACAGAGTAAATTAGTTTTACAAGTCAGTAGTAATGATATACTGTGTATGTTAGTCTGATATCGCTTGCTAGGCCATTTTCCATAAGGTTGTACATGGTAATAGAGTTGTAATGTAACATTTTGTGACAACATTCATGTGGTGATTTTGTTTTATGACATACAACAATGCTAACAAATGCTAAAGAAGCTCTCTGACACGGGCCAGGTAATCATCCATATATGTTTGGCTTTGACTATAATATTACTGAAGCAAATATTCTCTATTGGCATGAATTGGTTGATTTAAAAAAGTGACTGAGACAAGGTTTATCTAGCTGATTCTAATTTAGTCTTAAACCAAGAAACAATAGAATCAATAATTTCCTTAAAGAGTTGATATCATTAATTATAATATTATCAGTAAGCAAACACAATACGGATATTCTACAGGTATCTAAGAGCCTCTAAAAATTTCAATTTTGCACAGCTATTTCATGCAGCATCTTCCATAGATTTTGGTCTATTTTAATCTCTTAGAATATTATTAGTTCTTGTAATCATTAAGGGCTTTTTCTTTTAAAAATACTATATGTACTTTCTATTGCTAGATCTTTATTTGGTGGCTAAATACTGTGCTTTTCAAGGCATGATATTCTCCTGCACGTCGATGTATCTCAAAAGTGTCTGCTGCCTATTTTACCACTGTCAGCTTTTTGGCAATCAGTGCATTTGTTTTTGAAATCGAGTCATTTGTGATAGCCTGTGATGGCACCGCAAGAGATGACAAACAGGGGTAACTAGGTTAAATGGCTGTTATTCACAAACAATCGGAAAATGAAATGCAGAACGCTTTCATAAATTATCTGGTGAATCAGGCCATAATATTTATAACACAACCATTTCCACCACACCAGCTGTCATGTCATTTATTTCCCGCTAGACCAGTTCTTTCACAAGTGTTTCTACTATTAAAGTTGCTGATATTTCTATTATCTGTATTACAGGCATTAATAAAATAACAAGATCTGCTGATGGCTGGCCAGGGCTGTTATTGAAACTTCTTTCATAAACTATTAATCATTATTCCTCAAAGTTTTTCTGCTATCTTTTTATACCAAACGGAATAACAGAATTATGCAGCTGGTTAGGATTGCACAATAATCCAGGGCCTACAAAAGAGCAGACTATGTAACAACAAATGTTCTCTGATGTTACAGATGATTCCGAAGTGACCAGTGATCTCTCCAGTGATCTCTGACTTTAGGGACTTGGAGAAAAACAACAAGTAGTATTTATAAACTTGCAAAACTAAACCTTGTTTAAAACATAAATTTGTATAAAACTAAAGCAAGTCAAAAAAGTTTCATTAAATAATGTTTGCTATCTACAATCTTCTCTGAATAATTCTAAAAACATACAAAAGTGAAAATATATGGCGGCACTAATGACCATGCAATTAATGAAGTATTGAGTGTTACTAAAGTTTTATCACTCTCAAGTACTTCACAGCCATCAAGTATAAATTAATGATACGTGTTGAACTCAGTTAAAACCATTGATCTGCAGCAGACATCATTTAGATCTATCCTAAGGTATATTTTTGTCATTATTCGTTGCGCCAATATTATACAAAAAACTTATCTAACGCACAATGCAGATTAAAAAATGCTTGAAAAAAGAGACTTCAACAGAAGTTTAATAGAGGTTGGTGTAGGTTGGAAGCACTGACACTCTGTGATCCACATTAAATCTGTTTCAATGGAATGGAGTGTTTACAGACCGATCTTTAACTTTTTATCTTAATGAATACTGCAGATGATCTAGGATAGACAGCTGTCAGAACTGATTGAATGCCTTTGCTAGCAAAATTGGTAAATCAGTAAAACATGTATTGTGAAATATTTTAACTTGATGTTGCTGTTAAAATATTTTATTTGACCTAATTTTTCACAAACGGAAGCTGACGCTTTACCAGAGTATAAAAAGCAGCTATACATCAATATCAGTCGCCAAAGGAAGCTGCTGCCTAAGGCAAGTACATACACATACAACTAGTTTTTGATACCGCTTAGAGTAAGTTTTTGAATTTAAAAATGCATACACACAGATTTTTAAAATAGAATTAACAATTCATATTGGAGGTATACCAAATTTTCTAAACATATTTTGTGGTAATACAAATGGAGAAACATTAAATAAGATTCTTAATACCAAAACAATGAAAACAAAACAGGCTTACTCAGCATATAGTTGTACATTATGATGGCATTGTAATTCATCATTAACATTTATAGATTTACGTGTTCAGGGTACTTTAAAAATTTGACTTATGCAGGTAAACAATTTCAAAATTATACAATTTGTATGTATTAAAAATATTGTTGGTTAAAAGCATGAGAGGGAAATTTCATAATAAATTAGCATATAAGAACTTGCTTGTCCGGTATGCCTTGTTATTATTAAGTTACTATAATTTTATTAAATTATAATTATTATGATAATACATAATATGGTGAGCAGTAAATGCAGCGATCTGAATAAAATTAGTTATTTGAGGTAGATGATCTGTAAGTTTTGAATGTTAATTTTAGATTACATAATGGAAAAAGGTTACGTAGTCAAGCAACAGAAGCGTAATGACGTCATCCAGGTAATGACTGCTGTTATAGCAATATCTGCTCTGGTTGTCTCTGTCTACTCTCAAATAAGTTACCAGTTGTTAAAGGAGGATGTTAATCATTTAACCGCAAGACTAGATCAGCTAGAAAGAAATGGAATACAGGTGAGAAGTTATGAAATCTGTACAGGAGATTAACGACAATTGATCTTAGTAATAGTCGATTTAACAAGAATATATTCTGAACTGGTGCAAGTAGGATTGTGCGGCAGAGCTTAATTTCTTTTAATTTTTGTTTTAACATTGGAATGGTCACATGAGAAGTTGTTTTCATTTGAAGAGTTTTTTTTTAACATGCTTAATTGTCTGAAAGTGCAGGTACATATAACTGTCCAAGGACTTGCAATCTTATATAACAGATAGTATTATAACGATGTATGTTCAAAGTATGTTGTGTATAATAGGAACAGTAGACATAAAACATGCACTGGCACCCAGCATAGATTCTTCTTCAGCATAAATCTTGATTTTATTGAGAAAATATCAGGAAATGATGTCGCATCTTATGATAAAATTCATTTATCAAAAGATAAATGAATTTGTGCTGTTCACTTATTGGATAAGAAACTGTTTGAGACGCTGAGGTTTATAGGATTGTGTTTCTTGAAAACTTTATATCTAGGTGTCAATGATGTCTTCAACTGATATGGAACAAGTCATACAAAAAAGATCAGCAGAAGACGAGGGAGTTAGTGATGGCATACTAAGTCAATTATCACCAGGTAAATTAGCCAAAATGTAACACTCACTATAGCAACATTTTAATAGATCTTTGGTATTCAGCTTTTAAATCAAAGCAATAGACTTAATAACAAAGTTGTTAGTTTGCTAGTTTCCTACAAAAAGTAGAACAGGACACAACGGTACTTTAACAGTGGATTAGTTCAGTTCCTCAGCTCTACGCTAAATATATGTTTTTTTCAATTTAAATACTGTTATTGTCACGGTGTCATGATGAAAAAAAACTTGTTTTCTCAATGCACTACTAACATAAAGAGACAATTCTCAATTGATTGATAAGAATAATAGATATGCACATTAAAGTAATTATTAAATGACCTCGATATATCATAAACTGACACTACTTATGGCCTGTGAGCTGGATAAATTTGGTATACTATTTATTTGCTCAAAATATTAGATATCTATAAAGGATAAAACTGTAGTTTAACTCAAGTTTAATTGTAAAGCTTAAACCAAAGTATAAACTTCACTACTAAGATCAGCGTTGGTCAGGAGAGCAACACTCCTCAATACAAATACACCTAAAAGTAGTGAAAAGTAAACATAGAAAGTAAACAGAGATTTTCTATTGATTAAGACTTGATGATGTCATGACAGGTGTAATCAGAGCTACATATAAAATGGTTATTAAAGGTAAAATGTTGATGATATCAGTGGAATTGCTTAAGAATGTTTTTGCATGTACATGTATAATGAAAATATTTTGGACAGACAGAAAAAAGTCTTTGGAAACTTTAAATATATCCTTTTCTCATCAGAGTGCTGGTATGTTCTGTATTGCTTAAAAGTTCACTAGACACTCCTGAAAGTTTTTAAAGCTTTTACTCAAGTTTTTATTGGTTTTACTCAAAGCATATTTAGATTATTTTAATTTAATGAAAGACTTCAGCATCAAAAAAAAACTATTGTAACATATTTTACCAACAGGACAACTTTCATACTTAAGAGGACCTCCAGGAAGAGATGGTAGGGACGGTAGAGATGGCAGAGATTGTGAAGAGTCAGACCTGACTGGACTGAAAACGAGGGTTGAAAAGTTGGTAAACCACACCAAATCAGTTGTAGCTCGACCATCTGCCAGGCACTCTGAAAATGGTAGGTTCGCAATAATGAACTAGTTGAACATCCTTTTAAAAAAACACTTGATTTCAATGAAAAGAAAAAACATATTATTTTTGAAATAAGAAACATCAATATTATTTTTAGATGAACTCCTACAAGAGTTTAATCAAACAATTGCTCATGGGTTGCTGAGTCTCCTCCAAAGTAACAACAGAAAGTTGAAAGAAATTGAACGACAAATGCAAGAAGATGAGGAGAGGAGGGAACCCTCTTCAGCTGGTTAGTTGAGTTTTTCTTTTGTAGTACGCTGTGAACAATTGAAGAGTTGGTATCAAGAAAAACTTGAATTTAATAAAACTATTATTTTGAGAGCAACGGGAAGTTTGCTCATGGTAGATTTAATAGGTGATCTATAATGAAAGACAAAAATTCCTCACTTTTTATTTTGTACAAAATATTTAAGTGCTACCCAGGAAAGTATGAGACTTAGATCGCAATAATGAAGAATTGAGAGCTATGAAAACTTTTTATAAAGATTGGAAACTCTGTAACATGAAACTTGATCATTTTGTAGCTGACATACAACCAGCTTCTGGAGGAGGAAGTTCATATATTAGATGGGGCAGAAAATCGTGTGGTGACACTTCACAGCTCCTCTACACAGGTTGGTTACAAAATATATCTACTACCATCTAATTCATTGCAGCTAACTTTATTAGGCAGATAAGATGACTGGTCATTGATTTAAAATATAATAATTTTGCAGAATCTTTATAATACATTGTTTGTAATTCTTACCGGTGACTTCAAGTGCTGATTAATATTGCATTTACTTAAGTTTCGTGATTTCTTAATGTACCCTACAGGACTAGCAGCAGGGCAACACTATGGCCATGAAGGAGGGTCATCTGTCTATACATGTCTACCTTCAGAGCCGGAGTATAACTCATATTTAGCTAGCAACACGGGTAATTACATATATGGAGCAGAGTACCAGACCGACTCGAATATATTTCTTAGTCGTATGCATGACCAGAATGTACCTTGTTCCAGATGCTACCTTCCTAGCAGATCTACAACTATTATGATACCTGCTAAAAGAACCTGTCCATTATCTTGGAATAAGGTGAAGTACCACATATCATCCGCTATAAGATTTTTTTGCATATAAGCTGATATTGGAAGAGACAAGTTCAAAACAACAACTTCGTCTTATAAGTTTGGTGGATTCATGTGTCCAATTACATGTAATCTGTAACATGTGCATTAGCAAAAAAGTTATTAATTTGCTAGTTTCATACACAAGTTAGAATAGCATCATACGATATTTTTGGAGCAAGTTTTCTCAGATGCTCAGTTTGACACATGATGATTTAAGCTTGAATGACTTCATCAGCATGTTACCATGATAATAAGGATGTTGTTTTATCAATTTTATCACAAAATAATAGATAACTCCCAATTGAATGATGAGATGCCGATGAGAAAAAAATAGATCAATATTTGCATTAGGATAAATAATCAAATGTAATTTGGTAAGTAAATATAAAATTGTGAGTAATTATTAAATACAAAAACTGAGCTTTTTTTTGTTTAGGAGTACGAAGGATATCTGATGTCAGGGCACTACACACAAAAAAGAGCGTATAACTATGTCTGTATGGACAAAGAACCAGAAGCCTTAACTGGACTACATGCTAGTACAGATGGAGCGTTGTTCTACTTTGTTCAAGGAGACTGCGCCTACCTTGGATTTTGTCCACCTTACATCCATCAAGCAGAACTAGCTTGTGTTGTTTGTTCTAAATAGCATACTTCTTGTTACTGAGTTCATGTGTTAACTAATATGGACAGTGCACCTTTATTAATTTAATATTTTCTTAACTTCTCTAGGTGATTATACAACTTGTTATGCAGATTGAAGATATCAAGAACCTAGTGTGAGACCTCAAATATTACTTGCCAATTTAATGTTTCGCATTTAATTCAAGATATTTACCCATGATTCAAACAAAATAATGAAATACTTAAAGTATAGTAATATTTACTGAAGGCATAATATAGCAATATAAAGAAGACTTTTGGATACATACAGCATTGAATCTTTGTTAAACTACAATCTGACAGAATATTTTAGAAGTCGAATGCCTGTGAATCAACAATATGAAAATTGCTTTCTAAGTTTCCTGTACTACTAGTACATAACCTAATTTGATACCTTTCAAGAAAATATACTTCGTGTCAACATTCAATCTTCCGATGTCTTCAGCTTTTTACAGTTTTTACCCTTTTCGCTCGCTTTATCTAAGCTACAATATGTGATTCTTTGACACCCCAGAAATAGCTGCTCTGAAACTTACTCCAATGTACTCACATGATTTCTCTTGCAAATTAGCAGACTACTTCAATTTCTACAATAAATTTTAGATATAGAATTAAAAGAATATAATCAATGATGAAAAAAATAAAAACATCAAAGGACACACACTCTAAAAGTACATCAATAGGTGATGAGACGTTCTAATGTAAAAGTGGGTAATTGATGAACACCTAATGCTTCTGCACGGCAAAGCTTCTGTGTGAAAGCGTTGACGAAGTAGGTACATGCAACTTTTTTGTTTTCTGTGGTTACTTCCACCCTGTACATTTGGACTCAGAAGCAAGTAATGTCAAACCAATAAGATATGGTAGTGTGGATTGGAAAAGCAAATGGGATTTTGGAATGAAAATAGCCATATTTAATGACTGGCACAGTTTAAATGGAGATGCTACAGCAGTGTTAAGTTGCTTGTAGTTTGTATTAGTCATTGTAGATTATAAGATAGGTGAGAGTTTAGGATGGGTATGTGTATATGTTTTACTGACTAAACAACAACTGAACTCAAAACAGTAACGGCTATACAGGATAATGACAGGATAATAGTTTATAGCTATACAAGACAATGACAGGATGATGTCTTTAGCTGCAGTATTGGTCCCACAAACATGTACATTATATATATATATATATATAGATATTTTTTTTATGTATATATATATATATTGGGAAGTCAAATAGTTTACTTATCTTTCAGCTACTGTCAGTTTCCTGCTGGCGCATTCTTCAGGCTGTAAGCTTCAACTGGGCAAGATGGTGACTTTTCAAACATCCCTTTCTTTTACGTGATTGGTGGGTTTTGTCGCGCTCTGATTGACTTATTACTAAAATTGCAGAGAAGATAACTCTTAGAATGAGGACAAGATGAGGCAATTTCTGTTCTTTTATTAAGTGTTGACATGTCAGGTTTTTTAATGATGTAATATTTTTCAGAAATACATAAATTGCACCTTTTCCTTAAGTTGCTGTAGGATTTGGCGTGTTTTAGTATAGTCCACTCAAGTTTGAAGTTAATGTCTCGGTCTTTTAGTGCCCATATGTGTTTGCTCAGTTCTGTAGCATTTCTTTTTGAGCTATTATTTATACTGCTTTTATGGTTGCGGTACCTAGTCTTAAAGTCTGTTTCACAAAGTCTGACGTAGGTCTCAGCAGTGTTGCTGTCTAGTCTTGTCACTTGAAGAATGCGCCAGCAGGAAACTGACAGTAGCTGAAAGATAAGTAAACTATTTGACTTCCCAATTTATACTGCTCCATCCTATGTTGAGCACTCTGATTTTAGTTTCAAGTAGAATACATTTGAATATATATATATATATATTTTTTTTTTTTATGTATATATATATATATATGAGCAACCTTTATTGTGGTAATCCGTAGTCATATTTTTTTCAAAAATGTTTTCCACAAGGTACCACATGTAAAATGTAGTTAACATCGATTACGACATGTGATCAATTTATAACATATTATTCTTTTAAACACTTAAACAAAACAATAAAGCACACATACAAGCAAGAAGGTACTGGCCACAAGATTGATTAAAAATTAAAAGGATAAGGCGTGCATGGTATACATTATCTAAACTGCTATAAATATAAATTGACCGCAGGGCTGAAATTTTTCCAAAGGTACAATTTTTATGGTCAATTACTAATCATAAATAGTTCCACCATATTGATCTGCTAGATTTGAAACTTTTATTCCTGGTGATGTTACTGAAGCCACACGGAGCGCAACATTGTCTCAAACCACAGAAATGGGCACTGTCTCAGCCAACAGTTCAGTGTTAGGTGGTCTAAATGAAAGTTCTCTATGCATTTAAAGATAACTTGGTTGTGCGCAACTAGACCCCTCAGCTGCGGAAGCAATTATTTTGTTTTAAGAATTGAATGGTTTCTCCTGGAAACCCTGCCATCATCTAATCATACTATAAAACTGTATGTGGTGTCAGCATGTTTTATAACTTTTCCTCCCATCCATATCCTGAGTCCCATTTTTACCCATAAACTTATGCCCTCTCTGTTTTAATATACTGTGATTTCAGTTGTTTAGGAATGATGTGTAGTGTTGATCTAAAGTTTCTACCTTGTAGTAAAATTGAAGTAAAATTTACCTTTTGCAAGGTAAAGCTTCTGTGTAAAAGCATCAAAGCTGAACCAGTGGCCCACTGAATGCCTGCCACAAACGTAGCAGGACCATCTCCAACTCTAGCAACTATTGGTCTACCAATCAACTGTCAAACTTTGCACTTGCCTTAAAATGGCCTGCTCAAAGATGCATGAACAGTATTCTATTGCTTCTTGAGACAGGGACGATGCTGAATGGATTAGAACGCAATCATAGGAGCAGCCTTTTTTGATTAACTAATTTTTCAGAAACAGCTAAACAGTTGATCCATGTTATACTTAATAATCATGGAGGTTTCACTTGCTGAGCAATTGAATTTTAATCAGGCTTCTCAAAGCTGCAAAAGGTCAAACAGAAAAGACTAATAGCCATGGCCATAGCTAATGCGACCTGGCTACTTTTCTATGGAATGATCCAACTGCCAGCTTGATTGTGCCATTTACATGTAAATACTGAGTTTTTGCAGTGATCAGATCAATGAGATTGCCATCTTGAAAGTGCGGAGGTTGGTGGCCCCTAATGCTTGATAAAGTTCCAGCAACTGGTAACTTCAATGGACATAAGATATCTGATGGGCACAAATAGACACAAACGCCTGCTATGAGAAGAATGTGGGTAATCAGATACCCGATGATTCAAACCTAAACTGATATGGTCATTCTATGCTGGGTTGCTACCTAACTTTACTGTTCATAAAACCTGATAGAGGGTTGCCCAAGGGTACTTGTTAGCTAGTAGCTTCGACCAGCCTGTCACATAGTAGTGTAGTCGCATGATGCTTATATCTCGCCGAGAAGTTCAAGTCCACATCAAAACTTAAAACATTGTGCTTAGAACTGGAAACTAGACTTACTGCTCTACACCATTTGGAGCTACAGACCAAAATATTTGAAACGCAAGACTCAAAAATAATCTGGGGCGCTAATTCATTTAGAAAACTGTATGAAACCTGTATGAATCACAAGGGACAAAAAAGGAGAAACCCTCATTAGGCCAAATGACTCACCAATCTTTTCATGTGGTACCAAACACTTTTCAGCAAGGAGTAAGAGACATGGGCCAAACTACAAAGTGAAACACTCTATTCCACTAAAGGAAACAACAAACTATACTGGCTCCTACGTCCTATGGTAGAGATGGTAGAGATGGTAGAGATGGTAGAGATGGTAGAGATTGTGAAGAGTCAGATCTGACTGACCTGAGAATGAAGGTTGGAAAGTTGGTAAACCTGACTAAGTCTGTTGTAGCTCTACCATCTCACAGGCACTCTGATAACGATATGTTTCCGATATTTAGCAAGTTGAGCACAGTTGTAAAAAACCTGATGCCAATGAAGAAGAAAATTGCTCATATTTTTTGGAGTAAAGAATGTACAGAGTAAAAATGATTATTGCACCAAGAAGCTTTAAACCATAACTGTCAAGAACAACTTTTATTGTATTTACTAGGTAAATCAAACACGCCGATTCCGATTTTTTACTCAAAATAAAGATTAGTTCACTCACCTTCAAAGTTCTTTAGGCTTTTTTAAAGCGTTTCAATGTTCGTTTCAAAAACAACACAATCGGCATTACAAGTTCTGCCCATAAATATGTGACGAAACCTAGCTTTTTCAGAAACGGAAGTTCGGAATGTTTAGTCTGATTTAGGATAATAGAGATAGGTGTCTTAAAACCCATTATTATCTAAATCCAGCCTCTAAAATAAGTTCAGTTTTTTATGAAAGGGATATAAACTATTTAAAATTGCTCGCAGCTTGCTACATGACGTTTAAATGGGCAAGACACCGAGAAAAATTAGCTCAAAAAGCGCGGTTTTATCACAAGCTAGCGTTGTTATCGCGCTTTTTAAGTATGAAATGCTAAATAGCTTATCTACTTTCTGAAAAGACTCATATTATTTTTTAAGGCTGAATTTAAATATTAATGGATTTTAAAACACCCATCTCTATTATTCTAAATCGGTCTAAACATACCTATGTAACTTCCGTTCCTAAAAAGCTAGGTTACCTCACGTATTTATGGGCGGAGCTTGTTATGCCGATTGTGTTGTTTTCGAGACCGATATTAAAACGCTATAAAAAATCCTTCATTACTCTGAAAGTTAGTGGCCTAATCTTTATTTTGATTATAAAATCGGAATCAGCGTGTCTGATTTACCTAGCAAATACAATAAAAGTTGTTCGTGACAGTTATGGTTTAAATCGTTTCCGAAATAAGCAGCGCCGATATTATCTGTAGAAGAACTCCTACAAGAGTTGAACCAAACAATTGGCCATAGATTGCTGAGTCTTTTTCAAAGTAACAACAGAAAGTTGGAAGAAATTGAAGAGCAACTGCAACCAGATGATGAGAGGAGCAAACCCTTTTCAGCTGGTTAGTTGGGTTTCTCTTTTGCAGAAAACTGTAAGAAATTACCTAAAAGGTTGAATATTTGGTATCAAGAAGAATTTGAAATTAGTAAGATCAATATTCCGACAGCAGCAGAAAGTTTCCTCATGGTAGATGTAGTAGGTGATCCATGAAAGAGATCAATAAATTTTCTACTTTTTATTGTTTTACAAAACATTACAAAACATTTGGGTACAAACTGGAAAAGTTTGGACCTTAGATCTTTGATACTGATAATTGAAAACTGGACCTTACTTTGATAAAAGTTGGTAAGTTTGAAACATGAAACCTGATCATTTTGTAGCTGATATACAATCAGTTTCTGGAGGAGGAAGTTCGTACATTATATGGGGCAGGAAATCATGTGATAACTCTTCTGAGCTCCTCTACGCAGGTTGGTTACAAAAAATATCTACTTCCTTCTAGTTCATTGCAGCTAGCTTTATCCAGCAGAAAATTGACTCGCCATTCCTTTATTTTATCATAATTTTGCAGAATCATTCAAATATATTGTTTGTGTAATCAGTTATTTCAAGTGCTGAATAATATGGCATTTAATTAAAATTCATGACAAATTGATGTATCCCACAGGGCTAGCGGCAGGGCAATACTTTGGCCATGAATGAGGGTCATCTGAGTATACATGTCTCCCTTCAAAGCCAGAGTATAACTCATATCTAGCAGGTGACCAGGGTAATTACATCTATGGAGCAGAGTACCAGACTAGCTCTAATATATTCCCTAGCCGTATGCATGACTAGTATGTACCCTGTTCCAGATGCTATCTTCCTAGTAGATCTACAACAATTATGATACCTGCTAAAAGAACGTGTCCAACATCTTGAAATAAGGTGAAGTACCGTATATCCTCCCATATAAGGTTCTCGCATATAGGCTGATACTAGAAAAGACAGTTTCAAAACATAGATTTGTTTTATAAATTTGGTTGGTTCATGTGTCCAGATACATATTACATATAAGCTGTAACATGTACATGTACATTAGCAAGGAAGTAATTAATTTGCTAGTTTTATGTACAAGATAGAAAAGCCCTATACAGTATTTTTGCAGCAAGTTTTCTCAGTTGCTCAATTTGACACAATATGTTTTTTAGCCTGAATGCTATTGTTATTGTGGTACTATGACGAAAAAGGAAGTTGTTTTCTCAATTTTGGTGCAAATATAAACAGATAACTCCCACTTGAAAGATAAGATACAGATGAGAAAGAAAATATACCAAGATTTGCATTAATATAAATAAAAATACGCAATTAAGTTGGTAAATACAGATATGTGATTTATTATCATTTATAAAAACTAAGCTCATTTTTATTTAGGAGTAAGAAGGATATCTGATGTCAGGACACCACACTCAAAAAAGGGCGTATAACTATGTTTGTATGGACAAAGAACCAGAAGCCTTAACTGGATCACATGCCAATACAGATGGAGCGCTGTTCTATTTCGTTCAAGGAAGCTGCAACCGGCTTGGATACTGTCCACCTTACATAGAAGGAGCAAAACTAGCTTGTGTTGTTTGTTCTAAATAGCATACTTCATGTACACCGAGTTTTTGAGTTAACTAATAGTAACAGTGAACCTTTATTGATTTGATACTTCCTAAACCTTGCTAGCTAGTTATAGATCTTATTGTGCAGATTGAAGATAACAACAAAATAATCTGAAACCCCAAACATTACTTCCCAATATTAATGTTTCTTATTTAATCCAAGATATTTACTCATGTAGTTACTAATAAACCAAATATGGAAATAGTTAATGCACAGTTATATTCATTCACCATAGGCACAATATAAAAGAATAAAAAGTAGTTTTGGGTACATACAGTGTTGATTCTTTACTAGAGTACAGTTGGACAGACTATTCTAGAAGCCATGTACGTGCAATTGACGAAAACCAGTCAGTGAGTTCAGTGCGGAAAAGAAGAGCAAATAGGCTTAGGGAATAAAAATAGCCATATTCAATAATTACCACTGTTAAAATTGAAACGCTACAACATTGTTAAGTTGCTTGCTATATGTATTAGTCATTGTAATACATGAGTTAGGTGAGAGTTTAGGATGTGTACGTATATATGTTTGACTGACTAAACAACAGCTGAAATCAAGATAGTAACAGCTATACAAATTAATGACAGGATAATAAACTTTAGCTATACAGGATAATAACAGGATAATGCCTTTAGCAGTATAAGTCACACAAACATGTAAAATTTAGTTCTCACAGATTACAACATGTTATGACTTTACAAATAAAGTTTTTTTTCTCAAAAGACTTAAAAGAAGAGAAAAAAGCACCCATGAAAGCAATAAAAGGTATTGGTCCAAAGACCAATTAGAATTACAAGGAAAAGCTGTGCATAATATATATTATCTAAACTGCTACAAATATAAATCGACTGCAGTGCTGAAATCTTTGCAAAAGTACAATTTCTAATCATAAATATTTCCACCAAATCAGTCTGGTGGATTTGAAACTTCCACTCCTAGTGGCGGTCAGGAAGTCACATGGAGCAACACCTTCTCCCAAATTACGGAGATCGGCACTGTCTCAGCCCAAAATTCAGCGCTATGTGTTCTAAATGAAGATGTTGTATGCATGCAATGATAACTTGGTTGTGCGCTACAAGACTCCTCAGCTATGGAAGCAATTATTTTTGTTTATAAAAATGACTGACTTTTCTTGGAAACCCTGTCACCATCTAATCACACTATAAAACTCTATAGGGTGTCAAGATGTTTTATAACTTTTTTCTCACCAAATTCCTGTGTCCCATTTTTACCCATACACTTGTGCCCTCTACAAAATTATGAGGCTTGTTTTTGTGCTGTTACAAAATTCAGACAGCGCTTGTCATTTTTTAAATATTTCAGCTACTTCTCTATGTTGATATACTTTGACTTTAGTTTTTTAGGCATGATGTGTAATGTTGATTTGAGGTTTCTACTTATTAGTAAGGCTGAATGAGCTGGGAGACCTTTATCTGAAGGTGTGGATCTAAGTACAGTTATATGTGACTTACAGTTATATGAATAGCCTCATAATCTTCAATAAAAGATTTAAATTCACGTGAGGTGAAATATGATGCATTGTCTGATACTAAAGTTTCAGGATTGCCAAAGTCCAAGAATTGCTTTTTTAGCAATTCCAATTATCCCCTTTGATGTAAAATTTTTCAGTTTATGGTAGGTGAGCCATTTTGAGTATCTATCTACAGTATCTATCTATCATACAGGGTGACTAGATATTGCAGTGCACTATCAAATTAGGAAGTTTAACAGAGACAGCAGAACTTTACATTATGTTTTAGGACCGAAAATGATACAAACAATTGCTAAAACAGTTTTTTAATACAGGCCATGTAAGCAGCCATATTTTTTGGCTTCGACTAAATTTATACAGAAGCAAATATTCTCTACTGTCATGCATTTATTAAGCTTTTTAAAGTGACTAAGTCAAGAATTGTCTAGCTAAAACTATTTGCTTTAGTCTTAAATAAAAAACAACAGAATCCAACACTTTCTTAATGAGTTGCTATCATTAATTATAATGTTATCTGAAATAATCAAATACAGTATAAGAATAATACAGACATGAAGAAGCCTTTAGCAAGATTTTGCACATCTATTTCATGCATCATCTTCCATAGATATCGGTCTATTCTAACACCTTGGAAGAGTATTAGTTCTTGTAATCAGTAAGGTTTTTTAAAATACTACATATATGTACTCTCTATATTGCTACACCTTTATTGAGTGGCTAAATATTGTGCTTTTTAAGGCATGATGTTTTTCGGCGTGTCTGTGTATTTTAAAAGGAAGTATCTGCTGCCTATTTTACCTGTGTCAGTTTTTTGGCAATCAATGATTTTGTTTTTGAAGCCGTGTCGCTTGTGATAGTCTGGGATGGCACTGCTAGAGATAAGAAACAGGGGTAACTAGGTTAAGTAGTTGTTATTCACATACATGTACAATGGGAAGATGAATGTGAAATGCTTTTATAAAATATCTGGCGAATCACCCGTAGTATTTCAAGAACAATTTCCACCACACAAGCTATGATCTCATTTCTTCATCTAGACCAGTTTATTCACAATTGTTTCTTTTATTAAAATTGTTGCTCTCTCTAGTATCTATATTTCCGGCATTCATAAAGTGTAAAGATCTGCTGATGGCTGTCTAGGGCCATGATGGAAACTTCTGTCATAAATGGATTAGTTATAGTTCATCAAAGTTCTCCTAGAGAAATTTTTGTACCAAACAGAATAACAGATTCATGAAAAATGTCGATGCTGTCTGTTCACATAGGGTAGTCAGAAATGTCAAATGGTTCAAGAGCGGCCTCATTGTTTACTTTGACCTTCTCTTTGTATGTCTTTCAAACATAAACTACATGTAAATCTGTAATATTGCCAACATAGTATGGCAGTAAAATGAATTTTTAGCTCATTCAGTGCGCTTACAAATTCTGAGGTGGCTTTTGTCTATAGCAGTGATAATGGTTTGTCTGAGCGATATTGTACCATTAACTAACTGCCTTTTAGCACAATATCATTATGCATACTCAAGTCTTGTCCATGAGTGCCTGATTTCTAGCCATCCATTTAGTATGTATGTTTGAGTTTCTCTAAAATACGATTTTTTATGGTGGCTTTGATAAAGCGTTCACTGCGTGTTTGGTTAGACAAAATTCCCGTGGTTATAGCATATATTTGCTTATAATCCCTACTGACTAAGTTTGTACTGTCTCGGCAGTGGTCACTGAGGAAAACCCTACTCAAACCATCAGCAATAAACATCATGCTGTCAGGCTTGTTAATCAGACCATAATTATACAGTTAAGTTCAAAGTCTCATTCTTTGTAACCTAGGTGGCAAGTCGCTCAACCCTTTCTTCTTGATGCCAAGCAATGGTAAATTATCAGTTTCTGACACTATTTTAGACCATAAGTGTATTGATAAACTTGATTAATCCATTTTTATAGCTGGCTGAGAATTTTTCAAAGTTTTTATTCCTATACCATTTTATGAGCTATTACCACTTGGTGTGATTGGTTGAGTAGGATCAAACATTATCAATATCTGACCGCTACTAAGTAATGACTTTAACAGCTCAAGTGACTTTTCTTGTTCAGTTATCTAAGACCACTGAACATATTTTGTGTAAGATTTCTAAGGGATGCTGTAACTTCAGCAAATTAGAACAAAACTTGCTCAAATATGTAGCCATGCCTAACAACCTACGCTTATCAACTGGCCACTTTGGAGCAGGCATATCAATAATAGTTTTAATTTTTGCTGGGTCAGGCCAGATAATTCCTTGTCCTATTATGTATGCCAGTATTTGAGTTCTGACTGTTCAAATCTACATTCTGTTAGATTGAGTTTGAGAGTAGCCTAAAAATCTGTATCCTCCAAAAGCAGTTGAAAATGTCGTTAAAAAACTGCTCTCACTGTAAAGTTCAAGTTGCAAAAACTGTTGAGTTGCATCTGGTGAGGACATAACCCGCGACCGCGATAATTTTGAAAATATCTCAGTAGCGGTTGGCAAAGCAAAGTGTTCTTGTCTGATACACCTGTTTAGATTGGTGGGGTCAAGACAATTGCATAGTGATCCAATTCGCTTCAACACATGCACAGTGGTATAAACACAATGAGTAGGCATTTTAACCTTGTTTATTGTACCTTTAGATTCCATTAAGTCAAGCGTGCTTTTCAATGAATCTCTCAACCCAAACCCTTCTAAAGCTCTGACCTAATGGTTTGCCACCCTCCTTGAGTGTCAAGGTAAGCAAGCTAGATAATTTGCCATACAGAAATATTGGCTACAGCACATGCCATTTCTAATAATTTTATAGTGATACAACTAAGGAAGTCTCAAAGAGTTGTCTCTCCTTGCTCAACAACTATAAAATCATTTATGGTAAAAGTGTGCCTATGTTCGAGCATGAGTGCTACTTTTCTTGCAACCTTGAGTGTTTGTACACTGAATGAAGTTAATTTTTGTATGTTAAAAGTGGTAGTAAGAGTGAAACCCAAACAGACTAAGAGTCGCAGAGCAAGATATTGATAGAAACGGAAAAGTGGCAGCCACCCTTTAAACTACTCAGAAACAGACTCGCAAGTAAGACACCATTGACATGGCAACTTGGCCAGCCAAGAGGGCAAAAAATCACAAACTGTCTGACCAACGCATTAAAAAAAACTATGTTGGTCCCGAAGACTTTAGCCTTGAACTTTTACTTTAGGTATTTTTTTAATGCTTATACTTTGTCACTTTTGGTTTAAACAATACTCATATCGTTCCTTAAACTTGCTTTTTACATACTTTATGGCTTTCACTCTAATATCATTATATTAGTTAGACCACCAAATAATTTTTTTTTCAAATGTTTTATTGCAATAATTACTGCTATTTAGTTTACTTTCCATGGTGCTTTGTGGAAAACATGTGGTAATATATGATCATTGCTTACCACAATAAAGATTGCTGAATTAATAATGATGAAACAAAATCTTAACAAAATCTCAAACCGGCATTCGGCACCATGTAAAACTCGCTTATGCCTTCTATACTTCAGCTTGACAATATTTGGTGAGTTTAGGTCTACTAAATTTTTACAAAGTGAGTTTACAGTCTGTGATTGTGTTATAATAAACAAAGCGTCTGTTTGGGGTTGCCGTGCACGCATTTGGTTTTGTTCGTGGGCACAGACACAAAACTGAGTTATAATTTTGACAATTTCTAAAGTTTGATGATTTGGAAAGTTGAAAACACTTACCATAATTCTTTGACAAATTTCTAAGATTTTTCATTTTAAATTACAATATCAGACAGGGCGGAACCACAAGAAAAGTTTCTTCTTGTTATACTGCTTCTTATGTTTGTACAAAAGTTATTATACAAAAGTTTAATTAACATTTTAATGATGACTAATGCACATAAATACTGGTAATAAGAATTTATAATGTATTAAAATTTGATTTTGACAGTTTTGGGCTATTTCTTATTGCAAGGGAATAGAGCTTTTTCCATTGGTACAAATTGGGAATTTTTTCTCGTTAGTCAAACTGACTTCTAAACAAACTTTTACTCATTAATTTCACTTTAAGGTTGGAAACTGTTGTGATTTACTGTTCTTTGATGTGGTTTGACATTGGGAAACCACTTGAGAAGCATACATGTATATGAGTTATGGAATGGATTTAACTCCCTCTAAAAACATTTGGTTTCTGTAAGCAGGAATGCATGGAAAGTGATGTAGCACTCAAAGGATTACATATTGCTTTTGTTTTATAGCTATACCCTGTGCCTCAGAGGAATACAACCCTCAATTTGTCTTTAGATTTTTCAAAAGTCGCTGCGTTGTTATCAAATCCCTTAATTTGGATTAAAATTGCGTGTTTAGGCTATGCATTAGCAGACCTTTAGTATAACAGTGTTTAGGCTATGCATTAGCAGACCTTTAGTATAACAGTGTTTGTGCTATGCATTAGCAGACCTTTAGTATAACAGTGTTTGTGCTATGCATTAGCAGACCTTTAGTATAACAGTGTTTAGGCTATGCATTAGCAGACCTTTAGTATAACAGTGTTTGTCAAACGCAGGTCTTTGCCTTTTTTCAGAGTTTGCTTCAAATGAAATTTTGCTATAAACACTTTTTCCCGTTGAGTGAGTTTTAACTACTAAAATTAAGATAGATTTGAAGCCATATACGCATAGAAAATAGTGTAAAGCGTGTTAGTGAGTAATAACATGGGTTCTTGGATTTCCTTACCTAATTCAGAGACATTTTTGATAATGAATACCATTATCAGACATTGTGTCCCATGTACAAATGAAGCACTCGTGGCTCATTAGTAATTTCTGCCTCACCATATCAAACACAAAATACAACTCTGATATTACAAACTCTAATGTGACATACTTTATTACTTGTAGTACAACAATTTTTTAAGCCTGTTTTGAAAGATTTTTCTATGCATTTTATTTTGTCTCAAAAATATCATAAAGGAGATGATCTTTTTGCTCATATCAAAAGAGCAAAGACAGGTTTGCTAGCCAAAAAGGTACTAAACTTGTTGCTCAGTTGGAAAAACGTTGAACAATATTCTGGGTTACCAACCAGCTGTAATCAGTGGTCAGAATTAGGGTTTGAACCTGCTGAGTTATTGGCTCAATTGGTACAAGTTTATAAGGCATGTGGCAGGTCTTTGCCTTTTCTCAGAGTTGCTGAATCTCAATTGCTGCAAATGAAAACTACATGATGAGTCATATATGTTATTACATCATGTCCATCATGCTGTTACAATGTCATCAAGTGCACGAATTTGTGGTTTATACTGCACTGACTTATTTTGTGGATGTAGTGGCTTTTGTATTGTATATGATCAGTTGTTGATTGCTCCTAGAACTGGTTGCTGGGGTCGTCTCTGCTTTGCAATAAATGCAATTAAAGCAAACCATATACAAGTAAAGTGTATGACACGGCATCGTAGGCAGGAACCAAATGATCAGAACAACTAAAATTATTAGAAGAATATATAACAGTAGTAAAAGTCTACAGAAACTGAAGCTCAATTAGCAGTACAAAGAATTATGGCTAGTGGAGGAATGAAAGCTCCAGCAGCTCTGGACTTCATCAATGCTCAAGAGTGTTGGAACGATTTGATACAGCTTTTCCAATGGTACAGACTTGCTTCTGGACTAGTTGAACAAAATGTTCAATAACAATATGCTACACTAATTTATATTATGGAAGAAGAGGCAAAGAAGGTATTTACACAGCTAGATGTAGAGCAACTAACCGAGCAGGAAGTCCAGGAAAATGTGCTGCAATTATTTGATAATACTGTACAAGCATTTGAAGGGTACCTTAATCCTACAGACAATCAGGGACATTACTCCGTTATGCTTAGCAATGGTCATCAAAAAAAAGACAAAGTAACAAGGAGTATATCAGAGAACTGTGTGAAATCGCGGATAAGCGCGAATTTCAAGAGCGAGAAAAAACTCTTATGCTAAAAATTAGGCTGTTGGCAGGAAAGTTAGATAAAAGTTTGGCTTGTGAGCTACACCTTGATGCAACAGTCACCATAGAGACAATCAAAGTAAAGATGCATGCTTTAAAGACTATTTTAAGAAACCAACACAAATAGATGGATGGTGAGAAGTCATTAGCCGCATTTCAACATCATGGGAAGCCGAGGAAGAGCCAGGCTGCCCTAAAGTCCCAGCGTAGTGGCGTTAGCAAGGGTGAGAGGGTTGGTACAGGAGGTAAGGCAAATCCAAAGAGTCAGCAGAGGACAGCAGCCAAGGGAGGCAACTAAAAAACTAATGACATTTTCCTAAAAGACTGTAGATTTTGTGGAGGCCGTCACGCTATCAGGAGATGTCCAGCTTGCAACAAACGCTGCAAAAAATGGGAGCAATTTAATCACTTTGCTAAAATGTGTAGATCCAAGTCTAAAGTGCATGATCTTGAATGTAATGAGACTCAAATGAGTGATGAATTTTTGAATCTTGATATTCTTCCTGTACATAATGCTGAAATGTTTGGTAATCAGTGGTTAGTAGACCTTAGAATGGGTAGCTGTCAGCTCAAGGCTAAAGTAGATACTGGAGCTGAAGGTTCAGTAACATCGAAAAATGGTTCAAAATCTCTGGGTATCGAAAGAGTTCGAAAATGCTCTACCTCGATCCCTGGTTAAAGTGGTGGTGTGCTTCCTGTTTTGGGCAGTGTTGAGTTGAAGGTTTCTGTGAATTTTGATGGGAGAGAAAGTCGGTGCAAAAAACTATTTTATATCGTCGATCAGAATTCACAAACCTTGTTGGGAATGCCTGCTTTTAAATCTCTTGACCTAATTCCAAGTATTGAGCAATTGAGAGTGTGCAAGCAAGACTGCGAGGATGTGCTGAGTAAATACTGCAGTGTTTTCAAAAGGTTGGGAAAGTAGTATACACCAGTAAAACTTCAATTACAAAAAAATGCTGCGGCAAAGACTGTACCAAATAGACATGTACCTGAAAAGTTACAGGGAAAACTGAAAACTGAGCTTGAGAGATTAGTGAAGGAAGGCATATTAGCTCAAGATACAGAGTCATCAGAATGGCTAAATCCTCATATTATTGTAAACAAACCAGATGGATCTATTAGACTGTGTTTAGATCCCCAATATTTAAATTCACAACTTGTACGTACATAATGTATGTTATTCACACAAGCTGAGATCTTTGCTAAAATCAAGAGGTCAAAACTATTTTCATGTCTTTATGGAAAACAAGGTTTTCACTAGTTAAAATTGGATTCAGATTCTTTCAAATTTACATGCTTTGTCACTCACTTTGTAAAGTTCAAATATGTTAGACCACCAATGGGTGTCACAGTTGCCCCTGAAATATTCCATCATTTGATGGTGGGTTTGCTGAAAGATATACCTGGGGTGGAGTGCTACATTGATGATGTGTTGATCCATGCAGAGACAGTGCAAGAGTGCAATAAGAGACCCAAACAAGTGTTGGCTTGCTTCCAGAAAGCTGGTATTACACAAAATAGGAACAAGAGTGGGTTTTGCATGCAAAAAATTGTGTTTCTTGGTCATGAGCTTTCAATAGCAGGTATCAGACCAGATCCTGTAAAGATCAATACAGTACAAAATATGGTGGAGCCACAAGATAAAAAAGGAGCACAATCATTTTTTAGTTTTGGTTTTGGTTTTTGAGTTTTGTGCCTTGCAAAGTTTGTAGACAATTTGGCTGAGATTGCCTATAAGAAAAGTGTGTAAAAAGAATGTGCAGTTTGTTGGGAAAGACCACAGAGTGAAGGTTTCAAAGAAATCCAAAGAATGATACTGAGTGCACCCACATTAGCATACCCTAGGACACTTATGTATTCGCGTCATCTAACTTTCGCATTTTCGCGCAGTCATCCTCTCACAAAACTTTCATGAGCAAAACTAAACTATCATAACGAATGAGCCAAAACGCGAAATTAAATAGCTTTGTTCATTGGTATTCATAATGAAATCGTCATTTTAGAAATGCAGGTAACCTTTGTGTGTGGTTTGGCTCATTGGGCAATTTCTGCTAAACTCATTATAGTTAATACGCCAACTGAGCAGCGTGGCAAAGCAAATTGGGATAACAAGTTCTTTTGGAAAAGCGGGCCTGTATTCCCTAGTTGCAAATTGGGACAGCTGACATTAGGCGACTAGTTATGAGAATCTGGGGGTTTGGAGGAGCGGTATCAGCCCCCTCAACAGGTTCATTTCATGTAGGGCCTCAACCGGGCATCTCACGTAAAGTTTAAAAAGGTTTTATCGGAAAGTATAAACATTTTTTCTATTATTTGAGATTTTTTTGTTTTAGGTGATGTGACTGCCAGGACGTTTTCAGATTAAAATAGGCTAAACTTGACCGCAGTTGAAACGCTCAGAAAAAAAACATCTTTTTTCTTTAGAGCGTTTTAACAAAGATCAACTGATTTTATTTTAAGTTCATCCGAAGGTTTTTACTCTTTCGTTGGGCCATTGCCAAACGAATGTTTGGTAAAACTTGACCCTTTGCAAACTTTTATAAAATTCGTTAACAAAAATATTTTGAAGATCATGATAATAATTGTGCCTAAGAACTATTAAAAGTTAACGTCTATCTCTATGGTTTGGAATAAAGTGATATTCTACAACGATAAAAACCGTTCCCGTAGCCGTTGGGAAAATAACTGTTCGAGTTGATGATGTTGAGGTCGAGTTATCTAAAGCAGTTCATCATTGCGTAGGAACGGACCACACAAATCCGTTCGAGTTAACCAAGTGTTCGTGATAAAATTTTACATTTTATCCGAGGGCGAGTTCTCCGAGTTTGACTATACTTAACTGCCAAAAATTCCTAAACAGTTGGGGCGGCTCAGTCGGCCAGCCGCCCGCGGGAATACGGGTCTGTGGAAAAGCCAAGACAAATGAGGAAGATGATGATATCAGTTTAGTCAATGAATTTGTAACTGATGAGGATGAAAGCCTAGTAGGGAAAGTCATAAAATTAAATAATAATTATTGTAGCGATTAATTTTATTACTAACCAAAAAAAATAACAACCTTGAGCCACGGCCACCATGTGCTATAAATACTTGAGATCAAATAGCGGTGCCACATCAGTCACGGCGGCAAGGACCTATAGACATCATTGATAGTCCAAGAAACAAGTAGCAGCAAGCGATCAAGTTGCATTGTCGATCTCGCCCACACATTTCTACCCGCGGTTCACAAATACAAACTAGCCCGCAATTGAAAATTTTGTTTACCAGTAAACTGGACCTGAGGAATCTAATTATGTTTGTCTTGCTGCATTTATTTCCACATCACTAAATTTAGCACTCATCAGATCCGCGAAATTAAGTTGCAGCGAAATTTTACTCCGTACGCTACTCACGAAACTAAATACTAGCGAAATATAAGTGTCCTAGGGTACTATGATTCAGATATGCCAGTGGTAGCATCTGCGGACAGCAGTGCCCATAGTCTAGGTGCAGTTTTGGTGCAGAATGACAGGCTTATTGAATTTGCTGCCAAGTCGCTGACTGATACACAGCAGTGATATTCTCAAATTGAAAAATATTTGTTGGCTAATATAGTGTTTGCTTGCAAATGCTACAGATATTATTTGTGGGGCAGAGAGTCCATTACATTTGAGACTGATCATTAGCCCTTGCTACATCTAATGAAAAAACCGATAGCACAGTTTTCTTTTAGGCTAGCTCAGATGAGACTACATAGAATTGTTGTCCTACCCTTTGTGCTCAGAGCTGAAATATAAACCAGGTAAAGATTTGATACTAGCATGCAGATGTGCACTTTAGGACTTGTCCTGCTGCTACAGATATGTTTGAAGATTTGGGCACAGATCCACTGTTGCAGGTTTGTCAGTTGAGAATAAGGTCAGGGGGGCAATGGACAAATATAGTACAGCTACGTTAGTGGATGGAGAGTTGCCTACAGTTCTCAAATACATTAGAAATGGGTGGCCAGTTTTTCGCAACTCCTGTGTTAAACATGCTCTAGCCTATTATAATCTCAAAGCATCATTGTCAGAAGTAGACGCTATAGTAATGTATGGCACAAGAGTTGTCATTGCAATAGCTATGAGACCCCATGTAGTCAATATGCTGCACTCTGCTCACCAAGGAGTCAGCAAAACTCTACAACAGCTCCAAATTCTGTTCTTTTGCCGAAGTTAGGAAATGGCATTGAAGAAAAATGTTTGTTTACAAGCTGAAGACATCAACAAGAAAAAACCATTGATTCCATTTGTTACATCAGATCACCCATAACAAGTTGTAGGTGCATATCTATTTAGTATCAGTGGTGAAAACAACTTAATGGTAGTACATCATCTTACCAAATGGCCAATAGTGAAAGCATTGAAAGGTAGCACAACTGGCAGAGCAGTGATAAGTGGGCACAATGACATTTTTGCAGAATGGGGTATTCCTCAAAATTTTGTGTCCGATAATGGCCCGCAATTTGGTTGCACAGAGTTTAGAAAATTTTGTCAAATTTGGAAAATTGAGCATGCATCCAGTTCAATTTTGCACCCATATGAAAATGGCCAAGTAGAAAAGTGTATTGGCACTGTTAAAGCTACAATGGGAAATTGTCTAGCCAGTCATCAATCATGGCAATTAGGCTTGCTTGCTATTAGAAACACTCCAGTAGGGAAAAGTTTCTTGTTACCAGCTCAATATGTGCAAGGCAGGCTGCTTAGGGAAACCATACCAGTTGAGCCCACTAAACTTTTGTTTGCTGGGTATGATGTAAGCCCACTTCGGAATAGGCTCAAAGAAGTCCAAGCTAAAAATAAATCCTATCATGATGCTCAGGCTGGAAATCACCTGAGTGTTTTGCTTCAGAGCCAATCATGTTATTTCAGGACTGCTAAAGGTTCATGGGTGCCTTGAAAGATTTTAAAATCTATGGACGACAGGTCATATTTCACTAGCAGACCTGATGGTCTGAGTATAGAAGGAACAGAAAAGATATAAGAGTGTCTAAAATGTGTGAGGAGAGTGAGTGTGAGAGTGATTGGAAAGCAACTGTTGGCTTGGGTCTTTGTAGTTGTGCAAATGAACAAACTGCAGAGAACGCTGAGGCAGTTGACCAGCCTGAAATGGCAGGCAGGGTGGTGTCGATTTGGAACCAGCAGATAGAGAGACAGTACCTACATGTAGCTATGATTTGAGACCAATAAACTTAATAAGGCGACCATTAAAATATGATGGGGCTGTCATGTATTAGTTTTGTTTTTATTCTCATAAGCTGCAGCCTGAAGCCTTGACGGTTGATTCTAGGGTCTACTTGCTAGTTTGTTGTTGATGTTTATTTTAGTTATGGCATACATGCATGTTTATACTTTCTTTAATGGAGTTGCATTCACTGTTTCATGTAGATTTGATACTTATGTGAGGTAAAAAAATGTTTTGCTATTTTATGTTAAATATTGTATTGTGTAGTGACATTTTTACTTTTAGCACTAAATAGCTAGTTTTGTTGTGAACAAAAGCATATTGTAATTCAGTGTTTTATTTGCTTTTTTAATATTTTATTTACTTTTGGAAAGAAAGGAAGTGTTATGGTATCATGTACACCATGCTGTTACAATGTCATCAAGTGCACCAATTTCTGGTTTATAATGCACTGACTTATTATGTGTATTAGCTGGATGTAGTGGCTTTTGCATTATTTATGATCAGTTGTTATTTGCTCCTAAAACTGGTTGATTGTATCTTCTCTGTTCTTCAATAAATGTAATTAAAGTGAACCATATATAGGTCAAGTGTATGACAACATAGCGATATATTTACAAAAAATTAACATACTAGTAATTATACTCAACAAGAGATAAATCAAACAAAAAGTTCCGTTACTCACCGTTCAAATGGTCATTGCTAAGATTCTCTTCTGGCATAGTTTTTCGCATTTAATGCTCTTTTTTGTAGTATTTGCCTACTAGCTCACATTTTTTGGTAATTTAATTGTTTGGTACATCTACTACCATTCATCCATCTGTTTATTTGTGCATAAATCAGGATTCCTGACAGAAATCTGTCTTACAGCATTGCAATTCTGTATTAACAGCTGTAGCAGTTTTTTCTTTTAGTGAGAGGAATATTACGTTGAAGAAGTGTCGTTTTGCATGCCCTGTGATTTTCACTAAAAATTTTTCACTTATTTTATTATTTTGCCAATTGTAGTATTGCCGAAGGCGTCAAAAACAGGCTTTTTTGCTGATGCCGTTTATGAATGAATTTTTTCAGCTGAACGTTGCCCACCTCTGATCCTGGCTGAACTATTATTGATCAAATGATTTGAGTCAGAAAATTCATACAAACTCATCTGTGTTCACTATGCTAATTGAGTAATGTCCAAATTTATTTAGGTAAATTTTACTAAGTAGGTGAGCTGAGTACTAATTATTAATCTTTGTCAAACAAGCAAACAATAGCTGGTACAAAACATTGATTGGCGAAAATACAGTTACACTTTTAGTAAAGGGAACTTGTTAAAAATTAGAGATTTTGCTACATCCTTCACGGAAATTAGCCAACAAGCGTAGGCAGTGTCTTGTATAGAAGCGAGATAATATTTGTAATATGAGTAACACAATTGCAGTAACGATAATAACAATGTTAAATGGGTACGACCGTAGTAATGCAATAAGAATATGATATGTAGTTGTGATAAAGTCGGTGTAAGCTACAAGATAAAAATCTAAAGTTACTCAGGAATGGCGCTTTTTCTGTATCTGGTTCAGAGCTCTTCAGTCCGGTCGGATAAATGTAGATTAAATACAAGTGGATATCATGCGTTAAATACAAAAGTTATGCGTAATGAAATTACCATCACCAGATTAAAAATAACTGTAAAAGGTACTTACAGCTACACTATTACAATAAAAATAATCAACTGATACTATACGATAGTATTGGTCGAACAGTACCATCTAGCAGCCCTATCCTATTGTTACTACTACACAATTGTTCGTTAAAGGGCGATTTCTGGTAGACAGCCGCACGATCTTCATCTATTTGACTGTTATCATCTTTAGCTCTCCAGGCAGCTCCTCCATCGAGAGTTGTCCTTTCTCTATAAATTCTCTTCATTAGTCTAAAAAACTTTGTTTTAACTTTCATGAACCTCAGATAGCAACTAGGTAAATAGGGAATCTTTATATACACATATTTGCATCTCAATGTTTTTGGTTGTTTGTTGGTATACAGTGAAACTCGGATAACTCAAACTTCAAGGGACCGAGCAAAAGTGTTCGAATTATCAGAGTGTTCAAGTTATCAGAGCACTGTCACAAGTCTATGTATTTACTTATTTATTAGTAGATACATGAACATATACAAACTATAATATAAATCAAAAGCACAAATGGCTTGTTTCAAATTAAATGCTTCTAATGTAAAGTTTAAAACGTTTTTATCAAAAAGTATAGAGATTTTTCTATCACTTGAGATTGGTTTGTTGTTTGAGGTGATGTTATTGCCAGGACGTTTTTTAGATTGACATTGGCAAAACTTGATCGTTGCTGAAATGCTAAAAAAAAAGACATCTTTTTCTTTTGAGCATTTTACCCACGATCAATTTTGCCGATTTTTCTTGAAGTTTATGCAAAGATTATCTTACTTTACCTGGCATTCGGTAAGAGCAACACTCCGAGGCAGTTCAATTAAAAGTTTTACGAGGTTTTACGGTACATTCTATATCACTAACATTTTTTGAATGGATACTTATTGAATGTACACACGTATTCTGTGTTTAGGTCAAACGATGAATAGTTTTTTTAGCTAAGACAACGTATACGTTTAATTACAACAATTTTTAAGACGTTTTAAACATTCAACATTCCGACGTTGATTCAACACGGAATCAACGTCGGAAAACTATTCATCACGGGCTAGCCGGGTCACGCACTCAAGGATTTTCGCCACGCAAATACAAAACAAAAACAACATGCTGTTTTTGTTTTGTATGTGCGTGGCGAAAATCCTTGCGCTCGTGACCCGGCTAGCCCGTGCTATTCATCGTATAGCAGTATAAATCAAATTTCACCAAACCTTTAGAACAGTCGTTGACAAAAATATTTTGCCGATGGAGGTAGTAACGACGCTTATGAATTACGAAAAGTTGAGGTTTACCTCTATGGTTTGGAATAAAGTGATTTTCTAAAGCGATAGCAACCGTTTCGGTAGCCGTTGGGCAAAAAACAGTTCGAATTAACAGTGTCGAGTTTGAGTTATATAGAGCCATTTATCATTGCGTGGGAACGGACCAAGCAAATCCAGTCGAGTTAACTATGTGTTCGCTATATCCGAGGGCGAGTTATCCATGTTTCACTGTATTTGCATGCTGGTCGTTGGTGTGTGCAGTTAGGGCGACAAAGTTTTAGGAATCGATCAAAGGCCCGATTTAAACCTCCATGTCTGCAACATGCTAAACAACTAGCTCTTGAATGCTAAAAAATTAAACTACATGTTCAAAAAGTTGTAGTGATGAATAAATGTAAACACACTTATGCACCTGCCAATCCTTAATGGCTTCACTCTTCAGATAGTGAACTTCATGGTTCAGCTAGCGCACTAGATGATAATGATTGCGTGAGGGAGCATGACGCAATCTTTTCCTTTGTGGACTGAAATTATAATTACGGCTCTTATTATAGTAAAATTACTAGTTTAGGTTACTCCAATCCGTTGAGTGAAAAGACTGGACCAGTTAAAAATAAGTTTTTGATGAAAATTGTTTTTATTACATATGCAACGGCAGGCATTCATTTATTCTCTTATCTATCCTCTTTCCTATCATAATGTCTTTTTAGTTCATGTGATGATTGATGCATTTTGTCTATCAGCAACTGCTTTTGTGACTGTGTGTTTAATGAATATGACTAAACTTTTGGTATGTTTATATAGTTATGGTTATATTATGGGATGTTCTTGAGCTCTGGGAAAATATCTAACATAATGTTCAGTAGTCATTAAATATATTTCAATAAGCGGAAAGTGAGTAGTTCCTAACTAAAAGAACCCTTACTCTACAGGTCAGGTTTCCAATTATTACTACTGGAAACTAAAAAACTAAAAATACAACATGTTTCTGTTCATGCTATATACAACAGCCTCATTCATCTCTAATCTTTTGCAAGTAAAGATACAATGGTACCTCAATTAATATTTACATGCCAGACTGGAATAGACTCTGGTTAAGCAATTATAACCAATACTTGCAGCCCGCATCTGTTACCTAGAATAAGGTAACTGCATGTTCAAGCAAAATTTGAGCAGACGCAGTGGCAAGACAAGAAATCTTAACAACTTACCTGAATTGCTGTACAGTAGTGATGTTCTGGATTAAGATTAGTCACACTTTCTGGAATAGCAGCCTGCGCATTAGCTTCTACTGTCAACATTAGGCACGTCAGCAGACTGTCACCAGGGAGATGTAAAAACTAGTTTAATTACACATAACATTAAACTTGTTAGAAAGACGGGAATAAAAATTGAGATTAAAAAATCCAAATTTGTGCGCAAAATTTTATCGATCTTGAGGTCTATATTACTGGTTGCTGTTTTTGGAGGCCAATAATGAATACCTACCGAACAAATGAAATTTGCTAAGTTTTTTGATAATTTTAATTGTTTGTTTGTTGTTCTTAAAAACTAAAGACAAATATGCTACTCAAATCAAAAATAAGGGAATAGGCTAAAATTTCCAAAAGGCAGTTAGAAGATAGTTAGTTTTACAGGGAGGGAATGTTTTATCCTTGACTACGGTTGTCATGGTCAGAGGCAGATAAAGGTATGATATCACCATCACAATGCTTAACAGAGTCTTAAGTCGGTGGGTGAAAGTCTTCAGTCAGCAGTAGCTTGCTCTTCGTGAGCTGATGTACAAGTAGGCGTGTAACAAACAAACATGTAATTGGAACAAGTATGACTAGTAGGAAGTCGGGTCTTCTTGAGCTATTGTAGGCATGTTTGCATTTATTTTAGATGATGTTAATAAATGCAACTTAACAGTTGAGTAGTTTGGGTGAATGCGTCCAAGTGTTTTAGATGGTCTATTGCTAGTATCAAAGAGTAGTGGTATTCTAGCAGAACCAATAGCCTAGCTTTAATTAGCCTGTTTTGATTTCACTGCACTGGTATATAAACTTATCCTACGCCCTTGACTACATCTCCACTTATTTACTGAGGGGGGGGGCAGGCAACTTCTTGCAATACTTCTTCCAAGTGAGCCTGGTGGCCTGCAGGTATTACTAAAATATGCTGGGTTTGCGTGGCATATTGCTAGTTATTTGCTGTGTTTACCTGCATAAATTTGTGATGCTGATTTCAAGGCTCTAAGTGTCTAGATTTCAGTAGTATGAATTACTAATGGTTCAGACAGTTGAGGTTCAACAGTTGGCTTCTCTACATGCTTTTCATAACATTCTTCAATCATCAGGTTCAGGAGCAGTTGTGTCGAGTACTATACATGGCGCCAATGACTGCAGCAGAAACTTGGCAATTGTATGGCTTGTTTTGTGGTCTATTGGTGCTTGTGCACTTAAATAAACTAGTGACAGCTTTTTACTGCAGACTACTATTAGCATGCATGAAGGTGACTGGTTAATTGGGGAATTTCCTTGCGTAGGGCATAAGGGTTCCTCAGTGCAACCTGGCATAGCTAATAATAAAATAGTAATGTATGGCTGTCGGCCAGATATCAACAATGACTTGCATTTTAGCGATGCACGCTTGGCTCAAACAGTATGGTGGAGAAGAGGTCATCTAGTTCTCAGTATCTACCACTTCCGGAACTGTCAGATTAATGTGAACAAATGCCATTTCACATGCCCGATGTGCAAAGGACAAAAGTGGATCTTTAGTGTGCCCAGTTTTTGTAAGTGTGGTGTACGGAGCCTCCAAGTTATTGTCTAGATCCAAAAGATCCATCAATTTAAGTTTGACAGCTTGCTGAGAGCTTTTTGTAAGATCGGCATTAGGCAGGACTCACACCAACAACCCCATGGTTGAGAGTCAAAGGCGCTACCATTAATACACCCTGACACTCCACAGGCATTGCTAAATACTCATCTATTGCAAAGTGCTCATGGTTGTCAGCACTTTAACTATGAAAAGCATTAGATGCTCTTGTCTCCTCAAGCACTACAGTGTTTTCCAAAACTAAAACTTCAAGAAGTGGCTCGGCTGCTTTGTGAGAGTTGCTTTGAGTGGCTTGAGCATTTGCAGCTTTTTGGTCGATAACCCCGTTGACGCCAAGCGCCTCCCTTTGAGCCATTTAAACCGCAACTGTCTCTGCGGCTCCAAGGTTGTCAAACTCAGGCAATGCCAGCTTAGCTTTTTTTCAGCATCTGCAAAACATGTAATTTCGTACTGAAATTCTATCTCATTTTTAATGTTTTCAATTACAGCATTTGCAAGAGATGCAAAAATGGTGCAATTGTCAATTGATCCTGCTTTGTTTTCAGCAGAGACCTTGTCCTGAGTACTGCTGGAAGCAACAAAAGAAGCTGGGTTAGTGGCTTTAAATTTTGCAGGCATTTATCTCAACCACTATTCATGGGCATCCAAGAAATTGTGGCCGTTGCCTTGGTGGCTCCCATGATTGAGGTAAATAGCCATTAGACTGGACAGCTTTTCTCATTGCAAAAGCTTCTATTTGCATAAGATGTATTTTTTTGTATTTGGTCGATGAAAAAATGATTACAGTTACAGTAATTACCAGAGCTTGAATTGTTGTTGACATCAACATCAAGCGCATTATTGTTATTTGTGAGCTCGGACTCAACGCTAATAATAGCTTGCAAAAGCTTGGGCAAAAACTATCCTGCTAAATCTTGCACGCTTTCACATATTTTTGCTTTTAGGCCTTTTTAAAAGTGAACTAGCACAAATAAGCTTTTCTCCCATTCTTCACCCTGGCTCACTGATTTTTCTGAATCTTTTTTAATAGTGTTTCAGAGTTTTACTCTCCTCCTGTTTGAGTGAAAAAATTTCTATAGCCACTTCCTCGGACTTTCGTTAAGGACTTAGCATATTTCTTAATAACCGTTTAAAGTACCATAACTGACATGTTCGCCTTTTTCTTCTACAATTTCTCGGCAATACATAGCAGTCGAATACTTTAGATAAACTAGTGAGATGCTTGTATTCAGTTTCAGAGATGTCATTTAATACACAATGCATTTCAATTTTTTTGATAAACGTTTCAAAATGTTCATCTATCGATTTACCTGTGAAGGACAAGCCAACTTTCACCCAGTCTTTTCTATAACTGGTAAGCATAGTATTGTGTCTGTACTCAATCCTACCTTTTTGAATCCTACAAAAAGGTGAGCTTGCATTGGCTGGCTCCTTTCTGCCCTCATAATTATCTGGAACCTACAAAGAGGAGAGCTTGTTATAGCAGGCTCCTTTTTGTTTGTAACTGGCTCAAAATTTAAGGAGAAGGCAGGCTGGTTCCCTCCTGTTCATATTTTCCATTTTCACTGCTCAGGACTCTAACATAGCTTTCAAGCGTCTGGTTTGCTTATCTAACTGGTGCTCTACACAGTCTGCAAGCATTCTGTATGTCTCATCCGCATACAGGTGAGCAACTTCATGTTTTTTTTTCCATTCTTCTCTCTTATGCCTCAATGGGTTCTAGCACCTTCATCTTCCAAGGTGAAGATGAAGGTGCTAGAATCACTCAGTGTGATCATAGTCTCTGTGTCCTTCTCATGCTTCTCTTCAGCTTTTGCTGGTCATAGTCTGATATGCCTTCTGATTTTGGCTTCCTCAATCGCTAGCTCTTTTCCTCCCAATTCTTTCCGGAGCTTCTGACGCCAGAATGTGAAAGTACAGTCAAACATAAATAACTCGAACTTCACGGGACCGAGCAAAAGTGTTCGAATTATCAGAGCGTTCTAGTTATCAGAGCACTGTCACAAGTCCATGTATTTACTTATTTATTAGTAGATACATGTACATATACAAACTATAATATAAATCAAAAGCACAAATGGTTTGTTTCAAATTAAATGCTTCTAATGTAAAGTTTAAAACGTTTTTATCAAAAAGTATAGAGATTTTTCTATCACTTGAGATTGGTTTGTTGTTTGAGATGATGTTATTTCCAGGACGTTTTTCAGATCGACATTGGCAAAACTTGATCGTTGTTGAAATGCTCAAAAGAAAAGACATATTTTTCTTTTGAGCGTTTTACCCACGATAAATTTTGTCGATTTTTCTTGAAGTTTATGCAAAGATAACTTTACTTTACTTGGGATTCGTTAAGAGCAACACTCCGAGGCAGTTCAATTAAAGGTTTTCCGAGGTTTTACGGTACATTGTATATCACTCACGCTTTTTGAATAGATACTTATTGAATGTACACACGTATTCTGTGTTTAGGTCAAACGATAAATAGTTTTTTTTAGCTAAGACGACGTATACGTTTAATTACCACAATTTTTAAGACGTTTTAAACATTCAACATTCCGACGTTGATTGAACACGAAATCAACGTCGGAAAACTATTCGTCACGGGCTAACCGGGTCACGCACCCAAGGATTTTCGACGCGCACATACAAAACAACAAGCTGTTTTTGTTTTGTATGTGCGTGGCGAAAATCCTTGCGTGCGTGACCCGGCTAGCCCGTGCTACTCATCGTATAGCAGTATAAGTCAAATTTCACCAAACCTTTAGAAAAGTCGTTGACAGAAAAATTTTGCCGATGGTGGTAATAACGACGCTTATGAATTACGAAAAGATGAGGTTTACCTCTATGGCTTTGAAAAAAGTGATTTTCTAAAGCGATAACAACCGTTTCGATATCCGTTGGGCAAAAAAACAGTTCAAATTAACAGTGTTGAGTTCGAGTTATCTATAGCAATTTATCATTACGTGGGAACGGACCAAAGAAACCGTTCGAGTTAACCATGTGTTCGAGCTATCCGTGGGCGAGTTATCCATGTTAGACTGTATACTGAATTCACACTTATTGTTTCGTCGTGAAGTTTTGTGCAAATAAAACTATCACTTTAAACTTCAAACAAGATAATATATTTGAGTAGTGTACAGTGTACATATCGCACAAACATATTAAAAGACTCACTAGGATTGCTTCTTTTATATAAAACTACGTTGGCATGACTGATGTCAACACATAAACATTGCGAAACACAACTTGATATTCAACATTAGCTTAAAACATACATTTTATCTTCGAGACACCTAATGACCTAACCACAATTCACAGACAGATGTATCATAACAATGGTTTCAAGAAAAAACCTTTAAGACAAACACAGGATGAGATTTTCCTTTTTAGACACAGTTTATAGCAATGCATGTCAACATTGACTGTCAGTGTATATATATCCTAAACATCACATACCTGTGGAAATGAGTGGCCTTTCTTGAAATGTTATCGCAAAGTTACTGTAACGAAATAATGGTTCTCGAATAACTGCCTAGCAGCAGCAATTGCTAGGACCAACGTAATCAGGTCAACACCGATGAGTCATTCAGATTCAAATTTTCTTCTTCTTTGAGATATCCTCATAGCTTACATATTTTTAACTTTTATAGGGAAATCATTGTTTTCTGATAAATTTTACTGGTTTCATAGACAATGATTGTAGTAATTTTGAAATAGTTTGATGAGAATAGCACATATTCGATGTTTATTTACAACAATATGTTCATTTTTATTCTAGACAGCAAAGTCTATTCTAGAAAGTAAAACTAATAACAAATATTTTATACCCATGCAATAAAAGAAAACAAAATCATATCTTACTATAAAAAGAGCTACATCTACCTTTGCCTCATCTATCTGCATCAAGAGGTCATGGTTAGGATAAAAAAAAGCTTTTAGTGATACTCCCAACTGGTAATATTATATTGAAAGATGAACGCTGTAACACCTGCACCCATAGATTGCCTTTAACAATTATTAATAATTGCGCAGCTATACCTATTCTCTGTTTTGACGACGCATCCGACAAACTATCACGATTGACTAAATTGTCATAAAAGTTGTCTTTATAATATATAGAATGCTATTCGTACATCATTTTTTGGACAAGTATGCTTGAATATGTGACCACTCAAATTGATTTTGAGAAGTTGTTCCTACTTGACAATTTGGACTAGACAAAATTCTTTCTGCAGTTCATAGAAAAACTTTGCATCATTTTTTTACTTTATTTTTAATTTAAGTTTTAGGATGTATACGTTGTAGAACCCTCTACTGTATATGCTATACAGTTATTTATATATCTGCATCTGTATTACATACTCTGTACAAATGTAAGCCCTCATGTTTGTTAAATTTGTGCAAAAGACAAACCTAATTATGAACAGTAACAGGTAGACAAACCGCAGAGTAAATTAAGTAGAGAGCAGATAAAAATAACTAAGCATAGACATAGAATTGAATTAGTAACAACTAAGTATAGACATAAAGAAGAGTTTGTAATGACTACTCATAGACATAGAGTGTCATTAGTAACAACTAAGCACATATATTTAATGAATAACATAAAATAATAAGAAAGGTAACCCAAGCAGCTGTACTGTAAATCATATTAACTGGTTGTCCTGAGCTCTGAATGCTATTTACAATATTACTGTTATATTAAAAACTCCTACAATGTCAGCGAGCTATGAGCAGTATCAAGAATTTGTGAGAATATGGCTGGTTACTAATACAAACCATGCTGCACAATAATAACTTGCAAAGAGCAAACAACTTCAAAGTATATTTAACAAATTTTAATCAACTCTGCTATTAGTTAGCAAAATTGCTGGTTATTTGCTTACTCATTTTTTTCTATCTAAAACTTGATTCGTTCTCTATAGGAGGATGACTCAAAGAGGCAAGTAGTTCCAGTTTTAGCTAGCTCAGGGAAGATAAGTCTAAAAAGAGATAATGATTTTGATAATACTGATAGGGAATTGGCGAAGATAATAGAAGATGAGGTAAGTAACATAACTTGGTAGTATGTTCACATGTATATTCATTTATTATTATTTAATTGTAATTGATTTGGAAAGCTTGTGATACTACCCTGAGAAGAGGCGATGTGGATATGCAAGATAAGCTGCATGTTCACAAGTTGCATATAGCGTATAGCCACACTCCACATTTTAAAAATGACAATATTCAGGCTTCTGTCTATTTAAATTAAACAAGACCAATTCTATCGATACTACTAGAGTTCCTTACATTATTTGCATCTGTAAATAAATGATGTTATGTCTCGTACTTCTAACATGAATAATTGTTTGCTATGCATTTTTTCAAGTTTACTTGATGTTCTTGTCAAAGTTTCTAATATACTAAACAGAAAATAACTTAAAATTTCCAATAAGGCAATTTTGGTTAAATTTAACTTTCAAAATAATGTAGCTACATGAACAGTAATATCCTTATGTGTAGCGTGATAGTGTAATATGAATTCTCACAAAATGCATAAAATAGAGGTGGTAAAATGTTCTTTTACTAAAATAGACATTACAATTTATACGATTATAGTCATACAAGGTAATATATTTTTATACCTTTTATAAAATACGTAATATAGAAGATAAAAATTCACTCATTCAATATTTTCTACACTATGATTATAACAACACTAATAATAATACTATATATTACAATGTATCCTTATTTACCATAATGTACACATATATGAGAACATTTAATGCCACAATTATACCTTAAAGTAATGAAAAACATTATATTATAATACAACATAACATAATATAATTTAGTATAAACTTTATGATGATATTTACTATATATTTTATTGTAATCTTCATATTATACTATTTACTATAACTTACATTAAGGTAATCTTTGCTGTAATTCTTGCCCGATCTTTGTTGTAATCTTCACCATAATCTTCACCGTAATCTTTACCATAATATTTGCCTTAATCTTTACCGTAATATTTGCCATAATATTTGCCGCAATATTTACCATAATAATTTTTGGTAATTAATTAATTCCGTAATTTTTGCTGCACAATGTACCGTAATACTTACTACAATTGTAATTTTTACCGTAAGCTTTGTGGTGGTCTTTACCAATATATTTATCGTATTTTTCACCATATTCTTCGCCGTAATCATTGCCGTAATCTTCATTGTATTCTTTGTGGGAATCTTTGCCGTAATCTATACCATAGTCTTTGCTGTATTTTTGCAGTAATCTTTGACGTAGTCTTTGCTGTAATCCTCGCTGTAATCTTAGCCGTAATCTTTGCAGTGATCTTTGCCATAATCTTCATCGTAATCTTCCCCATAATCTTTGCCATAATCTTTGTCGTAACTTTCACCGTATTCTTTGCCGTAATCTATACCATAGTCTTTGCTGTATTTTTTGCAGTAATCTTTGCCGCCATGTTTGCTGTAATCTTCACCGTAATCTTAGCCGTAATCTTTGCCAAAATCCTCACCATAATCTTTGCCGTAATCTTTGCCATAATATTTACCATAACCTTCCCCGTAATCTCCGCCGTATTTTCCGCCATAATCTTCGCCATTATTTTTGCCGTATTCTTCGATGTAATCTTCACTAGAAATATAGTCTCAGCTGTTTGTTCTACAATTGTAAGTTATGGCTGGCTTCGAGAAAGTTTGTATCATGTGAATATTGATCTCCCAACCATCAGCATAGCACCCCAACGCGCTATCTTCTGCCTAATCACAACCAATTATTATTGTAGAATAATTGTACGTATAGGTATTACACCTAACAATCTCTTGCTGAACATCGGACTGCCAGGGTATTAGTATAGCATAATACGATATGTTAGAGAATAATTTAATAGATTTTTATCTATTGCATTAAAGTATACTATGATAAAAATGTGACAACATATTTTGTTTTGTATGGTTTGCTGTAATATACTATGTTGGAACCAAACATAACGTAATACAATTTATATATATATTAATCTTAGTGTTTGTCTGTTTTCCTGTGTCCAGTTATAGCTATAGTTATCGAACTGTAAACTCTTTATCGCTCTGGATTTAAACTTGGAACCTCCAGGTTGCAGACAAGTGTGCCACCAGGTTAGGCGGCTACATTGCTATACAATGAAATAATTGTGGGCACGCTCATTACACCAGTCAAACTTTACAATCATGAAGCACTTTTGGACGTGCTATTGATTACCACTAGCATGCTTGAAGATCACAATTGACTGCATGAAAGATAATTATGTGTAACAATCCTCTTATAATAGTGAGTTAATATACTTGCTTATAAGCTAATTATAGTCAGCTTGAGTTACTCTTAAGTTACTCAAACTCAGTGGGTAATTATTTTGTTACCCAGGCAATGCCAAGCATTCAGCTAGTAAAATATAATACAGAAGAATATGGAATACTTGTATTTTTGCTTGTAGCCTTCGGAAACAGATCAGATTTCCTAAATAATATTCTTATCCTTGCGTGACCAAAAACAAGAATTGTTTAGTATTCACTAGTTAGGCACTGTGTAACCCAGACTACTACGGGGGAGGCATGCAAATACTCTGAGGGACAAGAAAGGAAACTGATGTATATATCAAGAACAAAGCCTGAGAGTTTGAGCATAACAAACAAAAACAACAGCAAAGAGATATACAGAGACAGTTTCGAGGAACTGAAGCCTATCTGAAGATGAATGGAAAATAATATTCTGACACCAGCTCATTGTCAAAAAGTGGTTGATGAAAATTCCTTAGAGCGGCTCTACTAAAACTTTTTATTTCAGTTATTTTTTGGACTTCACAAAAGTAACAGTTCAAGTTCATTTGAGATTGATTAGCTCTACCTCCAAAAGCTGAAATAAGCTAAATAGCAAAGCAGAGGTCTGTGTAGCAGAAGTGAATAATTGGGATGAGGAAATGCAACAATTTTGAAGCAGACAATGATAGTCATAGGTGAGACTTGATATATTCTTTGGATTCTGGATTTGTAAATTGCGGTAAGAAAATTTAAAAGCTCACGTAATTATATTAACCATAACTGTGAAACATTACAGCATATTTTGTAATTACTGCCAGCTGCTGACAGAAATAAACAACCTTAAATGTAAGGATTCCAACTCGGTTTTGTCTGGGTCATGAACTTCAGTTGATGCGTTTCAACACAATACCTCACTATTAACTATATTATAAAATGACTCAACATGAATGCAAGCATTGGGGTTAGTGAGTACATCGAGTAGAATGATGTGATCATTCATGAATTTTCAAAAGCAAGTTAGTTGTTTGTATAATGGACAATTTGACTATCAGAAAAAGTAATGCAGGTATCGTAGATTGGAACATTAGGTTTCAATGATATAAATATACAATGTATGGGAAGTACTTGTGTATAAATTTGGTGAGATAGTGGGAACATAGTTCTTTTCAGCTTTAATATTTACTGAAGTGATAATATAACTAATTTATAAAGTTAGTTTTATAATCAGAGATACTAATATATAAAGTAAGTTAGTTATACAAGTCAGTGGTACTAATATATAGAGTCAGTAAGTTTTATAAGTAAGTAGTACTAATATATAGAGTAAGTTAGTTCTATAAGTCACTAGTACTAATATATATATAGAGTAAGTTAGTTATATAAGTAAGTCATACAAAGACGCAGAGTAAGTTAGTTTTAAAACTCAGTACTACTGATTTACTGAGCATATTTGATATCATTTACTAGACCATGTTTCCTCAAGTTTTACATCATCATAGAATTGTTATGTAACATTTTGTGACAGTGTTTACATTTCGATTATGCTTTATGACAGACAATAAGAAAAAAATGATAAAGAAGCCTGACACTCAAGTCATGTAGTCCACCATATTTGTATGACTTTGATAAATAACACTGAAACAAACATTCTCTAATGTCATGCATTTTTGAGTTTTAATAAAGTTGAAAAGGTTTATCTAGCTAATTATAGTTTAGTCTTAAACCACAAATCAACATAATCAATCAATTCCTTAATGAGTTGATTTCATTAATTAGAATGTTATTTAAAATAATCAAATAAAACTTAAAAATACTAAATAAATGAAAAAGTATTTAACAATTTCAAATTTTCATTGCTATTTCATGCATCATCTTCGATAGATGTCGATCAATTCTAATACTTCGGAAGAGTATTACTTCTTGTAATTATTAATGATTAATTCTTTTGAAAATACTAAATTTACTTTTTATTGCTACATTTTTAGTGATTGGCCAAATATTGTGCTTTTGAAAGCATGCTGTTCTCCTGCAGGCTGCAGGAGAACAGCATGCAAAAATGCTGACAAGCAGGTCCTGCTGACAGCAGGTCTCTGTATTTCAGATGGATTATACCCTGCCTATTTTACCAGTGTCAGCTTTTTGTGATAGCCTGTGATGGCATTGCTAGAGATAAGAAATAGGGGTAACTAGATTAAATAGCTTTTATTCACATATGATGGGAAGATTAGGCGTAAAAGTCTTTTATCAAGTATCTGGTGAATCATGCTGTAATATTTATAACAGCACCATTTCATCCACACCAGCTATGATTTCATTTTTTCCAGCTAAAAAATTCCTTTCACAAGTGTTTATTCTATTAAAATTGTTGATATTTTTACTATCTGTATTTCAGGCACTCATAAAGTGACAGAATCTACTGATCGCTGTCCAGGGATTTGATGGAAACTTCTGTCAAAAATGAATTAATCATTGTTCACCAAAATTCTCCCAGAGAATCTTTTTATCAAGCAGAATAACAGATTTATGCATTTGGTTAGTGATTTACAAAAATGTTTTTTCAGTATGAAGTTGGTTTTACTGCAAATTTTTAAAATATTTTTGTACAGATACAATTGGAGAAACATCAAATAATATTATTAATACAAAAGCAATGAAAACAAAACAGGCTTACTTTGTACACAGCTGTATGATGGCATTGTAATTCATTATTGATATTGATATATTCAGGTTTTCAGGTTACTTTGAAAATTGAACTTAGTTAGTTAAAAATTATACAGTTATACAATTTATATGTAAGAAAAATAGTTTTAGTTGAAAGCATTGGAGAGAAATTTTGTAATAAATTATCATATAAAAACTTGCTTGCTTGGTTTGCCTTATTATTATGTTATTATATTATGATTACCGTTTCACATATAATATGATGAGCAATAAATGTAGTGATTTAAGTAAAACTCATTATTTGAAGTATTTTATTTATAAGTTTTGAACGCTAATTTTAGATTACATTATGGAAAAAGGCTATGTAGTCAAGCAACAGAAGCGTAATGTCATCCAGGTATTGGCTGCTGTTATAGCAATATCTGCTCTGGTTGTCTCTGTCTACTCTCAAATAACTTACCAGTGGTTACAGAAGGATGTTGATCATTTAACCGCCAGACTAGATCAGATAGAAGAAAATGGGATACAGGTGAGAAGTTATGAAATATGTATATTAGAATAACTACACTTGACCCTGGTAATAGCCAATATTACAAGAGGTTACTTTAAACTGGTCCAAATATGAGTGTGCAGGAGAGTTTAATTACTTGTGCTTTGTTATCACATTGTGAATGGTTACATGAGAGTTTGTTTTCATTTGAAAATTAGTTTTTTTCAACATGTTTGAGTGTCTAAAAATGCAGGTACATATAAATGACTAAGGACTTGTAACTCTACATGTATATAACACACAATATGATACTGAAGCATACTCAAAAGATTTCGTGAAACATATAGACATTGGACTTAAAACATGCATTTTTGGCTAGCATACAATCCTTTTTAGCATGAAACTTTGTTTATAGAAAAAAGAATCAAGAAATGATGTTGCATCAATTCTTAAAGATTTAACCAAAATATAAATGAATTTGAGGTGTTCAATTATTGGACGACAAGCTGTTTCAGATGCAGAGGTTTACGGAATTGTGATATTTGAAAATTTTATATTTAAGTGTCAGTGATGTCTTCAACCGATCTGTAACGCACCATACAAAAAAGATCAGCAGAAGATGAAGATGTCAGTGATGGTGTGCTTAGTCAATTATCACCAAGTAAGTTAGCCAAACTCCTCAAGCACTATAGCAACATTTTAGTAGATCCTTTATATTCAGGTTTTATATCAAAGCAATAGACTTGGCAAAAAGTTATCAGTTTTCTAATTTCATACAATTTGTACAACCACACATGGTACTATAATAGTAGATTTGTTTAGTCACCCAGCTCTACTTCCGATATTATAGGTCTTTTGAGTACAATGTGATTATTGTCATGATAATATGATGAAAAGGAAGTTGTTTTCTCAATGTGCTACTAACATAAATAGATAACTCTCAATTGATTGATGAGAATCATAGAAGTGTGCATTACGAGAAATATTAAATGACCTTGGCATATCATGAACTGAAACTGCGTTGTGCCTGTGAGCTTGACAAATTTTTTTTATGAGTTTCACCTGCTCAAAATATTGAACAGCTATAAAAATAAAACTTCAACTTAAAGTTTAACTTAAGATTAACTAAAGAGCATAAGTAAAAATATGAACTTTACTGGCAAGATCAGTGTTGGTAAAAAGAATAAAGCTTCTCAATACAAATAAATTTTAAAACAGTCAGTAGTAGACGTGTTGAATAAACAAAGACTTGCTATTTATTAAGACTTTTAAAAAAGTCTGTATTTTTAAAAAGACTCACTAGAAGCTCTTGAAAGTTTTAACAACCTGTGCTCATGCAAAATTTTAGAAAAAAAGGAAACGAAAACCTTGTCGAATATTTTAACTACAGGACAACTGTCATATTTGTGAAGACTTCCTGGAAGAGATGGTAGGGACGATAGAGATGGTAGAGATTGTGAAGAGTCAAATTTGACTGACCTGATAATGAGGGTTAAGAGATTGGTAAACCAGATCAAGTCTGTTGTAGCCCGACCATCTGACAGACACTCTGATAGTGGTATGTTTCTGATATTTAGCAAGTTGAGCACTGTTGTAAAAATATGATGTCAATGAAAAAGAACACAGTTCATATCACTTTAGAGTAAAGTATTGTCACAGTGAAAAAAAGTAATGCACCACCAAGCTTTATACTATTTCCTGAGATAAGAAACACTGTTATTATTTTCAAAACAACTCCTACATGAGTTAAACCAAACAACTGCTCATGGGTTGCTGACTCTCTTCCAAAGTAACAACAGAAAATTGGAAGAAATTGAAGAGCAACTGCAAGTAGATGAGGAAAGGAATGAACCGTCTTCAGTTGGTTAGTTGAGTCTCTCTTTTGCAGTACACTGTAAAATGTTACCTAGAATGTTGAAGAGTTGGTATTAAGAAGAATTTTAAATAACTAAAACTATTACTTCTAAAGCAACAGGAAGTTTTCTCATGATAGATGTAATAGCTGATCTGTGATAAAATACCTACAGATTCTCAACTTTTTTTTGTACAAAAAAATTAGGTACGAACCAGAAAAGTATGAGACTTAGGTCTGGGGTAAAAAAGAATGGAAAACTAGAACTTACTTTTATAAAATTTGGAACATTTGTAACATAAGACTTCATCATTTTGTAGCTGATATACAACTAGTTTCTGGAGGAGGAAGTTCGTATACAGATGGGACAGGAAGTCGTGTAGTAATTTTTCAGAGCTCCTCTACTCATATTGGTTACAGAATGTTTTTACTTCCTTATAGTTTCTCGAGAATAACTTTATCAAGCAGAGAAGGTGACTTGCCATTCATTTATATTATCATAGTTTGGCAAAATCATCAGAATATATTGTTTGTGTAATCAGTTATTTCAAGTGCTGAATTTATGTCAGTTAAATTATATTTCAAGATTTGTTAATGTATCATACAGGGCTAGCAACAGGGCAGTACTATACCCACAAAGGAGGCTCATCTGTCTATGCATGTTTCCTTTCAGAACCAGAGTACAACTCAAATTTAGCGGGTGACCAGGGTAACTACATATATAGAGCAGAGTACCAGACCAACTCTCATATATTTCCTAGTTGTATGCACGACCAGAATGTACCCTGTTCTCGATGCTATCTTTTGAGCAAGTCTACAACTATTATGATACCTGCTAAAAGAACTTGTCCATCATCTTGAAATAAGGTTAAGTACCATATATACATGTACTCTTACATAAACTTGTTCTGCATAATATGCTGGTCTTAGAAATGACAGTTTCGAAATGTTCCAACATGTTCCAACAGTTCCAACATTTAAAATAGTGGATGTGTTCTGTTGTTTTACAGTTGATACATTTTTTGCTTGCTTAAACTGAGCTATGCGATACTTTGTTAATCAAAAAGAACTGCTCTGAAACTTAATTTAGTGTACTTGAATGATCTTTCTTGCAAACTAATACTATGTCTAATTTCGCAACAAAAATCCAATACCCCACCAAATGAGTATAGTCAATGATAAAAACAATAAAAACATCAAAAACACCGACTCTAAAAGTGCACCAACAGGTGGTAAGACACTTTAATGTAAACATGAGTAATTGATGAACACTTGATGCCTTTGCAACGTAAAGCTTCTGTATAAAAGCATCAGAGCTGAACCCGTGGCCTACTGGAAGCCTGTTTCAAATGTGGCAGGACCATCTCTAACTCCGGCAACCTTTGGCCTACCAATCAACCGGCAAACCTGCACCTGCCTTAACAATGGCATGCTCAAAGATGCATGGACAGTATTATATTGCTTCTTGAGACAGAGACAGTGCCGAGTGGATTAAGAGGCAAGCATAGTATCAGCTTTTTTTGAATAATTACCTTTTCAGAAAAGCTAAACGATTGATTCATGTTATATTTAATAAACATTGAGGTGCACCTCAAACTTGCCGAGCAAAGTGGCTTTTGACCAGGCTTCTCAAAGCAGCACAAGTTCAAACAGAAAAGACTAATAACCATGCCCATAGCATATGTGACCTGGCTACTTTTCTATAGCACGATCCAAATGAAAGCTTGATTGTGACATGTACAAGTAAACACTGAGGTTTTGTAGTGACCAGATCAAGGAGATTGCCATTTTGAGAGTGCTGAGTCTGGTGGCCCACTAATGCTTGATACAGGTCTAACAACATGCGACTTAAACGGACAGGAGATATCTGATGCGCAAAGATAAACACGAATGCCTTCTATGAGCAAGATGTGGGTATTAGGAGAACTGTTGATTTCAGCCTAAACTGATATGGTCATTCTATGCTGGATTGCTACTCAAATTTACTGCTCATAAAACTGGATAGAGAGTTGCCCAAGGGCCCATATTAGCTACTGCTGTAACTTAGACTAGCCTGCCCAAAGTTTAGTGCAGTCTCATACTGCCTATATCTCTTTGAGCAGTTCAAATCCACTTCAAAAGTTAAACTTTGTGCTTGCAACGTGAAGCTAGACTTAGTGTTCTACACCATTTGGTGCTCCACACCAAAATTTTTGAAAAGCGAGACCTGAAAAAGCTGGGGTGCTAATTCATTTAGAGATCTTACTGTATGAATCAAAGATGACAAAAAAAACTGGAAAAGCTCTCAACAGGCCAAATGACTCGTCAATCCTCTCATGTGGTACCAAACACTCTTCAGCAAGGAGTAAGAAACTTAGATTGAACTTACAAGGTAGAACACTCTATCCCACAATAGGAAATGACAAATTACCCTGGTTCCTACGTTCACTGATGCCCAAGAGAGGCCTCAACAAAACAGAAGGTGCAATACTGCTTGAAATAGAGCTCATTGAGTCGCTAGTTACTGCTATTTTAAAGTAATAGCAGTAACTGTTTATTACTGCTATTAATTTAAAATAGCAGTAATAGCAGTAAAACTATTACTGCTATTTTTACTATAATAGCAGTAATAGTTTACTGCTATTATAGTAAACTGCTATTATAGTCAGTTACAGCAAGTGACTAACTATAATAGCAGTCACTTGCTGTAACTGCTATTATAGTCAGTTTACTATAATAACAGTTTACAGCAATTATAATAAACTGCTGTATTTACTAGAGTTATTTACTTGAGTAAATAACTCAAGTAAATACAGCAGTCACTCCTACAACAAAAATAATCTGTTTCAGGAATGTTTACGTTATAAGAAATTTGCTTTGTACAAATAGTAAAATACATGTAAATTGCCTAATCTGTCCCATAGCCTTTCCAAACTCACTCATTTGACCGTTAAAAATTAGACCTAACTTTTTAAGTTGGTTGCAGTATCGTAATTGTAATATTTGAGAGAGTATGCTGACCTCACACTGATGGGTTCGCCATAGTCTTGGGCATATAAGACTTTTTATTTAAGCTTCAAGCGAGATAATATATTTGAATAGTGTTCACTGTGCATATAACAATAGTGTGTAAAAGACTCACTCTCTATAGCTAAGAATGCTCCTTTTATATAAAAACTAGAATGGCATGACCGAAGTCAAAACATAAACAATGCAAAACACAATTTGGTATTGTATGTGACTCACAACATTAGCCAAAGTTATAAATATTATCGTTTAGACACAAAATGGCACAACCAAACTTCACAGACAGATGTATCATTAGACTGGCTTTGAGAATAAATTTTGAAGGCAGACACAAGATTGGATTTTTCATTTGAGACAAGTTTTATAGCAATGCATGTCAGCAACGACTGTCAATATAAATAAATCAGTGAAAATGGCATAGCTTGTGTAAATGAGTGGTTTTCCTGGAAATTTTTTTGCTATAAGGAAGCCATGATTCTCTATTAAATGCCTAGTGGTTGCAGTCCCCACAGGACTGACAGAATCAGGTCAACACAGATGAGTCATTGATTAATAAATTCTTCTTTGAGATACCTTTGAATCTCACATCTTACATGTACATATAAGATGTGAAATACCTTCAGAACTCACATCTTACATGTGCATATAAGATGTGAGATACATTCATAACTCACATCTTACACGTACATATAAGATGTGTTCAAGATATCTTGAACAAGATATCTTGAACACATATAACTCTATAAGATGTGAGTTATGAATGTATTTCACATCTTATATGTACATATAAGATGTGAGTTATGAAAGTATCTCACATCTGATGTGTACTAGTAAGATGTGAGTTATGAAGATATCTCACATCTTATATGTACATATAAGATGTGAGTTATGAAGGTATCTCACATCTTATATGTACATGTAAGACGTGAGATACCTTCATAACTCATGTCTTACATGTACTGCCTGCTGAAAACATGACAGCAAATGGTCAGACAATAATTGAGCCCTATGAGATACTACAATACCCAATGCAAACACTGAGTATGGACATATTCCACCTGGTAGCACAGATTACCTACAGAGTATTGATCGATACTCAAAGTTGCCCAGCTATTTTGAGCTAAAGCAATATACTGCCAAAGAGTCATTGGCATACTGAAAATGGTTTTTGAACTTTTGTTGACCAGAGTCATGTGTGAAGGACAGTGCATCATTATTCAGCAGTTTTGAATTAAGGTCCTATCTACATTCGATAGATGTAAAACAGATCACAGTGAGCCCATAAATCAGTCTGTCTAATGAGCTAGCTGAGCGCACAATACAAACCATATAATCATCCCTGGTGAAAGCAAAACAGAGTGGACAGACACTGTACAATGTGCTCAGAGTGCGTGAAACAACACCTCTTGGAAATGATTTACTGGAACCTCGCCTATTTTTACAAAAAGACAGCTCAGAAATCATTTTAGCTTCAGCAAAGAACAGTTGAAAATGCGGAATGTTACTTCGCTAAAATTGAAGAGGCATTTAGAAAACAGCAAGGGTTATGCGCAAACAAATCTACTCAGCCAAATGTATCCAGGTTTATGCCAGGCTCTTTGGTTTGGATGAAGGTTAGTCATAGACAATGAGTGTCAGGGGAGATAGTAAAACATGCTGAGACACATCAGAGTTTTTATGTGCAAATAAACGGAGAGACAAATAGGCCCAATCAATCAGACTTGAGAGAGTGGAAGTCAGCACAGACTATGTCAGAGAGGCAAGTCCAAGCCAGCGCCACACATAGCCATAAAGTGACTAGCAAATGCTGTTAGTTTTGGCACAAATTCAGTTGGATCTGGTACGACATAAAGCGCGTTCACTGCTTCGGTATACCTATCAGAAAGGTCAGAGAAGGTAACAAACCCTGTACAAAAACTAAACTATTCAAGGCTAGGTCGTATTTAAGGATCCCAACTGCCTATGATTTCAGGGGCACCAGTAATATTCCAGGTCGTGTTAGAAACCTGTAGATAGTGAAGTATTGTGTAGACAGTAATAGGTTATATCTTCTTATAGTTTGCTAGACCATTAAATACACAGCATACGTGCAATCTTTGTGTTTAAAAACTAGCTGTTGTTTTGAAGACCCTGTTTTGTTTGTAACAGTTTTTGCTTGTAGCAGTGTCACATTTATTTTCTTGATTTGACTATATTTCCTTTAAAAAAATGGAATGTCATGATGTATCTTAGTTGCTCTCGAGGTCCGGTTGGGATGTCATGATGTGGCTTAGTTGCACTTGATGTGCTGTTTGGATGTCATGATGTGGCTTGGCTGCACTTGATGTCCTGTTGGGATGTCATGATGTGGCTTGGCTGCACTCAATAGCCTGTGAATTTTGCTTGCTATTTCTCTGTGTGGCATCATACTGGTTCATCACGATTGCTGAATACAACAAGGGCAGTTTATTTTTAGCAAATAAAGTGTTTAGTTGAATAGTAGAATTCAAAGCAACAAAGAGACATATACAATATAGACAATATGCATTTTATCTTTCAGAAACACAATGACACAACTGCACTTCACAGACAGATGTATCATAACATTTGTTTCGACAATAAGCCTTGAAAGATTTACATCTTTGAAGGATTGAACTTCAGTACCTTACACGCTAGTTGCATCTCTAACAATAACCCCATACAGGTAACCTTTGCTAAATGGCTTAACTAGTCATTTTTAAGGCGGCAAGTTGATAGCAATAAAGTGTAGTGGTACTAGAGCGTTTCTTGATGTTGAAGGCAGACACATGATGAGATTGTTCCTTTTAGACTGATTTCATAGCAATGCGTGTCAGCAATGACTGTAGATATAACTAAATCTGTAAACATTGCATTGAATAGCTTGTGTAACTGAATGGCTTTTCTGGAAATGTGATCGCAATGTTGCTAAAACTAGATAAAGGTTCTCAAACAAATGCCTAGCCACCGCAGCCGCTAGGACTGACATAATCAGGTCAACACCAATGAGTCATTGATAACAAATTGTTCTTCTTCTTTGATATATCTTTTTATCTTCCATATAATTAGTTTGCATCAACAACTTGTCTTTTTTTCTGAACTATTTTGATGGGTTTCTCGTCAATGATGTGCCAATTTTACAATAGTTCGATGGGGAATGGCACATATTCTATGGCTATTTACAAAAAAACTTGTTCATTTTTTTCTAAGCAGCTAAATCAATTCTGCTAAGTTAAACTAATGAAAAATGTTTTATAGGTCTAAAATGAGGAAAAAAAATCAATTTTCACTATAAAAAGAGATGCATCTACCTGTTTGTCATCTATTCACATCCAAAAGTCAAAGTTAAACTAAAAATAGCTTTCAATGATACTCCCAAGTCGTGACATTTAGATTCGAAGATCAAAGCTGTAACACCTGCACCAATCGATGGCCTTTAAGTATTTATTAACAATTCTTCAGTTAGTTACTCTCTGTTTTGTTGACATATCTGACGATCTGTCACGATGAACTAAAATGTCATGGAAGTGGTCTATATAATAGATGTAACAAGTATTTAGAATCGATATATTTCTCACGAATGTTACGAAATATGTAACAACTCAAATCGAATTTGAGACGGTGCCCCCCACTTGAAACTTTAAGTTTTATAAAAAAAATTATTTAGTGCATAGCCAAAACTCTGCATATTTCGTTACTTTATTCTTTTTACTTTTAGAATACAATATAGAAGTGTCTACTGCATATGTTATACAGTCACTTATATATGTATATTTATATCTGTATTACATACTCTGTACAACAGTAAGTCCTCATGTTTGTTAAACTTGAGCAAATAAAACCTAATTATGAACAGTATCAGGTAGGCAAACCTCGGAGTCAAATAAGTAAAGAGTAAATAGTAATAACTGAGCATTTACATAAATAACAGTTTGTAATTATTACGCATAGACATAAAGTGTCATTAGTAACAGCTAAGCACATCTATTTAATGAACGGCATGGATAAAAGAAGATAACCCCAGTAGCTGTACTGTCATTTATACAAACTGGTTAAATACACATTTTAAAATGACGTTATTAAGGGTACTGTCTGATTAAATTAAACAACACAAATTCTATTAACACTACCCCAGTTCCTTACACTATTTGCATGTGTAAAGAAATGATGTTATGTCACATAATTTTAACATGAGTTGTCTGCTATGCATCTTTTAACGTTTACATGAAGTTCTTGTCAAAGTTTGTAGTATGCTGAACGGCGAACAAGTTAAAATTACTAGTTAAATAATTTCCGTTTATTTTAACTTTAAAAATCTGTGTCTACAAGATCAGTAATATCTTTATGTCTAGTGAGAAAGTCTGTGTCTACATGATCAGTAATATCTTTATGTTAAGTGAGAAAGTCTGTGTCTACATGATCAGTAATATCTTTATGTCTATAGTGAGAAAGTCTGTGTCTACATGATCAGTAATATCTTCATGTCTATAGTGAGAAATTCTGGGTCTACAAGATCAGTAATATCTTTATGTCTAGTGAGAAAGTCTGTATCTACATGATCAGTAATATTTTTATGTCTAGTGAGAAAGTCTGTGTCTACATGATCAGTAATATCTTTATGTCTAGTGAGAAAGTCTGGGTCTACATGATCAGTAATATCTTTATGTGCCCAGTATTGCGGAACTGCCAAGCCATTTTTAATCTTTTTCAAAAACATTTAATTATAAGAATAATTATTCGATTTGATAAGATTATTATAAGATTTTATTATAAAATAGTCATTCAAATTTATAAGATTGAAGTATATAGTGACCGAGGGTGTGCAATATGTTACTGTTATTATTTTTCTAAACATTTTGTTGATGATACTACGGCTGTGCCTAATATCGCGGCACTGCCAAGCCATTTTTAATATCTTGCAAAAATATTAAAATATTTTGCAAGATTAAAATATTTTCCTATTGCAGGGGAGAGATATAAACATGTAATCTTTTTCTTTCATTTTTGCCTTTTGTTGTACATAATAACACCCTGTAAATTACAGCTACCATTGCGGCTACCATTGTGGTTTTCCTATTGCACTGCAGAATGGGAATTTCTAGTATATATTATAAGGTATCATTATTTGCCGTAATGTATGTAATACCATTTAATGCAGCATATTATACCTTGATGTAACATAAAACATTATAGCCTACTACAATATAATAATGTAATTATAATACACAGTAATATGATATAATCCAACATAAGTTCTATGATGCTCTTCACTATAATATTCACTAGAATTAAAGTTGCAGCCGTCTGTTCCATGCTATGGCTGACTTCATAAACTTCATTATCATGTTAAATTTGAACTCACAACTATCAGCGTAGCGGCCCATTCTACCTAGCAGCATGCCACCTTCTCCCCAATCAACAACCCATTAGTATTGCGGAATAATTGTAAGAATAGGTATTATGCCTATCAACTTCTTAGAGCACATCGGTTTGTCTGGGTATTAATACAGCATAATACGATATACATTGTAATTTAGGATAATATAGTAGATTGTTATGTAATGCATTTAAAATACATACACCACAACATAGTTTGAAACAAAATATTTTATTTTGTATGGTTTGCTATGTTTTTTTACACTGCATTATACCAATCAATTTAATATTCTATAGCTGAACAATACATAACGTAAAAAATCTATATGTATCTTAATTTCATTGTTTGTTGGTCTGTCATTCATGGATCTAGTTTTGGTGATAAAGCTATAACAAGGGAAACTCCACTTTACCATGGACTTGAACTTGGAACTTCCAGGCTTGCAGACAGGTGTGCTTACCATTAGGTTAGGGAGCTACATTGCTATACAGTGGAATACTTCTGGCCATACTCATTACACCAGTTGAATAATGCATTCGTAAGGTCCTCGCAAAAATTATATTGGTTAGTACTAACAATCTTGAAGACCATAATTGATTGCATGAGAGATAATTATGTGTAGCCTTACTCTTATTATAGTAAGTTGATTTACTAGCTTATAAGTTAATTATAGTCAGCTTAAGTTACTCTTAAGTTACTCAAATTCATTAGGTAGTAATTTTATTATTGCATTGCCAGACATTCAGCTAGTATAATATAATACTGAAGAACATAGAATATAGGTGTTTTTGCTCGTAACTTTGAAGGGAGAACTGATCTCGTAAATGATACTATTATGCTTACATGATCAAAAATAATAATGACTTATTATTACATTGGTCAGGCCCTGTGTGAGCGAGACTTTTATGCGGGAGGCATGCAAACACTTCGAGGGACAAGAAAAGAGACTGATGTATATGTCAAAAAAAACGCACGAAGGTCTGAGCGTAACAAAACAAAAAACACAATAAAGAGATCTACAGAGACAATTTTGAGAAACTACATGTAAAGCTCATCTGAAAATGAATGAAAAAGAAGATTCCGACACCAGCTCAATGGTGAAACTTGCTGATGACATTTCATTAGAGCAGTTTTACAACAACTTTTCACTTCAACTATTTTTAAACTTCACAAAAATCGCAGTTTAATTTAACTTTACACTGAATAGCTATACGCCAAAAGCTGGAATAAGCTACACAGCACAGCACTTGTCTGTGTGTAGCAGAAACGAATAATTTAGTTAAATAAAACAACATAGTTGTAACAGATATTGATAGTCATAGAATAAGTTTGAATTGGTTTTTTGGTTCTGAATTTTTCTATTGAAGCACAAAAATAAGATAAAAACTCATGTCATTGCATTATCCATAACTGTGAGACATTACAGCATATTTTGTAAATATTGCCCCTTGGAGACAGAAATAAAAAAAACCTAAATATAAATATCTTAACTCATGTTGCCAAGGTCCAGAACTTCAAGTGATCAGTTTCAACACAATACCTTACTAATAACTATATCCTATAATGGCTCAGTATAAATGCAAGCATTACGGTTAATTGGTAAATTGGGTAGATTGCTATGACCATAAATCAATTGTCAAAAACAGGTTCATTTTCTGTATATGGTGAAGAATAGTCTGCCACAAAAATTAATGCAAATGTCATAGATTGGAAAAGTAGATTGCAAAAATATAAATATGCAATTTCTGTAAATACTTGTGTATAAATTTGGTAATAAAGTGGCAACATAGTTTTTTCAGCTTCAATATTTGCCATAGGGCTAGCACTACTAATTTATAGAGTAAGTTAGTTTGATAAGTCAGTAGTACTAATATATAGACTAAGTTAGTTATATAAGTCACTAGTTCTAATATATAGACTAAGTTAGTTCTATAAGTAAGTAGTACTACTATATGGAGTAAGTTAGTTCTATAAATCAGTAACACTAATATATAGAGTAAGTTAGTTCTGTAAGTCAGTACTACTAATATATAGAATAAGTTAGTTCAGTAAGTCAGTAGTGGTAATATATAGAGTAAGTTAGCTCTATAAGTTGGTAGACTAATACACAGAGTAAGTAAGCTTTACAAGCAAGTGCTACTGATGTACTGAATATGTTAGTTTGATAGAATTTGGTAGGCCATTTTTCCTCAAGTTTTACATTGGCATAGAGCTGTTATATAACACTTTGTGAGAACATATTTGTGATGATTATTTTTATGACAGACAATGATACAAACAAACGTTAAAAAAGGTTTTCTAATACAGGCCATATTGTCAGCCATATTTGTTTGGTCTTGAATATAATATCAAATAAGGAATTATTCTCTAATGTCATGCATTTTATAAATTTAAAAAGTGACTAAGTCAAGGCTTTTCTAGCTAAAACTATTTGCTTTAGTCTTAAACCAAAAACAGCAGAATCCATCCTTTTCTTAATGAGTAGGTATCATTTTTACAAGAAAGTCCCCTGTCATACAGCCCACGACCAAAGTGATATTGGAAAAAAGAAAGGGTACTGGTGGTTGAGAAATGCAATATTACAAGTAAAATGGCACTGTGGTGCAATAGGATAACTGCAATGGTAGCTGTAATGTGCTGGGTGTTATTACGTACAGCAAGCAGCAATAATGAAAAGAAAGGATTATATGTTTATATCTCTTCCCTGAAATGGGAGCAATGCAATAATAGAAGTAAAATGCACCGATATTATTAGAATAACCAATATTATTAGTATAGTAATACAGTAATAATAGAAAACCAATGCACAACTTTCTTTACATTTTAAAACGTCATAGCTAACAATATCACAAAGTTGTGATATTTATATAGATTTTTAGAGAATCTATTTAACAAAACTATTTAGAAAAAGTAATAACAGTAACATATTGCCCATCATCGATGTTGTTAATGTGACTATAAAACTTCAATAGTCATCCAAACTTATAATTAATTATTGTACTAATCTCATAAGAATCAGAATACAAAAAATATCATCATCATTTCCTTTACTTTCACTGCGTTGGACATCAGTTAGAATACCAAAGTACTCAAAAGTGTCTAAAATGTCAGTTACTTTAAAATAGGCAAAAAAGAAACGATTATATTTCAGTACTTTTACGTTAATTACAGAAACCTTTGGCAATGCGACAATGCTATAGACTGGTGAAATGTGGACATTATTTTTTGTGAAGTGCGCTCGACTTAATGGTTCTATTCTCTGTCGCTCGGCGTTTCGTTTGCCAGTCTTAATTTTGATAAAAGTGAAGCTTACCAAGTTTTAATAACGGTTTTCAGCCAAATTATTCTGTCAATTTGTGTATAATCCGTTCACATGGGTAAGTTTTATAATACTGCCGACACTTTTCAAAGACTTGGTAATATATTTAATATGTTGGTAGGTATATATGTGTTTGTATAATAAAACGATACAAACACATATAATGTAGGTTTATATTTGTTTGTATCGTTATTATACTTAAACGACTACACAGAAAAACGGTTAAAGTTGTTGATGGTACAAGATTTTGGTACAAGGGTTTGCAACGTTGTTGATGAATAATTTTCGTAAGTTGTGTGCACATGCATTTATCATAAAAACTCTCAAACATTCGCTCCGCTCGTTTGGTCGTGGGACAATGTTATCTGAAATAATCAAATACAATGTAGGAATGTTAGAGACCTCAAACAACCTCTAACAATTTCAATTTACGCAGCTATTCTATGCATCATCTTCCATTGCTGTTGGATTATTCAAATACCTTGGAAAAGTATTACTTTTTGTAATCATTAATGTTTTATTCTTTCATAAATACCACATCTACTTTCTATTACTACATATTTATTGACTTGCTAAACATTGCTTTATTCAATGCATGATATACTCCTGCATGTTTCTGTAATTAAAAAGGAAGTATATGCTGCCTATTCTACGAGCGCCGACCTTTTGACAATCAGTACTTTTGATTTCAAGTTGAGACATAGATGTATGTGATAGCCTGTTATGACACTGGTAGAGATAAGAGACAAGGGTAACTAGGTCTAGGTTAAATAGTTGTTATTTCCGTACAATGGGAAGATGAACTGCAAAATGGTTTCATAAAATATCTGGTGAATTATGCTGCAATATTTATAACAGGACCCTTTCAACCATACCAGTCATGGCTTAATTTTTTCTGCTAGACCAGTTTATTGAGAAGTGTCTTTTCTATTAAAACTTTTATATTATCTGTATCTCAGGCATTCATGAAGTGGCAAGATCTGATGATGGCTGTCCAGGACTGTGATGGAATCTTCTGTCATAAACGCTTAATCGTTATTCATTGAAGCTTTCCTAGAAATTATTTTGTATAAAAAAGAATAACAAATTGATTTATGCATTGGGTTAGTGATGCACAATGATCCAGGGCCTACAGAAGATCAGGATATGTAACCACAAATTTTCTTTGACTCTAGAGATGATGCAAAGTCATAAGCGGTCTCTGCCAATTTTAGTGACTGGAAGAAAAGACAACTAGCAATATCTATAAACTTGCAAAGGGAACGCTTTTTAAAACAGAAATGTGTGTAAAAAAAAAATTGTCTTAAAAGAATGTTTTTGTCAATTCCCTAAAAAATACTGCAAACATACATGAGTGAAAAAATTGCCACACATTTTACCATGTAATTAATGAAGTATTGTGTGTTGCTAAAGTTTTATCACTTTCAAGTACTTTACAGCCATCAAGTATAAGTTAATGATATATGTTGAACTCAGTTAAAACCATTGATCTTCAGCAGACAATATTAAGGTCTACCTGAAGAAATATTTTATTTATGATTTGTTTTGCGCATATTAAACAGTAAATTAGCTAACACCCAATACACACCAGAGGATACTTGAAAAAAAACTTCAACAATAGTTTAATAAAGTTTGGTGTTGGTGGAGGTTGGAAGCACTGACATTGTAAGCTTAAAATTACATTTGTTTCAATGAAATGAAGTGTTTACATACTTAAATTTAACTTTTTATTAATGACTTTTGCAGATGATCTAGGATAGACAGCTGTCAGAACTGATACAATGCACTTGCTAACAAAATGGGTGAATCATTAACACATGTGGTGTAATATTTCAACAATATGAGGATGTAAAACATTACTTGACCCAATTTTCCATAAACGGAAGCTGATGCCCTGCAGAAGTATAAAAGCAGCTAGACAAGAATATCAGTCACCAGAAGGTGCTGCTGCCTAAGGCAAGAGTATTACATATACAACTAGTCTTTGATTCTACTTAGGTGTTCAGGTTACTCTAAAAACTGAAACTTATTCAGTTAAGTAATTATACAATTATACAATTTTGATGTAATAAAAGTAGCTTTTGTTAAAAAAATTGGAGAAAAAGATTGGTAATAAATTATTGTATGAGAACTTGATTGTCTGGTATACCTTATCATTAGGTTATTACCGTATGATTGAAATTTTACATATAATATGGTGAGCAGTAAATCCAGCAATCTGAGTATAATTTGTTATTTGAGGTCTTTTACCTGTGAGTATTTTTGCCAATTTTAGAATAAATTATGGAAAAAAGCTACATAGTCAAGCAACAGAAGCGAAATGATGTCATCCAGATATTGAGTGCTGTTATAGCAATATCTGCTCTGGTTGTGTCTGTCTACTCTCAAATAAGTTACCAGTTGTTAAAGAAGGATGTTGATCATTTAACCAGTAGACTGGATCACCTAGAAGGAAATGGAATACAGGTGAGAAGTTATTAAATAGGTACATTAGATTAACTACAATTGAACTTATTAACCGTCAAATTAAGAAAAGTGTATTCCTAACTGGTACAATTAGAAGTGTACAGCAGAGCCTAATTACTTTTACTTTGCTATAAACCTCTGAATGTTCACATGAGAGTATGTGTTTATTTGAAAACTAGTGTTTTTCACCATATTTGAATGTCTAAAAGTGCAGCTACATATAAATGACCAAAAACCTACAACTCTATATAACGCAACGTAAGAAAATGATGCCCAATTAAGGTACACTCTCTATAATATGGACAGTGGACATACACTTATGCCTAGCATAGATTCTTCTCTAGCCTAAATCTTGGTTTAAAGGAAAAAAATTAGGAAAGGATGTCAGATAAAATGTTAAATATTTGATCAAAAAATAAATGATGAGAAGACATTTCAGAAACCGAGGTTTATATGATTGTAATATTTGAAAATTTATATCTAGGTCTCAAGGATGTCTCCAAACGATATGGAGCATAGTATACAGAAAAGATCATCAGAAGACGAAGATGTCGGTGATGGTTTGCAAAATCAATTATCATCAGGTAAGTTAGTAAAATTTTACAATCACTAAAGTAATGTTTTCATAGATCTTTTTTCAGTTTATGTAATAAAACAATATCTTAAACAAAGAAGTTATCAGCTTGCTAGCTTCATTCAATATGTAGAGCCACACACTGCATTGCGTAAGCAGTGAATTTGTTCAGTGACCTAGCTCTACACTAGATATATGTTTTTTTAAAAATTTAATTACTGTTGTTATCTTGAAAGTATAATGAAAAAGAAGTTGTTTTCTCAATGCACTACTAACATAATCAGATAACTCTCAATTGATTGATAAGAAGCTTAGAGTGGCGCATGAAAGGAGTTATTAAATGACTTTGGTATATCATAAACTGACACTACTTTAGGCCTGTGCACCTGACAAATTGGTTACGCGCTTCATCTGCTCAAAATATTGAATAGATATAAAAGTTTAAAATTTAGTTTAAATTAAGTTTAACTATAATGAAGCTTTATTAAACATATAAACTTTACTAGCAAAATCAGTGTTGGTCAGAAGAGCAAAACTCACCAACACAAATAAACTTAAAAAGCATTGAGTGGTAAATGTCGTAACTAAACAAAGACTTGCAATCAATTAGGACTTGATGATGTCATGACATGTTGAATCAGAGCTAGATATGCAGTGAGTTTTGAATGTACACATGTTTGTGACATCAGTAGAGTTGCTTAAGAACTTGTTTGCACAGTTGATAAAAGTTGTGTTGACAGACATAAGAAAGTCTTTGAAAACTTTAATTTCATCCTTTTCTTACTTTAGTGCTAGTTTGTTCTGTATTGATTAAATACTCACCAAGCATTCCTAAAAGTTTTTCCAAAAAGTCCTCTAGTTTTAAATTGTTTTAACCTGAAGCATTGTCAAATTATTTTAATTTCATAAAAAACTACAGTATCAAAAATGATACCAAAAACCTTTGTTGCATATTTTACCAGCAGGGCATTTTCCATACCTAAGAGGACCTCCAGGAAGAGATGGGAGGGATGGTAGAGATGGTAGAGATGCTAGAGATTGTGAAGTTTCAGATCTGACTGACCTTAGAGGGAGGGTTGGAAAATTGGTAAACCAGACCAAGTCTGTTGTAGCACGATCATCTGACGGGCACGCTGATAATGGTATGTTTCCGATATTTAGCAGGTTGAAAATCATTTTTTTAAAAACACTTGACATCCATGAAAGGTAAAACAGTTCATATTAGTCTGGAGTAAAATATTAGAATGATAAAAATGAGTATTGCACCACAAAGCTTTATACTATTTCCTGTGATAAGAAACGCCGTTATTATTTTCGGAAGAACTCCTACAAGAGTTTAACCAAACTATTGCTCATGGATTGCTGAGTCTCCTCCAAAGAAACAACAGAAAGTTGGAAGAAATTGAAGAACAACTGCAAGCAGATGAGGAGAGGAGTGAACTCTCTTCGAATGGTTAGTTGAGTTTCTCTTTTGCCTAAAAGATTGAAGATTTGGTATCGAGTAGAATCTGAACGTTAATAAAAGCACTATTTTAAAAGCAGCAGAAATTTTTCTCTTGGTAGATAAAATAGGTGATCTTTGGTAAAAAACCGATGAATTCTCTACTTCCTATTTTGTAAAAAACATTTCGGTGCTAACTGGAAAAGTATGAGACGTAGATCTGTGATAAAAAATGTTGACAATTAGGCTTTACTTCTATTAACATTAGGAACTTTGTATTGTGGAAATTTTATTAACAAAGTTGGAAACTTTTTTAACCTGGAACTTGATAATTTTGTAGCTGACATACAACCACCTTCTGGAGGAGGAAGTTCATACATCAGATGGGGCAGAAAATCATGTGGTAACTCCTCAGAGCTCCTCTACACAGGTTGGTTACGGAAAATATATACTACATTCTAGTTCATTGCAGCTCACTTTATCAAGCAAAGAGAGTGACTAGCCATTCATTTAAATTATCATTAATTTTCTGAATAAATAGAATATATTGTTTGTGTCATCAGTTATTTCAAGTGCTGGATAATATGGCATTCACTTAGATATCCTGATTTCTTGATGTATCCTACAGGGCTAGCAGCGGGACAACACTATAGCAATGAAGGAGGCTCATCGGTCTATACATGTCTACCAACAGAGCCAGAGTATAACTCATATTTAGCTGGTGACACGGGTAATTACATATATGGATCAGAGTACCAGACCGGCTCCAATATATTTCCCAGTCAAATGCATGACCAGAATGTACCATGTTCCAGATGCTACCTCCCTAGCAGATCTACAACAATTATGATACCTGCTAAAAGGACTTGTCCATCATCTTGGAATAAGGTGAATTACCATATATCCTCCTATATAAGCCTATATTGCGCATAGGCTGATATTAGAAAGGACAGTTTCAAAACAGAGATTTGGTTTTAAAAATTTGGTGGGTTCCTGTGTCCTATTACATATTACATATAAGCTGTATCATGTACATTAGCAAGGAAGTAAATATTTGCTAACGTCATACACAGGATAATATAGCACTATACAGTATTTTTGCAGCAAGTTCTTTTAGATGCTCATTATGACACAAGAGGTTTTTAGCTTGAATGTAATTATTATCATACTACCATAATAAAAAGTCGTTTTCTCATTTTTATTTTAAAAATAAGTAGACAACTCCCGATGGAATTAAAAAATCCGAATCAGAAAGAAAATAGAAGAAGATTGGCATTAATATAAATAAACATGTAATTAAGTCAGTAATTATAGAAATGTGACTGGTTATTAAATATAAAAACTAAGCTCGTTTTTGTTTAGGAGTATGAAGGATATCTGATGTCTGGACACCCCAGTCACAAAAGAGGCTACAATTATGTCTGCATGGACAACGAACCAGAAGCCTTAACTGGATCACATGCTAACACCGATGGAGCGTTGTTCTATTTTGTTCAAGGAAGCTGCAACCAGCTTAGATATTGCCCACCTTACATAGAAGGAGCAGAACTAGCTTGTGTTGTTTGCTCTAAATAGCATACTTCCTGAACACTGAGTTCATGAGATAATTAATAGTGACAGTGAAACTTTAATGATTTAATATTCTCCTAACCTTGCTAGCTGATTATATAACTTGTTATGCAGATTGAAGAAACCAACAAAGTAATCGGCAATCCCAAATATTGCTTCCCAATATTAGTGTTCCTTATTTTATCCAATTTATTTACCGATGTAGTTACTAATAAACAAAATATAGTAATAGTTTAGGCATAGTTATATTCATTTCTCAAAGGCACAATAATTATAGATATATTAGAAAATCCCCTGTCATACAGCCTACAACCAAATTAATAATTGAAAAAGGAAATGGTACTGCTGGTTGTTGAAAAAGTTGTTGTCAGCAGAAATTGACTGCGGTATAGTTTAAATGAGAGTGGTTCGAGATGAAATAAAATAAATTTGAGGGAGCATGACTCCAAAAAGGTGCAACTAACAATTTCAACTAATATAGATAAGTTAGATAAGTAAAGTGTTTTGTTAAAGGTCACACAGTCTAAATTATACATACATGTAAGTGTATAAGGGTACACCCAGTACGTGTGAGCTGTGATATGTTGTTGTCAAGTCTGCCTAGAAATATGTTACGCAGTTTTTAAAAATCAGGACACTCTAGAGATTAAAAATAAGGAATGTGATGGAAAAAAGCAGCATTGAGAAGAGCAATATTGTTTTGTGCAATATTTGGCGCAAGACTTTCATGGTCAACGATGTCCATAAAATCATGATTATCATCTGGAAACAGAGGGGCTGCCAAGTCCATGTCATTTACACTACATCGCCTACCTCATCTATTAAATAATTCTCTGATTCAGATGAATTGTTGTTGTTATTATTTTGAGTAGCGTGTTGTTGAACATTAGCATTTTATGTTGATGATTGCTGTGTGGACTTTCTATTTTTCCTCCTCCGTAATAATTGAGAGACACGAGGACGACTACTGCGACGTCGTGGTGTTCCAGATGGTTGTATGTCTATGGTAGTTGTCAAGTTGTTTTGAAATAAAATTCAAAAAGTCAATTATGCAAAACAAAAGGTTGTATACAAATCAGACCTAATCTACTACTGTCTCAAACCTATGTTTTACAACAATAAAAAAATATTAATTAAAGCTGTAGGCCTAACCTACTGTACGTAATTTAACTAAAAACAGCATTAATGAAATATGCTGATTATATCTCTGAATTGTAAAATTAAAAGTAAAACAGCAAGCTGCCGGGTAATATAAACTGTGTAATATACACAGTTTGAAAGTTGGTTGTGTTGAATGTAGAACGGTGTTGACAGCAATCTGTAATAGAGAGTAAGCATTAGAATTCACCCGTCTGGAAGTTTTATGCAAACTAGAGTAAAATAAAGAAATATTCTTGTCACAAAAGGTCATTGTAGTTTGGGCCTGAGCTTGTAAAAAAGATGTAAAGAAATTTGGCTAATGTTCTAAATGATTTAATGCAATGTTCAGGTAATTGGACAAAAAACATAGGCTAATAAACTGTGTACCAAATTTTTGTACCTGTGAATCGGTCTACGTCTCAAACGATCTATATTAATTATAGAAACCTTCGGCAATTGGACAATGCAATAAAATATTAAGAAGTTGTGATATTTATTTAGATTTCTGAATTTATAAGATTTAGATTTTTGAATTAACCATCGACCACTATATACTTGGACTTTGTAAATTCAAATGATTATTCTTATAATTAAATCTTATAATAATCTTATAACATTGAACCATTAAATCAAATAATAAAATCAGCAAAAAACGATTACCTTTCAGTACTTCTACGTTAATTACAGAAACCTTCAGAAATTGAAAAATGCCATAGACTGGTGAAATGTGCACGTTTTTCTCGTGAAATGTGCACGGCTTGATAGTTCTACTATCTGTCACACAGCTTTATTGGCGTTTTGTTTGCCGGTCTTAATTTTGATTAAAAAAGTTTTGTCAGGCTTTTATGGCAATTTTAGGCATGATTATTCTGTTTAGTTATGTATTATTCGATCAGATGGGTAAGTTTGAGGATATTGTCTCAACTTTTCAAAGATTTTGTAACACACTTAGCCCTTTCGTGGGCGAATTTTCAAAACTAATTCAGACTCCCATGGGCGAATTAATTTTCCAAAAAATCAATTTTTTTAAAAGGTTTATACACTTTTCTGTGTGTTATTCTGTGCATATATCTATGTTTAACGGTGCATAAGTATACATGTATATGTCCATAGGCATATATATATTATAAACAAATAAAAATGTATAACATAAAATATATGCTTTTCCTAATAATTGTCTATTTACGAATGATATTTTCGAAAGCATTCTCCTTTACAAAGGCCCACATCACAGTCTTTGCACCATGTACTTATTCGTGCAACAAAGAGCTCCCACAAAAATGTACTTCCTGGATTGACAGGCTCAAAAGACTTTTCAAAATACTCTAATAGTTGAGCATCTACTGGAGTAAATACTGGGCCTGTCACTGCTATAAACTGCTGAATTGTAGGAGATTTATCTCTGTTTATGTTGGTTATATTCTTCCAGGCACTGGCATCACTCCTACTCACATCCTCATCATTATTGCTACCAGCCTTTTCATCACTGTCACTTCCAGATGTAAAGTCATTCCAATCACAATTCAAACCTGATTCACTGTCATCTCTTGCTACTAAATCTAAAAAGTCACTGTCAGCTCTGAATCTCTTAGCAATTTCGGTACTAGTACTTGCTTTATTAGAATAATCTCGGGAGGTTCTTTTAGAAGTCGCCATGACGGTAAACTAAAGTCAAACTCTCAAAAAAATCGGTAAATAAAAGCTAAAACCAAAGCAAGAAAAATAAAAATTGATAAATTATTTAGAACATTTTTCTAATTTTTTTTGAAAGTTTATTTATTCATCACTGCTAAAAACGATCGTTTTTTCAGCCTTAAAGTAAATTTTTGAGGCTAACCGAAGCTACAATATCGTAGCTTGCTATTGGTAAAAAAAGTAACAAAAACCGGCATTTAGCTAACCAGAAACTGCAATAATAAAATACGTTACCGAAACGACAAAAACGTCGCACTGCCCATTAGCAGCCGTATCGCAAAGCGACAAAAACATCGCTCTGCCCGCGAAAGGGTTAAATAGGTTTATATGTGGTTTGTATCATTATTATACTTGAACGTCTCTACACAAAAATGGTTACATTTTTGATGGAAATTCGGTACAAGGGTTTGGTTACGGGCATTGACGGATAATTTTTTCGGGGGTTGTGTGCGCATATGCATTTATCATTAAGCTCCCAAACACTCGCTTCGCTCATCTTTGGTCGTGGGATAAAAATTACTCTTGTGTACATACAGTGCTAATTTGACAACTTTTTGAAAAAAATATAATTTAGGTGGGAATATTCAATGTAGCTGATGTGTTCAGTTTTTTTACCGTTGATACCCTTTTTGCTTGCTTTACCTGAGTTATTTGATACTTTGTTAGCCGGGAATAATTACTCTGAAACCTAATCCAATGCACTCAGCTGATCTCTTTTACAAACTGACACTATGCCTAACCCCTCAACAAAAGTCAGATATAGAATTAAATAAGTATAATCAATAATGAAAAAAATAAAAACATCAAGGGCAAATACTCTAAAAGTACATCAATAGGCAATAAGACATTATTTTGTGAAAAGTGAGTAATTGACAAGCACTTTATGCTTTTTGCACAGCAAAGCTTCTGTGTGAAGGTGTTGATGAAGTAGGCACATGCAACTTTATTTTCTTCTTTGATTACTTTTAGCTTGTACATTTGGACTGGGAAGCAAATCTTTGCAAACCAATGAGATACTGCAGTGTCGACCAGCAGAGCAAGTGGGCTTAAGAATAAATATAGCCATATTTAATGACTGCCTCAGTTAAAATTGAGATGCTACAACAGAATGTATTAGTCATTGCAATATATGAGACAGGTGAGAGTTCAGGATGTGTACATGTACATGTTTGCCTGACTAAACAACAACTGAACTCATGATAGTAACAGCTATGCAAAATAAGACAGAATAACAAACTATAACTATTCTGGATAATTACAAGATAATAGACTTTATAGCTATACAGGGTAGTACAAGACAATGACTTTAGCAGTATTGGTCACAGAAATATTTGAAGTATATATTTTGCACAAATTGCAACATTTTATGACTTTATAATAGTCAGTCAAAGAAAAAATTGAGATGCTATTCAGTCCAATATAAATGTAAGTATTTGGCCAGATACCTACATTTGAGCGACCAGACGGCCTCAGCCCTATTGGCCAATTGGCCGGTAGACCGGCCTCCCTTTAGCTGGCTTTAGCCCTAACCAGTTAGCAAGAGGATGAAAAATGAGAGAGGACTCGACCCTAGTGAACCGAGAGAAAGATAGACAGACCTTGCTAAACAAGAGGCTGACCTGACACTAGCTAGCCAAAGAGAAGCCTGAAGCCTTCCGAGAAAAAATAAGAGAAGCTAAAACTATAAGAAAAATCTGGCAGGACCACAGAAGAAAAGCTTACAGAAAAGCCTCAAAGTGGACAGTTGTACTTTTAATGATTGCTCGACGCTGTAGCAATGTATTTACCAAAGTATATAATTGTATTAATCAAACAAGTGGCCGGTTTCAAATGAAGAAGTAAATAATTTTTACTAATGAAATGTAATTTTTTCTACGAGTGCGAGTAGTAGGATCTTTTACATACCGGCTCCACAAAAACCAACAAATTCCTCATTAAACTTTCTACTACTGTGTTAATAGTGGCAGGGGGGAGAAACCCAAAAAGTCTAAGTGACAGAGCAAGATGCTAGCAGAATAGAGAAAGTGGCAATTAGCCTTTAAACCACAAAAACAGACTCGCAAGTGAGATGCCAGTGACAAGGCAACCCGGATGCCAAGAACGCAAAAAATTACAAACCGTATGATCAACATATTAGGAAAGACTATGTTGGTTCCAATGACCATAGCCTTGGCTTTTTACCTTGGCTATTTTCACAGTGCTTATAAATGTATGTAAAACTGCATGTATGTGTTTAGGCTATGCATTAGCAACCCCTGAATACAACAGTGTTTTTTAAACGCAAGTCGTTGCCATCTATCAGAGTTGCTGAATCCTAACTGTCGCAAATCAAAATTACATGATATGTGATATAGGAATTTATTTATGAAATAGTAACATACTAGTAATTATACTCAACATGAGATGAATCAAACACAAAATTCCATTACTCACCATTCAAATGGTCATCATTAAGATTCTTTTCTGGCATGTGCTTTTCTTCTTCTCAAACTTGACGCTCTTTTCCGTAGCATTTGCTTACTAGCCGACATCTCGGTAATCTATTTGATACACCCACTATAATTGGTCTATTTTTTTCCTACTCTTTGCCACCTATGATCCTGAATGAACTACCTGTATTAACAACCAAACAGTTGGAGTCAGATAAGGTTTTGTAACAGATGCGTGTCAAACAAAAATTTTTAAACGCAACTTTTGACTTCAGCCTTTACACTGTGTCAGCTTGTACGCTGCAATTTGCAGTAGATCTACAGCTATTCTTCACTTAACTGTAGTTTTTGTTATTGAAAGTTGGAAAAATAGTTTTAAATTTAGAAACAGTGCAAAATAAAATTTAGATATCTTTAGTGGGTTAAAAGTACTTTTATTTACTAACTACTTAGCACATTAGATTTTTGAGTATAGCAAACTTGGAATATCCGAGAGCCATGACCACATGTACATTAATAAGGAAACAACTTCAAAAAGCTTGCTCTCACATTATTTATATATTGTAATGAGCATGTTAGACTGAGAGTAGTACTAATTTGATTCCAAACCCTTAGTTCCAAATTTTGGGGTTGTTTTATTGTGATTTAAAATATACATGACTTTAAAAGTTGAAAAAGATTAAAAGGCTACGGCTGTTTCACCTTCACCTTCATGCTGCCACTGAATTTCAATGTGTTTCCTTTAGCTTTTTATATAAGTATTCAAGTGTTTAAAAGTGATTTACTTTGTATTTTTATACCAGTGTATGCGGTAATTCAAACAATTTTAAATTGGGAAATAGAAATTGTAGGCTGCTACCATACTTCTAGATCAACTGAAACTTACAAAATATTCCCGTATAATTTTCAATTTTATAGTAAATATCTAGACTTTGCATTTCTCAAAGCTTTACAACAATATGCGATGGCATTAGTAATGTTTCTCACTCACCTGCAGAGCTGTTCGTGCACAGCATCGCATCATCAAAAACTGATTAACTAGGAACTAAACCATAGTCATGAGCTGGCACTTTGTTGTTGTTTTTAAATAAATAAATCAAAGTTAGTATTTTTGGCTACATGAGATTTTTTAATTAACTTACCACATCGATATTCCACACAAAAACTCTTTTTATAAATTTGAATGCATTTAGAATAAATAAAGAAAAAACCCTGTAAAGTAACCGTCGTTTAGCACAACCCTAAATGTAATATACTTGTGCATTTTTATAATATGCAAAACAAATGTGCAGCTATATAAGACGGAAAGTTATATAGCCATTGGATAAGAAGCTATTTTTGATATATTTTCAAAAGTAGTGTAATTGTGCACTCTTGCATTTGGCTTTGCCTATTCTGAAGAGTCATGATTCCCAAAAACTTTAATGAGTTGTGAATATTACTATAGTATGGAGTGACCACAAACAGTGATAGGAAAATAAAATTATTACAGGAACTATTTCATGTATCTAGCAAGATACACCGATGTGATACATCAACCTCGAGTCTTTACTTTGTGCTCTGTGTTCTTTAACAGTTCTCATCTGTTAGTATAAATGCATCTTCACATTTCAAGTCTAAAATTATTGTACTCTCATCTGACTTGTTGAATGCAAGAACACCCTTTGCCATCACAATCTAAAGATGGACTGGAATAACTTCAGATTAATGTAGTAAAGCATTGGTTACACTAAAACAAGACTAACAAACATGATTATATAGTCTTGTTCGTTTGTATCTGGAATTGTTGATAGATAATTTATTTTAGTTTTAAGGCTACTTTTTCTACCATATTTTAATTACAATCTAATATAAAAATGGCAAAATTTGCGTGTGTGTGTGTTTGGGCGTGTGTGTTTGTGTGTGCGCGAGTGTGTGTGTGCGTGTACTTGTATGCGTGTGCGCGCGTGTGTGCGCATGTGTGCGCGTGTGTGTATGTGTGCGCGTGTGTGTGTTAGTCTACCTTACAGAGCAGTCTTTCCTTTTTGCGATTCGGTCGTACGAAGCGAACTGAATTAATATGAGTAATAAATTATACAACAGTATTTCCTTTTTTCGATTTGGTCGTACACATCCAACTGAATTAATATGAGTAGTAAATAAATCAATAAAATTAAATAAAATTTGCTACTCGTTAAATAAATTAATCAGTAGTAAATTTAATTAGTAAATGAGTAGTAAATTACTATTTACTGCCAATGGACAGTCACGTGAACATTTGTCATTTCTGGCCACCTACACAGTTGTCGTATTTTTTTCAGCTACGAGTACTACAGAACTACAGCTACTACAGAACTTGCACAAGTACTGCTCCTTTGTTTTACCTACTAAACTTCTACTTCAGAAAAGTAAGTTCTTCTCATTAAATGTTGTATTCTCTATGAATTGCCACATATCCACTACTTAAAAACGTTGCATTTGCCACTGTTGGTAATAGTAAACATGTTCATTTCTTGTTTGCAGCTGAGTTACTTTTATTTTTTTCCAGCTACGAATACTACAGCTACTACAGAGCTTGCGCGGGTACTCCGAGCGTTGCGGTAGGCGACGGTGACAAGAAAGAAAGCAGCTGGTATTGACTTACTGTCACTCTGTTTTAGCCATGACCGGCTGACCAGCTCAAAAGTAGGCGCAAGCCGAAAACTGTCTGTTCATAAACCCGACGGAAAACCAAAAATGTGGTCTATCCGCAAGTGTTGCGTTGAATTAACATTGTGTTATTGTTATGTCATGCTTGCCTTGAATTAAAATTATGTTATTGCTATGTCATGCTACGTTCTTCATGTTCTGCTATACCTACATATTATCCACATGCAGCAACTTCTAACATATCTTTCCGTATATATATTTTTTTTTATGCATTCATTTTCTTCATTGTATCGAATAAAAAGAGTAACATGTTGGCGTTATGTTTCACTATTGTAAGGTACTAATGCTGTATCCGCCTTGACATCATACCGTCTTTGCTGTGATACATATAAATTTTCTCAACCAACCACATTATTGCTGAGCTATTTGTATGTACCTTGTCAAAATACAGGCTATAGACAAAAACTGGTAAGCCATGATTAGTGTTTTAAGCATGTAGAAGTATACATTCAATAAATGCTGGTGATAGCAACATACTTTGAAGAATTTCATAAAATATGCAACATTTTTCAATACTGCTAGTTTGAAGAAATTCAGTTTGCCGAGCAATGTCAATTTCATTATCAGTTCTTTGTACAAAATTAGGACAAATTTAATTTGAGTGGTTTGAGCGTGCGATGGTCCACTGCTTGGCGGGCAAAGATCGGTCGGCCGAGACGGAGTTTTGGCGGCAGAATCGCACGATTGTCAACTGCAATTATAGATGGGTATAAACGAATGCATGAATCTAGATGTACGAATCTAGACTATTTACTAGATTTTACACGCATTTAGCTGTGAAACACATTGCATATTTCCATTGTTCTCCCCAACATTATTTACTTGCATGAATGTCTATGTGTATGCGTACTCTGACCAAGGCAACAATTTTAGTACACTGCATATTAGGAGTTGTTTTACAGCATGAAAGACAACTCTCAATAAACCTCTTGCTGTTTGTGAATCTGTTTCCAAAGACAGGTAATGCAGCTAAGAGTTTATATATTTTATAGGGTGTTGTAGTAAAGAGTCCAATTCTTTCTTCATATAATTCAATATTCTACTTGTAAAAACTATGCCTAACTGATCAGTAGATTGGCAAAGTACGTAATTACATTAAGTATAAGTTATCTTACACCTTACACCTATAAGTTATTCTTGTCTGATCTACCAAAAACCGAGATGAACTATTTTCTTCCATAAATGTGCTTTGACACACAATATTTCAGCCGTGATTCAACCTTGAATAAAATAAACAAAATATATTATTAATAAATAAGATTTTAGAGTGTTATATAGAACAAATACTTCAGACAAGAGAACATATTGAGTCGGGCTACTAGGTTAACTGAGCAACTTTATCCACTAGGAGAAAATGAAGTGCTGGGACTGTAAATCAGTAAGGCAAATGATTGTCTGGCACTTTTTAAATGCAGTGTGCTTTTGCATACTAAGATGTGTTAAGTCATTTAGCTTACATCAGCTTGTAAGGTGAAATGCATGCTGCTGTCACGTAGCAGGATACAAAGCTAATACTGTAAGTTATCATAGTTGCAAGATATATACAAAGTATATATCTTATCATATGATGCTTACAACAAACCATATACTGAAGAACTGAGTTATACACACAGAAACTTGTACACAGTGACTGGCAGAGTTTTAATTTTTTCTATATCTTTGCTAATTTAAGTGCAGCTTTAAGAAAGTTCCATAAGATGTCACAAGCTGCCATACTAAATCTATCTCCAGATAGAACACAAAATGTGACTTATTACTATGCTTATTCCAACCCAGCCTTTCTCGGTTCTAAGGACAATTTCTTTCTCTTTGATGAGCTTCGCTTTATATTGCTTTATTATTCCTGATGGTATGCATTGTCGATACATTTTTGTTCATCTCCGAAGTTGCTGTAAGTAGCCATATTAGCTCTAGAGACTAGAAATTAGCCTAAAATCCAGTCTTCTTGTTCTAACACAGCACTAACAGTGTAACTAGTTAAACACTTCTGTCACCTATTTCAGGTGATCAGCCAGTCATCTGCCTTTGTTATGCAGCAAGATGTTTAATTCCTCCCACCTTTTTTCCTGAAGTGTTTTCTCCACAGTTACCAGATCAACCAAGTCACCAAGGAAATATGGCAGGGTAGGGTGAATGTCAATATAATTGACGAAGGTTTATCTTGTTTGGCAGATTATTGTTTCTGCTTAAAATTATTTGACTCCTATCATCTATTTCTGGTTTACCAACTATATTTCACCGCCTTGTCTTGCTCTATAGCATTCTACATTGTTTTTTCATGTCACAAAATTAAACTTTGTTAGCTCTATTAGTTATGTTATTCCTTCTGCCACATCTTTGTTTATACCAGAAACTTATTATTTTTACCAACATTGTTGTACTTAACTGTTCACTCAAACTGACCTAAAACATTGAACACATTTTGCGGTTGGTTAACAACAAAACTATAACAGCTAAAAGCTAAATGACAAACAAAAGAGCCAGAAATACCCTAACAGGCTTACATAAATATATACCAAAACAATTGAAACATACACAAAGCTTACTTTTCGAAAAAAGGTGGGTCAAGTAGTAAGTAGGGTATCAAACTATCAACTTGAAGAACACCAGATGCTATACCTGAGTAGTGTTGCCTTTATATACAATTAATTAAACACTGAAAAAGTTAAACTAAATCATGTCATAAACTGACAGCAGAAACTATTAGTTGATGATAGAAAATGTATTTAGAGAAAATCTAAATAACTCAATTTTACAATTTGATGTGATATTTGTTATAAAAGCAACGCAGTTATGTGGCAAGTTATTTGCTAGACCATTGTTTGTTGACGTTAGACATAGTAGGACATTAGGAAAAAAATGGATTGTGATGGTATATGCATCTTTTCTTTATAGTATCGTAGAAACTGTCTAGATAGCCATAATCATCAGTATGCATTAATCTACGTACATAAATATATTGTATTCCCTCTTTAGAAAAGCAATACCTGAGTGAAATACCTGAGTGAAAATTTGCCTTTGACACACTTGAAATAACTTTCTTCGTTTGAAATAACTTTTTTCGATAAGCGATATTAAGCTTTTTAATTAGTCACATATGCGAAACTGCAGAAATCAACGAAAAAATAAAAAATGCAAAATTTGATACAAAGCATGACAGGATACATCCAACTTAGACATGAAGAAGAAAATCCAAAACTTAAAGCATTCAGCATCGGAAATTATTAACAATCAAACTACTATTTACAACGGTTTAAATGTAAGCGACTGAGTCGAATCGAGGAAATAAATAAAGATCAATGAGCCTCCAGTATATTTAATTGACTAATACTGTTATATAGTTTCTATGAGTATAATTAACCCAAGTAAATGAAGACCATTTTAAGATAAAGCAAATTTGACTTATAGAAATCTCCATAGTCCTCAACTATTGATAAATAAATGCTGACTAGAAATGTTTGGTATTTATAGTGAGACTACATTATATATGACATTTGAACTTTTTTCATTGATTGTGGTAAGGCTGACTAAATTGAGAATTTCACTCAAAATTTTAAAAAGTAATCATCAATTTTTATTTATTAATTGTTCAATAGTATTATGAAATTGCTCTGATATATTCATCTAAAAATACATTTTTAATTACATATTGTAATATCCATTAATATATGAGTATAATTTAAAATTAGAGAGCTCCAGGTGTGCTAAATATGATAAAAGTAAAAGTGTTGTAACTTTTTTAATGTTAATGTAATATTTGTAAAACTAACCATCTTGAAGAGAATTTTGAAAAAAATGTTTTGATCTTAATAAACTTAACAGATTTTATCATAGACCAGCAATTTTACATGTTTATGGGACTTTGCGGATGTAACAGATTGTCAGTTTGTTTAAACTGTTCCATACTTAGTCTCTCAAAGGGTTACATGCATAAATTGAAACAACTTACTTTTTTTCAATACCCTTGATAATCGAAAAAAATACGAATATACTAAAAAAAATTCTCTTCAGGCAAAAGTTGAAATAGTTCATAAACACAGCAAAAAAGGTTATTTTAGACTCAAAAAAATTGCAATAAAACTTATGTCTTTAAAATAAAGATTGTTATTCCATTATCTCAATGTACTTATATTAGATGTAAACTGAATTTATCTTTTCGATTCATTAGTAACTTGTTGATGGAGTATGTTAAAACTTAATAAGCTTGTTGTATACAGTGAATATATATATATACCTCTAGAGCAATCATGACTGCTGCTAGATTTCACCATTTGCTGAAGTCTAGCACCAAATGGTGAAACATGAAAATTAGCAATGATTCTACCAAGAAAGAGCAATATATCAATTCACACAAACATGATTCATTTATTTAAACTAGTGAATAAAATCAACATTAATACTAAAAAAGACAATCAAAACTTTCAAAATGCCACATTGTGGTTAGAAATATAGGTATACATTAGAGTTCAGACTCACCAAGTCGGGTAAGTTATTTAGGAGTCTACTAATTACTCAATGATACACTTGATAAGATAATCAGTTGGAATCACAGTCAATACAAAGAGTCTCGTCAAATGGACCAATCAGCTCTCAGCAAAAGTATAATACTTGATAATAAGGAAACACGTATTTTCCAGCTCCTGTGATAAGGTCTATTTTCTTGTAAACTAATTTTTTAACAAACTTGTCATGACAGATCAAAATAAACCAGAGTCAGCAATTTTAAAAATATATGTTTGGAAATGTCTAGCAAAACAGGTTTAGCATTTTTAAATCCATTTTTAATAATAAACTTTTTAAGAATAGTTGACAAAGTTTTCTGTAGTCTGCTGAAACGTAATTACATCACTGGAAGGTTACAGTTTGTGTTCCCTTAAACTCTGTTTTGTATGAAGTTGTCATCAAGATTTAGTTTAGAAGATAAATATCCTTCTAAATTGTATACAAAACGCACTGTAATGTTTACTGGTGTAGCCCATCTTATAGCTTGCTAAGTACAAAAGCAAATAGCTCAAAGTTTGGTGTAATGCTTAAAAAAACACATAGGTATTCAAAGAAGCTTGTACGAATGTGGCAAAATGTTTACCGGCTTGGGTAACCTGGGAAAAGGTATAATTTTCTCCCGTGAGTGAAAGTGCATGTCGATGTTGGAACATTTCCTCCTTGTGTCTTGTTTTTCTGACTCATGCTGACATTTCTTACTCTCTTCTGTACCTATAAGTACCATTAAAAGTTGATTATGAAGAACTTTTAGTTACAAAATGGTATTGCCCCTTTAAAAATATCATTTTTAAATAGTTAGAAAAACATTTCGGCTGCAGTAGCACTGCATGAACTGTTTTATAATAATGTAATTTAATTGATTTTAACAGATGATAATGGGTGATCGCGCACATAACTAACCCCATGAATTAGTATAAATGTTCATTTGTAAGACAGCAAAGATGCCCTTTTAGTCTAACAGATGTTTAATAATACTTTATTTGAATTAGCAATTACCAACATTTACAATCAGATTGAGTAAACTTTGGAACCTATCGAAGCACTCTACAAAATGAAAGTTGCTACTTGAAACAATTTTCACTTTTTTTGCAAAAGCCAAATGTACCAGTATTTAAAACTTTGCAAAACTGTATTATGTTTTCTCACCTTTTATGTAACATAAGGGTAACAGCTAAATATATGGATGGTAAGGTGTGAATTTATATGTTAGTTTTAGACTTTAGTTGCAGCTATAAGAAAACATAGTAAGAAGAGTCTTAGTCTACCTTCAACGAGTAATGATTGCTTTGAACTGAACTGCTTTACTAGAATTTATAGCAATGCAAAATTTCAGAAATTTAAAGATTTTTCATTATATTGTACAAAAACTTAAGTTACATCACTTGTTGAACTTGTTGAGTATTACAATTGCTCACCTTTAATTACACAAAACTTTGTACCGCAACAAACTTTAAACGTCAAATGTGGCAGCAGCAAAACTCTCAGTTACAAACACCTATATTCTAAATAGGCCTTTCTATTCTTAGGTACTGTGATAGTCTACTGTATTGCTTACCTATGAAAATTAAGGATATGAAAAGCAACTTGTGTAGAAAAACTGCACAAAATTATGAAAAGGGGTTTTACCACTAAGCCTAAATAACAACTCATTTATGGATTTTACTGCTCCTGAAACAGGTTGTGGAGAATAGGAGTACAAGTGAAATTTATAGGAACATATGACCCTGGACGTATGCACACAACCAGGTTAATGAAAATTATGATGTAATTCAACTGACAGCAAAGACTAAAGCACTTGTGGGAATAAATACACCTGTGAACTTGCGTACTAAAAGAGTTATAAGACAGCCGTTGCCCTGGACTGCAAGCAAAAACTTTACAAAAAAATTGTTTAATAAGAATTGTTAGAGTAAAATGAATATTCTCTGTCTTCCCCTATTAAATAATGTATTGAAGAAATGTACGCAAATTTCAATACAAATTATTAAACAGTACAATATGTTTGCTCTTTTAATAAATGAATGTCATGATGACCTAGAAGTTTGGAGTATAAGTAAACACTAAACCTTTGTTGAGTTTGCCCTTGCTTACTTACATAAACAGCTGTGTTTCGGCTAAAGGTAAGTCAGATTTTTTGTTGTCATGGTGAGACATTGTGACATACTATGATACTATAATAATAAACTGATTCAAGTATAGTACATTTTTCTTAATAATTTGAAAAGCTTAGATTAATGGGTTGAGCTGGTATATAGGCATATGTTTTGTGCTGTAATATAAGGATGTTGTATTATGTACTCTTACTTAATTTGCGCTGGTTCATACATAGTGTGTTCATGGCAGTAGTGTAGAGAGTATGTACAACTTATTCTGTGAATTGGCATCGATGATTATTTGCCAATAGCCATTGACAAGGTTCAGTGTGCTAAATTACTTGTGTCAAAAAATGCGTCAAGCATATCATCCAGCCGAGAAAGGGGATAGGGCTTCTGCTTGATGACAGCATTTAGCTGTTGATAATCTATGCAGAAACGCCACTTGCCATCTTTTTTCCAGATGAGTACCACCAGGGAGCCCTATGCGCCAATGATCTGCTCAATGAGTCCTTAGTCAAGTAGCTCTTGGACTTGATGATGAGCCTCAGTCTCTTCCTTTGGGCGCAGTCAATGCGGTGGTTGTAGGATAAGACCAATTCCTTCATTTAGTGGAATTGAATGATCCACTATTTGAAATCCAGCTCATATCCCCATCACATGTGCTGAACATGTTTTGGTAACATGTAAGTAACCGTTTTAGGCACTCAGCCTGTCTAAGCTCGGTGCAGTCATGTTGGATCTCCTGGGTGCTAGCTCCCCTCAATTTTTGGTGTATCCGCCCCATATGGCGCGGCTTTCATGCCGGAGAGGCATGCTTCGTCGTGCACCTAGTGGTCGTCTACCCCTGTGTATGTGGCGATTTCACTACTGTTTCAAAAGTAGAGGGGAAGGTTTGTGAATTTAAGGCACTGCTCTACTATGATTCTTTTTGGGCCAGACCAGTTTAAGCTTTTAGCCAGCAGCAGCCTATCAGGCCAGCACTCGATCACTATCAATGGGCAGTAACTCCTGGTAATCACTCTGCACCAGAAAACTATATTTGTCCTGGCTGGCCCAACCATGTCATGCGCCACCCTGACCTTATGGAGCAGTAACCTGCCATGTCTTTTCATACATATCAGGGAATGACCACTAATAGAGACCATGGGCTGGCAGAGTTGATGGCGCACAGTTGGACCGCCATAAATGACATTCTTGAAGTAACATCCTCGCTGATGTGGCTCATAACAAAGACCTCCATGGTATTTACCTCCCGACAAAGTACAGGCAGTTGTATGACACCATAGAAAAGCAGCCTGGTCCACACAGGAAATCTGCCCTTGGTAACATAGCTGGGGCAGACCTCCTGTTTGGCTCCAATTTTGGAGCCAACGTATTTGGGCTGTAGCTTTCCGTGACCAGAACTCTTTAGTCATGGACTGGTTGAGACAGCCATTATGACAGGCATCTGAAGCAATGCTGATTGATTTTCTTTTGCCTGGGGACTACGTCTTTTGGAACTTAGTGCAACCAGTAGTCGAAATTACTTTTGCAATCTGTACTGTTTCTCCTGTGTGTCATTTTTTTGTTGTGAAGCCCCGGTTGTACTTGGGGGCCTTGCAGTTTCACAATGCAGAGGCTGCTTTTTCTTTTTTGAGGACTTATTCAGTTGTTACACCTGTTGTGTCAGCTGCTGTACGACCTGGCTAGCTGACTGACCACATTGTCCTAGATCACTCCTTCCTTCTATTCAAGAGCCTCTGCCATAGACCGCACAAAGGCTGCTCTTATGCCCTCCGGCTTGGTCTGAAAAACTTCATGATGGCACTCGCAACCTGTCCCAGGGTAGCTGTAACCATGGCCAGAAGGGGTCTCTGCAGAACAGCCTGCTAGACTGATCTGCAGAATAATTCATTTGCCGTGTCGACCCTCTAGAGGCCCGCTAAGTCTTTGCATGCCACCTAGACAAGTCTCTCAACCAGCAAGTCATGCTCAGCTGAGTGGGAGCCTGCCTGGACAAAAGGCCAAACCGGTCTCGAAGACGGCCAAAAATGGCTCCTACGCGGTTGGCGTGTCCGCAGTCCGCTGCCTCTTTGTTAATGGTCTGTTAGAGATGTTGAGGAAGGGACCAAAAAAGAAGAGAACAGACTAAAGCCTAGATAAGAAAAGCCCATATGAAGGAAGCGTCTCGCCTTCTCTGTTTAGGTACTAGCTTCAGCTACTTATTACCACTGGCTGATGAAATGGTGAACAACTGCGAATTATAAGTACTGCGGTCCTTGAACTGACGGACTAGGCATAGAAACAGGGGACCATCACTAGTTGTTCAATGAGCTTGACTAACTAGTTGATCCTTCAGTCCACGCTTCTCAAAACTTGGCCATTCATATTCTACTGGAAAAAGCTCTCTATCTACCGTGAGATGGTGATGCTGTCTCCAGCATCATGTGATGCAACACTTTATGACCTTTGTATCACTGTTTTTCTGCCAGAATGATTTATGAGACCAAGTGCGGAGACATCAATATGCCAACTTTCGGAAAAGCTTGACTGTGTTGCATGTCTGGTTGATAAGCCAGAACTGAGTCAGTTCTTGGCCAATCAGAGATGGTATTCCTAAACTAAAATAACTCTGTGCAGCCCTATTACTGCTACTCTAAATCGACTTTGGAAAATTCAAAGAAGCCAGCCTAGTAGGCCAGACTACCTTTCAAAGCTTACATTAAACCTTGACAAATTTCAGAAAATAGGTAACAAACTTCCCCTTAAATCCCATTAGCCGTGTGACTTTCAAAAATTGACCAACATCTAGGACACTATTTAAACTGGCAAGGCGTAGGCTGGTCAGCTACTCCTAAGACAAAACAAAAAAAAAACATCACATACAAACTAATTGCAAAACATGATATAGCTGTTCAAAAGCACTTACTGAATGTCTACAATCTAACTTTTAAAATGAATTAGTGAAGTGGTACGTGAGGTCATCAAGTTGTAGACCTTATTAAAAGTCTGGCTCTTAAAAATAAACGAGTAAAGCACCTGCTGTATGTGCTCATAGTCTACAGAGAAAACTTCTCATAAATGTGTAGCAGTTATAGCCATAGTCTGCAGACAACCTTTGCGAAGTATGTTATATTCAATTAAACTTAACTATTTAAAATACTTCAAACACAATTTTAGTAACTTTCATGCGAATCAAATATAACTTGCTTACATTTGACGTAAGATGTCATTGCATCATTTTAACACCTAAATTATTAATAAAGACCCAAAAGTTAACACACTCATTTTTCCTAAATATAACATTAGTTATTACTTAGTTATGTCTTGGGTAGACAAACACAGATGAAATATATCACTGACTCATTGCATAATTATTAGCTGAGGAATCACACAGCTATGTTACTAAACAATGCATCACAAGTATGAAGGATTAACCACTTATGAAAATGACATCGTTGATGCATTTTCCACTATTGTTGAGTTACATATAGACATTTGTAGTGAAGCATGGAGCATCAATTATTTAGGACAGAAAAAGCGAGTATCCAGGAAATTCATGCATTGAAATCTTTACTAAAAGAGCACCATATATTAATGATGAAGACAAACACCTACCGTAACAGTCAGACTAAGTCAAAGACAGGATTCCAACTATAGAAAAGGGGTTTTACATACATATATTTAGCTACTAACAATTATATTACATGAAAGTATCTATTGGGGGTCCTACCACACAAAGCTGTCGTCAGAATAGTCACTTTTAAAATCACTGTCGTCACTTTCAAAATCACTGTCGTCACTTTTAAAATCACTGTCACCTTTTTCAAATTGGTAACCAAAACAACCTCTTTCTTCACATTCGTTATTTTAATACAAATATCTATACTGGTGGCACTGGGTTGCGTTAAAAATCTGAAACTCACTAGGTTTGAACTTTTGCTAACCAAAAGCATGGCTCAACCAGCGACCTTTACAAATACAGTCAAACATGGATAACTCGGCCACGGATAGCTCGAAAACATGGTTAATTCGAACGGTTTCTTTGGTCCGTTCCCACGTAATGATAAATTGCTATAGATAACTCGAACTCAACACTGTTAATTCGAACTGTTTTTTTGCCCAACGGCTACCGAAACGGTTGTTATCGCTTTAGAAAATCACTTTATTCGAAGCCATAGAGGTAAACCTCATCTTTTCGTAATTCATAAGCGTTGTTATTACCACCATCGGCAAAATAATTTTGTCAACGACTTTTCTAAAGGTTTGGTCAAATTTGATTTATACTGCTATACGATTAATAGCACGGGCTTGCCGGGTCACGCGCGCAAGGATTTTCGCCACGCACATACAAAACAAAAACAGCATGTTGTTTTGTATGTGCGTGGCGAAAATCCTTGAGTGCGTGACCCGGCTAGCACGTGACGAATTGTTTTCCGACGTTGATTCCGTGTTGAATCAACGTCGGAATGTTGAATGTTTAAAACGTCTTAAAATTGTTTTTATTAAACGTATACGTTGTCATAGCTAAAAAACTATTCATCGTTTGACCTAAACACAGAATACGTGTGTACATTCAATAACTATCCATTCAAAAAGCGTGAGTGATATACAATGTACCGTTAAACCTCGTAAAACTTTTAATTGAACTGCCTCGGAGTGTTGCTCTTAAAGAATTGAGAAAGCATAATATTATTATGCTTTCTTATTCATCTTGAGGTGTTGACTGATGTTCTAAAATAAAAATCAAGGAGATTGACCAACCAGAAGCTGAGATATAGTCAGCCAAACACAGGTCTACCAAAAAACAAAAGTGTTTTGGTAATCATCAATATATGACGTATGAAATCGACTTGTGTGCCATTGGTCAATTAAGCCAACTAATGCGCTCTCCTATAACAATCACGGCGTTTTAATCGGTTTAATCCCTGGAAGTATAGAACAATCAAATTGGGCCTAACAATCATCGCTCCTAGAATTCCGAACCAGTCCCTCTGACGTGTAGAATAGTTGTAGCACAAAATAATTACAAGCATCTATTATTTCGCTATCTTGCTAGTTCAGCTCAGTTTTGTTGTTCTCCTACTTAGCTTCCCTATTCAGACTCATCTTTAGCGTTGTTCAGATTTTTTAACTATAGCTAATAAATAGAATCAATTAAATCAATCATCAATCTCGGTTATCGTTTGGAATTTTCTACAAATTATATTAGTTACATCATTTATTCTATACGCAGTTATATTATTATTTTGTATAATATGCATTATGAATATTATATAAATCATAAAAAATAATCATAAATAAGATAATAGATCAATAGAAAAATCAAAGCAAAAGTTATCGTTTTCTTTTCTTATAGCAAGAGCAGCACGGTCAAGTTAGTCTTTTTAAGATTATGGCTGTAGTGAACTTCCAGTCTGTTAATAGTGACGATAATCATGAAAATCAACTGAATGCTGCAGTAGATACACAGTAGAAAAATGATGAAGGAAAAAAAGTCCCATTCCTATTTCTTATGCTAAAAAAACTGCAATCGCGGATATCGCATATAGACTATACACGCGCCGTTCGTTGAACAGATGATTTTCGGAGCATATCCGTGGAGATCGAGTTAAAATTTGAAGCACAATAGTCAAAATCTGCTCTTCTGCTTTGAAAAATCATGGCGAGGGGTTGTGGGCAAATTCCTTTACCACACATTGTTTGGATGATTTTCCTGAGAAACCAGAGCTAGTATGTAAATTATTTACTATCGCGAGAAGCGTTTCACATCTCGTAGCCAAAACAATCATTATACATAACGGCGGTAAGGGTGCGCAACTTCGGCACATGACCATTAAGTCGATTTTATACGTCACAGTTTTCGGGATTTTCGAAGGGTTTTCCTCTGATTCTTTTTTAGGTAGACCTGTGTTTGGCTGTCTATATCTCAGCTTCTAGTGGGTCAATCTCCTTGATTCTTTTTTTAGAACATCAGTCAACACCTCAAGATAACTAATAAAGCATAATAATATTATGCTTTTTCTATTCTTTAACGAATCCCAGGTAAAGTAAGGGATTTTTCTTTGGTAACTTTTTCTTGAAGTTGCATAAACTTCAAGAAAACTCGGCAAAATTGATCGTGGGTAAAACGCTCAAAAGAAAAAGATGTCTTTTCTTTTGAGCATTTCAACAACGATCAAGTTTTGCCAATGTCAATCTAAAAAAACGTCCTGGCAATAACATCACCTCAAACAACAAACCAATCTCAAGTGATAGAAAAATCTCTATACTTTTTGATAAAAACGTTTTAAACTTTACATTAGAAGCATTTAATTTGAAACAAGCCATTTGTGCTTTTGACTTATATTATAGTTTGCATATGTACATGTATCTACTAATAAATAAGTAAATACATGGACTTGTGACAGTGCTCTGATAACTTGAACGCTCTGATAATTCGAACACATTTGCTCGGTCCCGTGAAGTTCGAGTTATCCATGTTTGACTGTATATTAGTGATGTTTGGGAGCGTTGCTGATTACTCCGCGAAGAGTGACAGCCGTCTTAGGTTTTTAGAGCTATATTTCTTGTACTGAAAATAGACCGAGATTGCCTTTAATAATCACTGTCAGTCACTGACTTGGAAACGGATTTGCTGTCAATGTCGTGGCATTTCATCGATTTAATTATTTGGCAGTCTATAAATGCTGGGCCAGAAGCTTCAAACCAAAACTAGTGAAGTTTCGGTTGACCGTGGTGATTTATGAACAAATAATAAGTTAGTAACGGTACGGCAACACGTAACAAAATTTCCGTTGGTTCTAACTAAAATCACGAAATGATTGAAACACACAGAATTATTCTGTTAGAATCGTGCTAGCGAGCACGATCTCAGCAGCTTTTGCAATTAGTATAGTCCAAGAGACGTATAAGTGCCAATCAACATAGTACACACGATGCAACTGCTTAGATTGCATTATTGAATGTATTTATTGTTTGGACGCTATAGCTACAATTTGTTTATTTTTTAATTATATTTCCTTTTGAGCAGCGAAAGTTTTGTGGTGGAGAATGCCGACATCTCTAGCGCAAACAAGTCAGTTGCATCGTATTTACTATGACAACTTTCTGTAATAATTCTTTGTGTGTCGCATTATGTTTTCGGACTACATATATCTTAAAATTTGCTAAAGTCGTGTTCGCTAACTAATAATAGCGCGACTTAGACAGTTACTTCGTGTGTTCTATGTTGAAATGCTTTCGTATTTTTATAGTGTGTCACGGTACATGTCTTGGACTATACTAATTGCTAAAGCTGCTAGAATCGTGCTCGCTAATAATTTGTTTAATCTGTTAAAAGCGTTCGTCGACGAACTCGGTGGGCATGCACAGCTCAAATAATAATTCTGTGAATTTCGACCGATTAATTCTGCGTTTTTCGTGATTTCGGCCAGAACTCCGAACCAACGAAAAATTTGTTACGTGCAGCCGTACCTTTAGTAATCCTATTTACGCAATCCTTGTCACCTACATTGGTAAATGGTCGTCTCGTCTGCCACTTTTTAAATATCCCTGTCGTCGGGTCGTCAGAATCGTCACAAAACATGGGAGGACCCCCTCTATTAAAACAATTTGAAATTTTTAATAAACTATATAGGGGTATAGCGCATTATAAACATGTTTTTATTTGCACGGTATAAAATAGAGTACCGATATTCATATAGTAAGCTCTTTCAGCCAATAACAGTTGTGCTAGTTCAATATTCACTGATGAAGATCAGCATGTTGGTTGTGAGAGTACACATGAATGCATGACTCACAACAAAGGCCATGGCTACCCCTAATATGCATGTTTGTCTGTGTGTAGCAAGACATTTTCAATGATAATGATTATACAACAGCAGTAACAGACTTTAGTAAGAACCATGTGATATTAATCAAAAAACATATGAATATACATTTATCTCCTTCTCAACAGAATTCAGCTGATCACTGAAATGTAGAAACCAAAGCTAGTTGTTTTATATTTACAGCTAAAAATGTTCAACGAAATATTTGTAGCTGTAAATTTTCTCAAAATATCCAAGTTCACTTGGATTGCTAGAGGCTGATGATAAAGTATTTTTTAAACCATTTTCCGGGTTTGTTCAAAATATATCAACTAATAACAGACTTTAGTAAGAACCATGATGAACCATGTGATATTAGTCGAGCCAGTTTTAATGATATTTTCAAAACAGAAATCAAATTATTAAACTCATGTTGCTATGTTTTGATCAGTAAAAAATCATGAGTTTCAGCAAATTATTACAAAACGTTTCTTGATCCAAAAAGTTGAACAAGTAAACAGCCAAATTCAAAATTGTGGTAGATTGCTGCAGGAAGCAAGACTCAACGCAAAATATTTAAACAGTTAGCTAAACATTGGCATGCAAGCTGCACTATGACACTAAAATTAAGTAAAATAGTATCATTGTTGGGCATTTTGCATTTTGAACATAAAGAGTTAGTGGTGCTGGGGTTTAGAGTTGTTTGCTCTTTTGATAACGTATGAGTCACAAATTGTGCACATTACACTCAGTTGATAGGCTTTGGTTTGTACTGGAAATAAACCAAATACAATGCTTACAAATTCGAAGTCTACCAATACATGTACAGTGACTGATGAATACACAAAAAGTACATTTTACACCTAGTTAGAGTTTTTAGACTTGAATTAAAATAACACACTACTGAGATTGAACTGCTCCGCATTTACTAACACTTATTAACAGTAGACTCCAACTATAATGGAACAAGTCTCGCCTTTTTCAGTAAGTAGTTTGCATTGATAATCTCATTACTAAAATGAGAGCAGACTATTTTATAAACACCGGGTAATGGTGATTAGGAGTTGTCTACTTATAGCTGGATAAGCCTATCAATAACATGACTAATTACACACTCAATGAATTTACACTCAATAAATAATAATTAAACTCAAACTTACACACCATCTCCCATGATAGTGAATCTAAACATATGATTGTTTCAGTAGATAGGAACCAATTATATAATTACTAAACTACCAGTTGACCTTGACACAAGCTATCAAAGAAAGTTTTAAATGAAATGAGGCCATTTGTAAAACATTCTATTAAATGTTGTAATAACTTTCCCACTGTCAAATACCAATATCAAATTTTGTCAAAAAAATAAAGAAATTTCAAGAATAATAACCCTAAAAGTTGGTAGACCATTTAATTTGTTGCCATCTTTGAAATTTTGGCAAAGTCCTAAGAAACTGGGTGTAGTATTATATTTGTTGGAATAAAGTACATCTTATTTCCTCACCTCCAGAGCACGCCTGGACAATGATGAGCTTAGGTTTACCGGCCATTGCAGGAAATCTCCTTGGAGACAAGCTGTCTCTGATAGAAACCAATGAGAAAAATTTCGCGTGGTGGTCTAGTAGCATTTCTCCATCAGTTCCATGACTCATGATGATCAATACAAACATTCCAAGACTGTAATGCTCTTCCCTGCTTGTTTCCTCCTGTATCTCTTTCAGTATTTTCTGTAAAACATTTTAGATAGAGAAAATTGTAAATGAAAATATTTATTAGCTTCTTCATTTTATTTATGAAATTACAAAACCTTTTAATCCAAAAATACTCAAACCGGCACAGAAACACAACATTGTAACCGATATGTAATCAATCCTGTACTGAAGGCTATGTATATTTAGATTCTGGTACGAGGTATCAAATTCTATTGCAGATGATTGAACAAGAAATTTTTCTAAAGAAACTCATGGTTGAAACTACTCATCACATGTTGTCAAATGCACTTGCAATCATAAGAGAGACGTAGTAATACATTTATACTCAAACTGTCCAAATGTAAAAACGTTAAAGTATTTATTGCGTGTTTAGTTCACAACTGAACTGTTTATATAAAAACTTAAGGTTTGTGTGAGACGACAGCAAGTACAGAAACTTATCAAATGATTGACAATAGATGATTGTTTCGATATTGATATTTAGTCAGAATTATCTACTACCTCGAAGCTCAAGTCAGTAAGTTCTGCTTGGGTTTTGGCGACATCAAATTTTAGATCTTTGAACAGGCTCTTCAGGTTAGCATAGTCTATATCAGAGCCATGCCTTGTGTCATACCGAGTGCCTGGCTGGAATGTTTTGATGTTTAGAATAAGGGCTCTTCCTCTTTTCTTACTCATCTGATATACCTAAATACCAATTAAGTATTACAGAAGAAATAAAGAGGTATTTTAGGAATATAATGAAGAATTTAATATTGCTTCCCATAAAATGGTGTCCATAGGCTTTGACCAAACCTTACAAATGATTAGCTATATTTGTAGAATGTGGTCCTAATAACAAGACGATAAACAACTACGTGTCAAACCAAGATTGTTGTTGAATATAGGCGTACTACGTAGTGTTATCTTTTTTCAACAAAAACATAAACAAGTTTTCTTATCCTGTAGAGCTAGACAAAGTTCATAATAGTTTGTATATTGTTGGAAGAAATGAGCTCAGTGTTGAAGCGTTAATAAAGTGATATGATTCTCTATCAATCCAGCAACATTGACAGCAAGAAAGAGCTTGAGTTGTGATCATTCAAGTTACTTGGGCATAATATAACAATGATAAAATTAAGCCATGTCATTTATGGGAAAATATTGCTTCTAATAAACCCCCATGCAGTTGCCAATACCTTACGATATCTTTTCTACTTCAAGTAAATACCTTGTCCTTGTTTGTGTAGAGATCTTTAATTTTTTGCTTTCGAACAGGAGCCTGTCTCATGCTGATCAAGGGAGAGGAAGTCTCGTCACAATAACTTTCTTCACTATCAGATACTTCACTCTCATCATCTCCTGCTGATATTTGCACAGGAAGCACCCCTTCATCATCACTCAGATGAGCTACAGTCAAAAGTCTTCCTAATTAAAGATTGTGATGAGTAGCATATCAAGCAAAGTATATCCAACTATCTTGATAATGCGCTGATAATTTCACAATGATAAATATTTACATGAAGGTAATTAATGACTCAAAATGTTAATTTTTGCTAAAAGGCATAATTAGAACTTGTATAGTTATAAAATGTGTACATGAACTAATTGTTTTAAATATATGTTCCCTATGTATGTGATCACCTTCTTCAGAGCTGGCTTGGCCGGTTTCCAAGTTAGAAAGATATTCATCAAGCTTTTTGATCTCCTTGTCAGTGAGTCGAAAGCCTAAAATTTGATGTTTAAAGCTTATTGACAGCCTATTCGGTGTGAATGCAAAAGATTACTTTTTTCTTGTGCACAAACTACATCTAGCAACTCCCATGAGTAATAATGTCTATCAGTCAATAACCAGAGTCTGAAATACTAAGTAAAAAGAGGGTAATTGTTTATTAAATGTGAATTAACCAAAATAATGGATAATGGTGGCGACAACCCTTTCACTGCCAACCATGTGCAAATTTATCTATCGGCCCAATGTCAGCGATTGTAACGAAAATTGTCGTTTTTGTTTCATGATTTGTATACAACTTTTTTTGACATCAAACTATACCTAAAACATTTTTGTTATCCCACAACCACACAAGCGGAGCGGAAGTGTGGGAGTTTTTATGATAAATGCATGTGCACACCACTTACAAAAATTATTCATCAACAATGAGACGAAGCCTCGTCAAGATCGCTATCAGTACCATTCTACATTCAACACAACTAACTTTCAAACTGTGTATAGTACACAGTAGCTTGCCATTTTACTTATAATTTTGCATTTCAGAGTTACATGTATAATAAACATATTTCCTTATTGCTAATTGTTGTTAAGTTACATTATTAAACTAGAAATTCCATTAACATTATTAAATTAATTATGAAATTACGTTATTGTTAAGTTACTTATTGTTAAATTACAGTAGGTTAGGCCTACAGCTTTAATTAATATTTTTTAGTGTTGTGAAACAGGTTTGAGATAGTAGTAGATTAAGTGTGATTTATTGTTGTATTAAACCAAGTTTTTTAAACGTTGTGTGGCGATTTTCAGTAAAATCGGGTTGTAGAGCATATCTTTGGGATAGTAGTAGATTAGGTGTGATTAGGTGAATTAGAATTCACCTAAATCTAGAATATAAATTAGGTGAATTTCTAGGCCCCTTCATGACGAGAAAATTTTTTATTTTGCTACAGTTTTAGACGCGTGAATGCTCGTACTCGCTTTCTGTTAAAGATTGCTTATCAAAACCATTCTACGTTCAACGCAACCAACTTTCAAACTGTGTATAGTACACAGTAGCTTGCCATTTTACTTTTAATTTTGCATTTCAGAGTTATAATAAACATATTTTTTTACTGTTGTAGAATTACATACATTACAGTAAATTAGGCCTACAGCTTTATAACAGGTTTTATTTTGCTGCAGTTTGCAGAAATATTCCAGACGCATTAACGCGCATAGGTTTTTTATTATTGCTGTATTACTATAGTAACAATATTGGTTGTTCTAATAATATCAGTGCATTTTACTTCTAATATTGGCCAACATTGCATTTTTCCTATTGCAAGGGAGAGATATAAACGTTTAATATTTTCCTTTCATTATTGCTGTTTGTCATGACCAAACACTTTTTAAATAAGTTTTCTGAAAATCTAAATAAATACCACAACTTCTCGATATCGCTACCTATGACGTTTTGAAACGTAAACCAAATTGTGCATTGGTTTTCTATTATTACTATATTAATAACATTGATTATTCTAAGAATATCAGTGCATTTTACTTCTAATATTGGCCAATATTGCATTTCTCCTATTGCAGGGGGAAAATATAAACATTTTTTCCATTCATTATTGCTGTTTGTTGTATATAATAACACCCACACCCAGTACATTACAGCTACCATTGCAGTTATCCTATTGCACTGCAGGGCCATTTGACTGCTAATAATGCTTTTCTCAACCATCAGTACCCTTTCTTTTTTTGCCAATATCTCTGGCCATCTCATTGGTTGTGGGCTGTATGACAGTGGAATTTCTAGTAAATTTTACTTTTCTATCATGTTGATAAATAGTGATATGCAAAAAGATTAATGTATCCATATTTTGCGCATTGCTAAAGCTATCTGAAACTACGATCGCTACAAAGCCAAAACAATCTTTCACAAGTTTACCATGTTCCTTACTTTTGCAAAACTATTGCTTCACCACCATCAGAGGCAATGCTGCTTCTTGAATTACCAGTGTAATCACGAAACTGTGAATCCGAATCAGCTATAATGTCAGCAACATAAGTAATTAATGTATCTGCTTCCTAACTCGGGATGTATTTACAGAAGCCATCATAACGCTAAATAGTTAGAACACCAGAAATAAAATTTTCGGATTCAAGTCAGAATTTCCAAACAAAAATTTAAAATTGCGTTGTGATTTCAGACTAATTTTAAAGAAAAAATTTCGGACGAAACTGTCAATACCGAAAAAGTCCTAAAGATCGTTGGTTATGTTGTCAACGAATAATAAACTTAAGTTACAATACGATTACTGGGTAAGTCGCAGAAATCCGCCTACAGCAGTTGACCCTAGATTATGCATAAGTGCGCGTACGAGAGGGAAAGGGTCAAATTATGCAAATGACTTACACGGAAGCTTCAAAGGTGTTAGCACTTTTGCTTGAGCAGGGGTGCGTTTTTTGCAAAATGCTGGTTTTATTCCGGAATGATCCGTAACCTTGAGCTCAGGTTTTCCTTCATCTGGTTTGTGATAGAAGAAAAGCCAAGGGGGATTAACCTGAATGTCAGGTTCTGGACTGCCGATAAAGAGGCAGTGGGAGCAGTAGGCACGAACAGCTACACGGCTAGCCTTCCATGACTGAAACAATTGACAAATGATGGCTTCTGTTACACGAATCAGGTACTTCCAAGACTCGCTAAGCTCTTTAGTAGTAGTTGAAACTTTCACCGCAACGAGCCTTCTCTGCAAATCATGTACCACACTTGTGACACTGTCTCCATGCGCAATGTTGACTCCATTCTTTTGAGCAGAAGTTTCGTGATGATGGTTTTGGAGAAGATTGAGAACTGTCACGGAAATTTGTTGATGAACATACTCTGGTATAGACAAACCTCTAAGAAGGATGTCTAATCTTAGCTGGAGTTTGTTTTTAGTGTTGAACAAGGCTCCTGGAGATTTCAAAGCCAAAGCTGTGACCAAATATTCAGCATGTAGTGACTCTTGAATCGGACCATGAATCATCAAAAATGAGCGTAAAAGCTCCAGCGAGACAGCAAATAAGAATCCAGAATCCTTGAGAAGATTTTTCAGAAGTGCTTCTGCTAAAACACCATCATCCAATAGTCGTTGTACCAGTCGTTCGTATTCAAACTCACAAATTTCTCTTCCGTTATGAGGGAAAACTTGAAACTTGGAAAGATGATTGTCCCACTGTTCTTGTGAAGAATGATGGAAAAGCAGATTTATCATGGAGGTGATTTCACTGAACCTGTGAAAAATGTAATGCGAGAGGCTTTCAATCTTTTCAAAGAAAAACACCCGACCAGCATTGTGCATGTAACGCAGGATAATCAGTGGATCAGCATTTGGAAAGTTTTCGAGCACTGTTGAAACTTCCACATATGGCTGTTCAGATAACTGTTGAATAAAACGCTCTACAGAATTCCATAGTTGTGGTAGTTCTAGAATGTGCTCTTTACATCTTTCATTGAGCTTCTTTTTAAGAAGTTCTATGTTAGATGTGTCTTCTAGATCGTTTCCAAACTCGAAAATCTCTCCTTCATCAAACAATGGCAGGTTTGTGTTAGAGAGATGCTCAACCGCGGTCAACATTTTTGGAAAGAGTGTTACAAGTTGCCTTTCTTCTTCTAGCAATTCCTCTCGTATTGACTCAGCTTCAATGAGAAGGTCTCCTCGTGCTTCACTCCTCTGAGCACTTGTCAGCTCATCTATGTGAGAACAAGAATTGGTGGGCCGAGGCTCGGGCAGGCCAGATAGAGATGAGATAGCCAATCGAAACATACCATTTTACATGCTTCTTCTTTCCCATAATCTTGCACATTTTTTGCGAAATCCGCCAAATCCACTACTATCATCGGAATACATCGCTCTTTGCTGAGAATTTGGTATGCAAGATGGTAAACTTGATTACCACCATAATCAAAAAGCTTTACTTCGGTGGCCTCAAGAGGCAAATCTTCTACTTGAAATACTCTGGTTGTCTCATCTTGTTCGGAGCTACTATCACGACATGTCAAAACACGTTTGCCAGTTTTCAATGTTCTAAATAAGCTTGTTTTGCCAGACAGCGTGTTTCCAATAACAGCTACTGGCACTTCTACTAACTTTACTGGCTTGTCAGCAGCAAGATCAACAAAAAACTTTCTGATAGCTTTTATTCCTTGTATACAAACACTGTATGGAGGCACCTTCAAGTTTTCACAGTCTTTACAATCAAGACGAACAAGACTCTTCATCTCTAAGACTGCACTCTCTATTTTTTCCAGCATTGTGTTTCCCCTCAGATCCAGTTTCTCTAGCCTTTCTAGCTTGTAAATCCAGAGTGGGAGAGACTGAATGTTGTTGAAAGCCAAGCTCAAATCTCTCAGCATCTGAAGACTGTGATATCTAAAATATAGTTTTTTTTACTGATATTTGAACTAGAAACAAATTTTGTTAAATGTTGTTGATACATCCAGAGGCAGCGTGACTAACATAAAAACAGCATATTACCTTATATTCAACCAAACAAAGCTTTATTTTAAACTTTAATGCATTATTATGATTAAATATAACAAAATTATTGCAAATTTCATTATATCAATGGCTGAAGGTGCTCAAGAATGTCATTAGTTGTGTTATAGCTAAACCATATTAATTCTTCAAAAAATCAGAAATATGATTAAATTGGAGTAATATCTCTTGTAATTATATGTTACATATGTTCTGCCAAAAATATTTTAACTAAAGTTGCACATTTTTATACAGAAATTCACTCAGTAAACATTTGGCAAACCAAATTGATTGAGCACATATATATATATATATATATATATATATATATATATATATATATATATTCACAAACTATTTTATATATTTTCACTATCAAACCAGTGGAGCCTTAGTGATAGCAAGTGCTCACTTCTGCTAGGTGCAAACAGTTTTTTATTAATTAAACTGCTAGCAACTTTGAAATTGAAAATTAAAACTTGAGGTTCAAAATTGCTATAGTGATTAACATCAAAACTTACCAAATTTTTGGTAAATAATAAAAAAAAAACAAATTATTAGGATTTTTTTTCTTTTATTATAAAGTCATGGCACCAGCATAATTTTATCAATCTCGCTGAACCGTATTGAAAGATAAAAGTTCTTTAGAATGAACTACCTTATATTTAGTGTCCGATGTCAACAGAGCCAGAAGTCTTATGAAACCACCAAGGTAAAAGCTTTGCTAGAAGATATAAAACCGTTACATCAATAAATGATTCAGCATTATCTAGTCTGCACAATACATCAATAACCTATAAGCTGGAATACTAAATTTGTTGGCTGATTATAAAATATATCTGTGTTCAATGCAGAGAGCGAATAGCCTACGATTAACATTAAAAATTATCATTGTACACAATATTTGCATTGTCTTTAAACATTATGCAATGCTTAAAGAAGCTACAGTTAAGGTAATCAGACTTTCTAGTTTATTGCAATTTTCTTCTACATCTTCTAAATTACACCTTCTGGCTTGATAATTTGAATATTAAACTTAATAAAACATTGTAAAATTAAGTAGAAGTTGAACTATTACCAATAAGTAATAAGCAAAACAAGCAAACATGTCTCAAGTGAAGTTATATTTAGACACAGTTTATGATTCCTCTCTAGCCAACAGATTGCTTTGAAAGAACATTTAACCTGCCTCCCTCAGCTGTTTATAAACATGTTCATAGTTTTTAATACAATATTGTTTAGTATATAGCCAAGCATTGTTTTATGTAACCAAACAGAATTGCAGATAAGCCTGAAATCCACCGCTCTGTTAAAAATTTCGCTACTAACTTTATTTTTAGATCTGCCCAATTTAATTTTTCTATTCACACAAATGTTGACATAATGTCCATAATTTTGTTATAACTTGAGAAAGAATGAAAATGTCCATTTAATTTTTAAAAAATGTTGTTCAAAATAGGATACATTTTTAAGAAATGGAAAACACAGTAAATTAACTTTAGTTAAAATGGTAAAAACTTTTACAAACTTTTACAAACTTTACCAACAATATTTTGCCAGCGATTTCGATAGTTGTATTTTTACTTTTGCCGAAATATTCGGTCACTATTACAGTTCTTCAAATGAAATACGTGCAATAAAAAGACAGAATCACTTGATATAGAGTGACTGAAGACTCAATGGCAATGAATGTTACAGGCCTCTACAGCTTAAATGATCGCGGTATTACTTTTTGTCGGTGCTTTTTCCGCGGTAAACTTTCTGTTTGATAATCAAGAAACTGTTAGTGAGAGCCCTGTTGCTTGCTCTGTATCATTAGCAATAAACTTGCTTTCATGGAGACCAAATATTATTGGTCTCTTTGAAGCGAAAGCTGAATAATCATAGATAAACTAACACATTGTATAAAAGCTGATGTATCGGATTCCAGCTACAAAGAGATGGTAACCCAAGCCGATCGGCTTGCGCTAGCGAAAGATTTAATTATTGTTAAAGCGGAAAATTCAAAAGACTTGAAGTAAAAACAGAACTCTGAGTTTATAATGCAATCTTGTACACTTATTTATGAGCTATTCACATAACACATACTACAAATACTAAGGAGTCGACTTGTTGAAAGTTGGAAATTGTTATAAAAGCTCTAATTATATTGTTGTAGAAAATGTTCTGAAAATGAGAGTTCAAAGTTGATCATGTTCAAGGTAAGTGATTAAATTTGCAGGAAAACATTAGATTCTATTTGCATATCTACGCAAATTATAAAATAGATTCTGTAGTTTTTATGATGTTCTGATAGATGACAAATAAATCATGTATAATCTATTGATAGAAAAGAGGTAGTAGTACATTGATCAAACAGCAGCAGCTGTGACCTGACACCCTTATGAATATTTTAGAATTACAAGGCTATAATAACAACTACCAGCAACCCCTGATCAACAAATTATGTTAATTATTTCTATTTACCTATTGGTCACACTTGCAGATGAAAAACATTTCGAGACTATGCATATGCATTAAACTAAACATATGCTATGTTGTACCTATATTACAATAAGTACTTTTTGATACAATTATGAATGTTTTTTTTTTTTAAATTGTTATTATTTTTGAGATTCTAACAGCACATTTAGAGTTGTAACAGTGCTTACTGAGCTATCAAAATCTATTTACATTGAATTTTATCAAAAATATTTTGAACACCATAAGAAAATATTAATTCATAGTTTCACTCAAAAACACTGACAGTTATGAAGTAATTTTGAAGGGTATAAATTCAACACAAACTATTACTTTATGAATCACTATTAATAGTACTTGGATATTCCTTATGGAAACTTTAAATGAGTAACACTAGACAAGGAATTCCTACTTGACATACTGACTTTTATATCTCTAACTACTACTTGTATTCATGAAAACCAAATAGTAAATGTTTATTCGTACAAAAATTAGCATTTAACAAGAATATAAATCATAGCCTTCTGGCCAAATGAAGTACTGTAGCAAAATTTTGCAACCATTTCATCCAATTGTTGGTAAAATTCACTGAATATTAACAATTATATAATTATATTGATTTGAGACTAGTAACATAGGTTTAGGAAATATAAGAAATAAAGGTAGTGTTGGTGATAATTATATATGGTATAATTTACTCTGACTTCAACTGAATAAACTTTTGGCTACTATAACTTACATATAATTCATCAGTCTTTTGCATTTTATATTTCTGGCATTTTAAATAAATTTAAAACTGTTTAAATATACTATCAAGTTTTAACTTTTTGAACCTTAACAACCGGTTTTCCGGCATCGCCACGGGTGTGTCAAAATCCCTAACGGCCGGAACTCCGGCATTCATATGGCTTTGTTTACAAAAACCGTTTCTAAGTAAAAGCGTAAACTAATCAAATTAATTCTTGCACAAGATATTAGACTAAAAAATTCTTTTCCATTTGTAACAGTTTTCAAATATCTTTATCTACTTCCTTCATTATAAAAACAAATATTTATTAGGACGATATCGCGAAAAAATTGAGACCGCTCGTTCGTTGGTAGGTAATAAATGATTGTGATGCAAATAAAGAGTTTTATGATATTAACTATAATTTTCCAGTATATTTTGAATCAAGAAATGATGATTAACATGTGCTCGATAAATATGACACTAATGTAAATGGTTTTACAAGTTTTTAAAATGGTACAAACTTTCATAATTTATTATAATTTTTATAAATTGTTCAGGGTTACTGACACACATTGACAAAAATGGCCAGGGTTAAACGGGTTAAACTGTGAAGCTTTTTGAAAACAATTAGGCTCTATGTTAAAAATGTTTGTTTTTCAAGTGAAATCTTTTTACATGTTTTTGCCAAGTATTACAAAACTGAACGATTAGACAAGTAGGTAGGAATTCAACTATACTTAAATATTATGATAACAAGAGATGTACACATTTGCTTAACTTGTCTCAATGTTTTTGTGCTATTTTCTTTTACTTTCATGACCTCTTTTCAATTGAAGAAATGCTAAAGAAATTGTATCAATTTACCCTATGCCCAGCTCCAATCAGAAAGTTTATCAAAGCAAATTATCTTTCTAATATGGTTTCTTTGTATAAAAACGTGGCTAAATGCTGCTAACACAAAGTTTGGTATGCCAAAAGGATTTATTTATCCTGGTATGAACCAATATAACCTTGAATTCTATATGGTTTCACAACAGAAAACTAGATGATATTCTACATCATATAAATTATACAGTTTTGCTCTGATAAATGACTTTGAGTTTGACTAAGTTGTACTAAATAAATGACTAAGTTTTTTTTGTTCATTATATGATGTGTTATTAAATATTGTAGATATAATATAATCATAGAGGGCAATAAATTATAGCTGAGAATATATTGTTACTTTATCTCACTTTAGCATATTTAAATGTATTTGACTGTTATATATTGGGAGATGTTGAAACATTGTGTGACTGTGATTATTAATTTGTTAATTGATGAATGAATATCGACTGGAAGAACAATTACTCACATAAACTAAAACATTAATTACTTCACTACCGCAAGCCAATGTATCAGCTCGGGTTATCTCCTCTTTGTGGCTCGAAGCCGATACACCGACTTTTAAACAGTGCGTTAGTTTATTTATAATTACTCAGCTTTCGCATCAGATGAACCAATAATATCTAGTTTTCATAAAAATAAGCTGGTTTCTAATGATATTGACAAAACTAATCAGCAGACCTATCACTAGCAGCTCACTGATTATCAGACCGAAAGTTCACAGGCCGTGTCGAAAGAATTTGTCCCAGCTGCATTGGCTACAAGTTAAATACTGGGAGCTACTAGAAGGAAGGACCAGTGACTGGAAAGATTTTGTGCTCACTCACTTTAAAATGAATTGACTACCTGGAAAGCATGGCTTCCAGGTCACCTAGGCAAAAAATTGACGTATGTCAGAACAGCCATCCTGAGTAAGAACATACAATGTCTTTCTGTGCAACCCCAAGCCTCAAAAGATCCAAATCAAAATACCATCAGTCGAAAGCTTTAGATGGGAATAAAAACATGTGGATGTTTAAACAATACAAGAAAACAGTTAGGATAGGGCAAATCTGATCATTAGGTACTTCATCACAAAAAACGTGGGAAAGGTGATGATAGGCTTGAACCACCGGATAGACTGGTATGGTATATGTAGTTATATTACAAGTAACACAAGAGGCCACCACATCTTACATGTTTTGCAGCTAAAGTTTACCTTGCACATATAAACATTTCTACGGATCAAAAAAACACAACATTAACAAAATTTGGAGAACACTCATACAAAGCTAACTATATGGTATCCAGTTGAGAAATTACAACAAAACCCAAAAGACCAGCTGGCAGTTGTTGAACCTGAAGCCTAACAGACCTTCAACAGAGTCTTAAGATGTATTCCAGCTGGTCACGTAATTAAAAAAGGAACAGCAACAATAATAACAGTTGGGTAAGATTTATATGTGTGAACCAACTCCGAAGTGCAGCCAAGGAGGTAGCTTCCGACTATAACTCGGACACGGCGGGGAAAAAACTGTAACATGAGGCGTCATAATTGCAATATGGAGCAGGTGTTCCCAGCCAAACTACTACACTTCCTAAGTATCAATTGAGAAAAATTGTATAAGCCAGGTTGACCACTAGCAGACCAGCTGGACAAAAACATGAGAAATGGCTAGTCTAGCGCAGAAGTACAAAAGGTTTTACCTGGCTCACTCATCCAAAATCATAGGAAGAGCTACATCAACGTGTGCTGCATCTCCACTTATAGAAATAAACAAAATAATGCACTAGAAAGAGGTCATATATGCTATATTATTAACAACTTTTCTTATGCTGTAACTAGTGTTAGAAACAAACATATTGTAATATCGAAAACTGCTGATGTTTTTGTGTGACAAGTGAAAATCTAGTGTCATATGATTGCATCTCATAGATAGATAAAAATTTAACCTTCTTACAAAATATATTCAATCCAAATTAATGTTTACTGCCGAATTAAACCGTTTTTCTGCCAAACTCCAAAAAAGTTAATCAAAGATGTGGTTGCGCCAAAAAATTCTATTTAATGAAATGAAGACCCATAAAAGGCTAAAACATCAGCTACAATTTGATGGCATTTTTGTCTTTGTTGACCAACCCTGTCCAGAGATACATGTGTTTGAATGAGGCTCTCTTTTAAAAAGCTCACATTCCAGCGGGTGCTTATTCTGTGACGTCACTAGTGATACATCTTAAAAGAAACCACGAGCGATAAATATAAGGTCGCTTCATTAGCCAATCATCAGCATGAAATTTTTATATGGGTCATAATGAATGTTATCACTCGTAAAATTTGTTGTCTGCAATCTTAAATTTAGGGATTTTACTCTATTATTAAATCGCATGGACATCGATATTTACTAAATTAATTAACATCGTTACTTTGATGAATTACTCGACTGACATTTTATTGGCAAACAACATAATTGTAAAAATTGCTGTGAAGTTACAGCGTAGCTGACTCCGAGTTTTCTGGGCATCAGGTGGTTAAAGTTTTACGGAGGAAGATCGGAGAATGGAGGTAAATTTATCTCTTATTTTGAGTCTCCTATAGAGTTTCCTGTTGAGCTTACATACAGCTTATATTTCCCTGTTTGAGGCTAAAATGTAATTTCCTGCGCGTGCGAGATACGTATGTACCGTGCGTTCATGACGGCGTCTCTTTAATCCATAGCATCTAGCAATATGATAGCTTAGATTGATGAATATACTAAATGTAATATTTTAATACTCATTAATACATGTATTAATTAATAAAATTATAACTTTTTGCTATCACTAATCATCATTTTATATTTTTTTATCGATTCACCTAGCTACTTTTGCTTCAAATTTTCTGTGGCAGTTACATCTAGTAAAATAGATTGATGATTTGACTTTAGATGTTAACTTCTCACTTGTAGAAAGTGAAGAAAATCGATTGATCAATGCAACTCTTCAACTACCAGAACCAAAGCTTTGAATTGTTGGCTTGGCGTACTCATGCCTCTGTTAAACATTTATTCGTTTTTAAAATTATACTCGCAACCTATCTAACTCCCAATTTGAAAGCTTTCAGTAGATACCTGTTAGATTGACATATCTATGAATGACATATATTTATTGCATTTGTTTTACTGATTACAGGATGTTTATGTGGTCCCACCCGTCGAAGAAGCTTTGTCAGTGTGGAAACTGCCATAAATGGGAAAGAGACACTTGAATGTGTGCTGCATAAACCATGATATTTTGTTTAAGTTTGCTGCACTAGATGAATTTGTCTTATTGTATCAGCTAAAACTATGTGAGTGGCCACAAGTTGATATCTTTAATAAAAGCTTCATGCCGAGATCAAAATCTTTTTGCTTGTAAAGATTATATAATAAAATTATATTGTTGAACATGATTTGTAGAACATGATTTGAACAATATTTTGCAAACATGATTTGCAGAATATTGTAGTGAATTGGATACGGTATATGGATGTCCGCAGAACTGGAGAATGTCAGTTGAAATCCAGTTTGCAGCAGATTTCTCATCCTTAAAACTCTATCCCTATGTATATTCTTTTCAAGGACGCAGCTTGCTTATTTTACTTACGGTAGTAAGAAACTAGTTTTCGGTGTGAGCAATGATATACAGCCACGCCCCAAGGATAGGCGATGGGCATAATGTGGGCCGGGCTTTTGGGAGGCTGTTATTGTGGGTAGCGGCGGAACTGTGCCGATATAAAGACCTCATTCTACATAGTTTGCTTGACAGAATTACCGTAGACCGGTAGAATTGGTATTCGGTACTCAAATGTTTACACAGTATTTGGAGAAAGTGAGTAAGACAAATTTTCAAGTTTCGTTATTTGAGGCCTATGAAACATTCGTAACAATGTATCTGTAGCAGGATTTAAAATTTTATTGTAGCCAACATGAGCAAATACAAAAAAAATAAATGCCAATAGAGCCGCATAGGACTAGATTTTTATCGCAAATAGCCGATGTGAAGACGAGATATATTGACAGATAAATCACACGTGACATCATTTTGGGCAAGTCTGGGCATGTTTTTTTGGCCTAAGCGTTTTTACGGCAATCCGATATTTTCAATTTTAATCTTCAAATATCTTGACAATGAGATTGCCTAACACAACAAACAACATATCAACTGATAGAGAAAAAAATGCGTTCTTTTAAGATCAACTCAAATTTGACGCAACCACATCTTCAAAGTCATAAAGCTCTTTTTATCTAGCAACAAAAAACACATCATGCTTTTAGGCTCTCCTTCCCACAGTCAATCAGATGATATAACTAATGATTTGATATATGAAACACTAAACAGGATGATGTGTTGGCAAAGTTAATAGATTGGCTTGGCAGCTCTAGCAAAGTATCGAAATATACACTCTAACAACTTACACTTTAATCAGGGTGCTGTTTGAGTGAAACCAGGTTTGAATAGCTGTAGCATAGACCTATTAACTATAGTGTAGTTAGTAAGTCTATGAGCTGTAGTAAGGTTTGAATAGCTGTATCATAGACCTATTAACTATAGTCTAGTTAGTAGGTCCCTGAGCTGTAGTAAGGTTTGAATAGCTGTAGCATAGACCTTTTAACTATAGTATTGTTAGTAGGTCCCTGAGCTGTAGTAAGATTAAAAAATTGGTATTGGAATATTCATATACTATTCTTGAAACCAACTAAAACTCGATGAAGATGATAAGCCTATGACATAACAAGCTGAGAAAGTAGCTTAGTAAGTCTTCACTTTTTTGTTTTTGAAGAATAGTATGAGCCAATTAAAATATTATTTGACTACCCATCTATTCTCATGACAGTCTGCTTGAACAAGTTTTTTTTCTAGTTGTGCTACCTGGCTTTGCCTGAGTAATAAAATCAGCAAATCAGTTTATAAACAACGATAGGTAATGAGAGATGCCTGCCACTTTCTATTAGCCTGGCACATTGCCAATAAATAATTGGAATAATCGTAGGAATAAGACCTATTCTCTCTTTGACGTTAAACCATCATCTTGTGTAGTAATGGAAAGCATATAGTATTTGCTCCCATATAGCAACATATATTGCCTAGTGAATCTTTCAATATTGTGTGGCTAAATTGGTGAGGCATCGGAGTGTCCAGGTGCTCACATACATATATGGAACGAACTCCTGAAGTACGGGATCAGCACAGGTAAGCAATAAGAAACAAATCGGTCAGGCCGTATAGGCAAGTTTCCAATGCTATACCGGTCAGTTTCTCTCCCAATGGCTCTCGAGTGTGCTCCTAGCTAGACAGTCTGATGCAGCCAGGCATAGACATGCTGCCAGGTCGGGCACACCATCGTGGAATTCAGGCTCTAGATCCTCCAAGTCCTGATAGTGGTTTAGGAAAGCCATTGCGGAGGTCTCTTCTATCAGCAACCTGGCAGGTGTAGACTTCTTCGGCTCGCTGTCTTAGCGTCAGCAATTGTGAGACAAACTTAAAGTTCTGTTTTTACTCAGTATTGAGTCAGATATTGATTGTTTTCGGAGATGACCAGTGTAAAAGAATATGGCTAGCAACCACAAATTTTAAACTAGAAAAAATTTACTTTGATTACCTATTTATTAAAATACTGTCTTCAAACAATTTTAACCAATAAATCTGCATGTGTTATTTCTTTTCCCCCTATATGTTAGAACATCACAGATAATTTGGCCATCAAAGTTGGCTCTGTTTAGACACCCTTCTTCTGTGTGATGTGTTGAGTAAATGTAGTAACTGAAGGTGACTGATACCTTCAGAGTTATTTTGAATTATTCTGTGGAAATAATTGAAAAAATTATGTAATCTTGCATTGCCTAACCTTAAAAACTAAATCATTTGAGCCAATGCAATACTTCCGATAACTTTATAATTTGCAGAGAATTAACATTTTGAATGTTAAAATAATTGAAATGAGCGTGTTTAATAATTATTTAAGCAAAGTTTTCCGATTTTTAAAACCGTTTGTAATATTGCTAAAACCACCTCCATTCCTTTCTTTATATTTTTATATTACAATTTATATACATTGTATACCTCATATAAGAATCTGTCTCCAAAAACCTTGTTATTGGTGCAAAGAACACAATTATTTGTACACTACTATATGAGAATGTTTAATTGATTACAAATACTGGAAACTCATCAGGAAAGATATGAGTACAAACAAATCAAATTTTCAAGTCCGAAAAACTGCTGAGGTGAAGTAGTTACTGATACAAATAAGCAACTTGAACACAAGGTGTTAGTATCATCACAATGAGTTGTGTAGGTTTTATGAAGTACACAGTAATATTTTTATTTTTGTTGGTCCATGTAAATTTCTTTATAAAAAACTTTAATATATGATTAAATATCATCACAAATTTGCTAAAAGACCCATTGGAAGTATAAAAGAAAGTACATGGATATGTAGATGTAAATAAGTATCTACCTGATAGAGGCAGTAGAAAGGCATTATAATTTACTCTAGGATAAGCTACACAACATATGAAATAATAGAGCTTATACATTATTTGGTGGTCTTTCATACTATAATTTTCTGACAGTTTTTACATTATTATTTTAATTTAAATTACTGTGATACTTCTTGAAGCTTAAAAAATTCAATTTTAAAACAATATTTTGTGTAAAATACCGTGTATCTACCAGTTCAAAATGATTTATTCAAATGATGAGACAAGAGTATTCAGTGGTCTAACAGTATACAAGAAGAGTCATTATTAAATATGGTTGCTGAAATTTTAGTTAGGAACTGACCTTCAACATTTCTATGCCTTGAACTATCACAAAAATACTAGTTTTAAATGAACTAAAATTGAAATCATACTCTGTGCCAACCGAGATCCTATTTCCATTTGACATTTATATTAAAACTGATTCATATTTTATTATGGTTGCTTGACTAAACTTAGGTGGTATTAAAAAGTAAACATTAGTGAAACTGTATGGTGCATTTACTTCATGAGATGATAAGATAACATAAGATTTTGCAGTGCACTCCAACATACTATGCATTGACTGTAATACGTACAGAGGCTACTGCACATCATTAGTTTGGAGTGAAATAAAAATATTGTTTTATATGATATCACAGATAATATTTACAAAGAAGCAAAAATAGTAAAATAGTGTTTTGAACAGAAACATAGCCAAAAAAACATTTGAAAAGTTGAAGAACCATGTTTAAATTCCATTCTGTCGTTTTTTGAAAATCATTGGATAAATACCTGTAACATACACATAGTGTGATATAATTTACCTTCAGGTTAAAAGTGTTCTAGCTGAGAGATAGCTGTGTTTTGATAATGATGTTTTGTTTTGTTTTTCAGGTCAGCCAAAAATAAATATATTCTACATGTGAAGGTGTATGTATTATATATCAGTAAATGTCAATATAAAATAGGCAATTATTGATTAGCACCTACATGAAAATGTTTAAAATAATTGTCCAGTTATTTACATATAATTTTTTGAATGAATGACAAGGTATTATTAGTCCTCCCAACCAACATTCAAGTAATTTGAAAAAAGTGAACAGTTCAAAAAGATTTTAATTTGAGCAAGCACTAGTCATAAAATGTAATTATTTCACTGGTTTTAAAACAGACAAAATATAGAGATAACAGCGTGCTTAGAGTTTGCCAGAATTCTAACAGAAAATTTAACATTAAGTGTTCAGATTTATTAATCAATCAAAATTGTAGTTTGAATGCACTTTGTCATTAAAATCATCCGTCATTTCCTATCCATATAAATTTTCTAGCTTCCTTGAAAGTTCGCAAACAAATTCCTTACTAGTATAAATGAGTTTTGTTGCTCTACTCTATCTTTAGTGTATAGAGAGAACTCAGCTGTGTGATAGGTTTGGAAAAAGATTAAATACTGTTGTCAGAAGTGTAGAAGAAAGTTGGACCGCTGCTATAGAAAAGTAAACAAATATTGGTCTGCTGCTATTAGAAAGTGCTATGGTGAGCATTAACATATTTAACATTACTAACTAACAAGAATTAAATCTTTGTAAGAAAAATTTAGCATTTTTATGTGGCTGCCAGTTACAGTTAGATCAGTTTAGAGAAGTCCATCTTTAATCACTAACAGTGGTTTTGATGAAATACTAATACTTTAGACTGATAAAAGTAATATATAATACTTTAGATTAAGAAAGGTGCTAATCAGAAAGATAATAAAACTTTATAAACGTTTTGGAAAATTTATACAGTTAGATTTTATTTTAACAAAGTTTCAGAATAAAGTAAACTACTTATAATATTCAATATTTAATCACCAGCAAGCTATCATGGCTGTTCATCAATAGGTAGTAAATGTTAATTTTAGAAGGAGTTCATACAAACTATATGTATGTTTACCTCTCTGGGAGTTGGCTTATCTTGCAATGTGACAAGTTCAGCTCTTCTAGTGAACTCAATACAGTGATAGACTCAGGAAGCACTTCGATAGGGTTTCTAGAGAGATCCAACTTTCTCAGCAATGTCAGAGAGGCCAAACTGCAAATAAAATATAAAAAAACAGATTTTTCTCTCATGAAAGGTTCACATCCTCAACTTCGGTTTCTCGCAATACAGTAAGAAACATTTCTTAACCTTTCAATTCATTATCATTAATTTTTCTATTTAAAAGATCATATGAATGAGCTACAAATCTCTACCAAAAAGTAATAACCATAGAAGGTTTTAGACATGCTTTACTTGTTCACTGTGTTTGAGCACTAACAAATGCTGGATTAAAATAGCATTTGAACCATGAAACTAAAGGGATGTCTCAGAATTATATTATTATTACTACACATGCAGTACCTTGTACCTTGGCAGAATGTCATGTGTAATAACAATTCCTACAAATATTCCTAGATATGGAAAGGTGGTTGAGTGGTGCAAATGGTATTGTGATCAGCAGGAATATAAATATTCAGATTTTATTCCTGTGCGGAGCAAATGTTCCTAAAGCTTTTAGCGAGGTGATGGTCACAGTACTTATTGTAGCAAATTTTAGCTAATTGTAAAGTATTCGATAAACTTTACAAACAAAATTATACCAAAGCATACAATAAAGTTGTTTTAATTAGTTGTAATGTAAATACTTGTTGTTAATTCCTTTAATAGTCTGAACAAAACATGATCTTTATCTCAAGCTATGAAAATATTCCGTGTAACAAGAAAAAATAGTATGTTCTAATTGATTATTCAGAAAGTCTCAACATTGCTTTATAAAAAAAACAAAAGTTGTCAAAAAGAAAACATGTGAGTAATATATTTACACATTGATTGTTTGTCATAGTGCTTAAACTTTTACCGAAGTTCTCTGACTATTATCACATCATAAAAAATCTTGATAGATTTACATAAACAGAACAAAAACAAAAGAGCTAAGGTTTTGACCAATATTCCTGTTTTAATCATGAAACTATTGTATTAGTTTAATAGCAGACAATAAGCTTTGTCATTCCACATATACACATATTCTTGCATTGCTAACTCAATCAACTCAATTAAATGAAAAACTCTTTCACAAACTTACGTTGCAAATTTATGAAAAGCAACAATGACAAGTAGGCAAACATTGGAGGTTTGACTTAAGGATCATGATAATTTATATGCCAGCTGTAGAAATATATTTACTCCAACCTATGGATTATAAATACTCAGCATCTGGAAAATGACAATGTTGCATCTGACAGTTATGTGGTAAGATTATTCAGGTGAAATGACCACTAAGTGTGAAAGGGTCATTAGAGATAATTAAGACTTGACACAGAAATGCCTTTAGATCAGTATGCTTTCCATAAGTGTTACAAGCACGCCTCACCTCTATTTGATTTCACTATAAACTCAAAATTTTAGGGAAAATGTTTTTACAAAATATTAACTGTTTAAAAATACAGTAGGCGCTCCTACGAGATAAATCGTCTATTCCAGGAAAGTAAGGATTTTTTGTTATAAGAACAGTAAAATACATGTACGGCCAAACTCACCCTTTTAGCTGTAAAAAAACAATAAACTAGACTTTAGTTTTCAATTGGTAAGCTGTTCCACAACTGCAGTATTATTGGTTTGCAGTAAAAACTTTTCTCATTAACTTCACTGGTTTTATAGACCATGGTTGAGGTACTTTTACAATAAGTTGATAGGGAGCGCACACCTTCAAATTACATTTACAAAGATTTGCCATTTGCTTCTAAACAGCAGAGTCTATTCTAGAAAGTAAAACTAATAAAATATATTGTATGCATCTACAAGAAAGCAAAACAAGATTTTTATTATAAAAATGACAGCGTCTACCAGTTCATTGTCTCTCTGTAGCCCGGGATAAGGTTAAGATCAAAATAACTTTTGACGATACTACAATTTGTGACATTCACATTGGTAGACCGACGCGGTAACGTCAGTCTACCTCCATTTTAAAGGTCGATTTAATGAAATTAAGACCAATAAAAGGCTAAAACATCAGCTAGAATCTGATGTAATTTTTGACTTTGTAGACTAACCCAGTTCAGAGATATACGCATTTGAATGAAGCCATCTTTTGAAAAGCTCAGATTCCGGCGGGTGCTTCATTCGTGTCGTAATGAGTGATACATGTGAAAAGAGTCCACAAACTATAAATATATTATCTCTTTTTCAGCCAATCATCACTTCTAAATTTTAATGTAAGTCATATTAAATGCTATCGCTCGTAAAACGAGTTGTCTGTAGTGTCAGAGATTCTCGTTGTTAGGGAGATTACTCTATTACTAGTTAGTTACGCGCAACGACTACTAGTAGATTCTAGTAGCTACATGCATTGGCATAATTATTTTACATTAAACATGAATTAATTGATGTCGTGAATGTACTGAAATACTGCACCAACAAGTTTTATTGACGAACAACAGAATTGTAACAATACTCAGTTCAGCGAAAGTGACTCAGATTTTTCTTAGCGGCAGATGATCAAAGATTGGGGCAGAAAGGTTATGACTAAAGCTGACAGGCGTCAGCAGCGTTATGCTGCAGAGGAAGATGGGAGAATAAAAGTAATTTTATCTTTAACTTTGAGTATCCTATACTTATATTCTAAAGTAACGGTAATAATTTTAGTACTCATGAATACATCTATTAATAAGCAAAATTATATAACTTTTTGCTACCACGAATCATTGTTGCAAATCTTTTAATCGTTTCACCTAGCTATAAAATTTTATTTAGAATTTTTAGCTAGCAAATTAGATTCATGATGAGAATTCATGTTCATTTCTCTCTTGTTAAAAGTGAGGAGAATCGATTGATCAATGCTCATCTTTAACTCTCAGAAACACAGCTACAAATTGTTGGCTTGGTGTATTTATGCTTTTGTTTAACATTTATTCATTTTAGTGTTGCAGGATGTTTATGTTTACAGGTTCACTAATGGAACAGTCGAATCGGTTTAAAAACTGCCATAAATGGAGAGGAAGAGACACGAATGTGTGCTGCACAAACCATAATATGTTTTGTTTGAGTTTGCTGCAATAGATTAATTTGTCATATTATATGAACTAAAACTATGTGAATGGCCAAAACTTGGATAAATGTTTTCAATAACAACTTTGTGCTCCGATGAAATGTTTTTAACTTTTAAAAATTACATAACAAAATAATGTTGTTGAAGACAATGCAAAACATGATTTGCAAAACATATTGAAAACATTATAGCCCTGTAATCATCTAAGCTGAAATCTTCTCTGATAGATGGATTTATGAGGTGTAATCAGAGCTGTATTGACAGGTACTTTTGAATAGCTCGACTCAATTCCAACAAACCAAATATTATGTTTAATAACTTGATGCTCCTCCTTACTAAGTGAAACAGCTTAGTCCACAAACCGCCAACCGGGTGCAAGAAGGGTTTATTAACCCTTTTCCTGAATCGGTGGGTTAACTGATTGCAACAAACTTGACGGTTTTTTGAGTTCACTATTGCGTTCAACACATAAAATCGTTTGTTTTGTACTTGAATTAACCAATCAAATGTGACCAGTAAAATTTTCTACATATTGATGCTAATAATGACTAGATACGTTGACTATACATGACTTTTTGGGATGTACATGTAGTTGGTTTCGCCACACATTGGAATATCTTTTTTTCAATGATAGAAGCGTGCCAATTACATTTAGTAGCTAGTTTCTGGTGTCCGTCTAGCAACTGAGAACTGCTGAATACCGTAGAACGGTAGAATTGGCAGTCGGTACTCAAATGTTCACACAACATTTATAGTTGGCATATAGTTGACAAGTTAATATGGAAAGTTTTCAATTTCCATTATTTGAGGCATCAGAAACATTCATAATAATGTATCGTTGCTGAATTAAAAATTTTATTCTAGGCAACATAAGCAAATAAAAAATCAAATATATGCCAATAGAGCCTCGTGAGACTAGACTTTTATTGCATTAGCCAATGTGAATACGAGAGATGGAGACATCATTTTTGGCCAGTCTGGGCAGGTTTTTTAGCCCGAGTGTTTTCACCCCGATCAGTTTTTCGATTTTAACCTTCAAATATCTTGACAATGAGATCACCTAACACAACAAACGACATATCAACTGATAAACAAAATAAATACTTTCTTTTAAAATCAACTCAAATTTGACGCAACCACATCTTTAAAGATAGCTCGGATAATAATGTGGGGGAAATATAAAATATTTGTTTATCTTGCATTGCCTAGCATTAAATATCAACTTATTTGAACTGGTGTGATAATTGCAAGAACTTTACAAATCTGTTGATAATGTCCTCCGGTAAAAATTAAAATAATTTAATTTAGCAAAAATAATAACATGTCTCAAAAAACTTTTTCAAATTTGTAAAACCATTAGCACTATTTTCCAAAACTATCTGCTTTGAATTGCTTACTTGTTGTAGATTATCCGTAAGATAGAGTGTATAACAAATATTATATAAAAGTAATCTCATATGAAGATTCTTCTTCTCATCAGATTTATCTGTTGTTTTAAATAACGCTCATTTTTACACTGTAATATTTGGCAGTTTGTTTGCTTTATTTACATTAAATAAACTAGAAATTCCACTGTCATACAGCCCACGACCAAAAAGATATTGGAAAAAAGAAAGGGTACTGATAGTTGAGAAATGCAATATAAGCAGTCAAATAGCACTGCAGTGCAATATGATAACTGCAATGGTAGCTGTAATGTACTGGGTGTGGGTGTTATTATATACAACAAATAGCAATAATGAAAGGAAAATATTATATGTTTATATCTCTCCCCCTGCAATAGGAGAAATGCAATATTGGCCAATATTAGAAGTAAAATGCACTGATATTATTAGAAAAACCAAAATTATTAATATAGTAATAATATAAAACCAATACACAATTTTGTTTACATTTAAAAACGTCATAGTTTTTTTATTCTCATAATCTCAAAATCTCATAAAAATCGTTAGAAAAAAATATCATCGTCATTTCCTTTACTTACACTGCGTTGTGCATCAGTTAGAATACCAAAGTACTCATAAGTCTAAAATGTCATTTACTTGGAAATCGGCAAAAATGAAACGATTTTAGTACTAGAAAACTTCGACAATGCTATGAAATGTGCACGTTATTTTTTCGCGAAATGTGCACAACTTTATCGTTCTATTCTCTGTCGCTCGGCGTTTCAATTTCCGGCTTTAACTTTTATTAAACCAAGCTGTTAAAGCATTTTGTGGCATTTTTGGCAGAAATAATCTGTCTATTTATGTATAATCTGATCATATGGGTTAGTTTTAGGAATTTGCGGCAACCTTTCAAAGGCTTGGTAACATATTTGAAAAGGTTTAAGTCCGTTTTGTATCATTAGTATACTTAAAACGACTTTAATGAAAAATAGTTAAATTTGTTGATAGGATTTCGTTGCAAGGGTTTGGTGACGGCCGTTAACGAATAATTTCTCGGGATTTGTGTGCACATTTGCATTTATTATAAATCTCCCATTCAATTGCTTCGCTCTTTTTCGGTCGCAGGATAACACAAAAAATTATAGAAAAATTAAGTTGCAATGAGGGATGATAAGCACAGTAGCAGGGCAATTCGAGGCGAAAAGGCTGCGTTTACAGATGAAATCGTTAATAAAGAAAACGCGTTTGTCTAAGCAAACTATATCATGTCAGAACAAATCTATTCCAGAGAGTCCAGCAAGTACCGCTTCAAAGCAGACCTAAAATTGTCATGGCTACCAATTTCCATAAGTGATTTGGCAAGGAACTCCTTGCTATGACGCACAATAGGCAACCCGTCTATGGCAACCAGTAGAAGAGGAGGGTGGAAATAATAAATCAAATAAGGAACGATGAGTGTTGTAATATGTTGACAAACTAGTTGATATTTAAATTGTGTGAAAGCTAAAATACATATTCTTAGTTAATATAGTTGCTGTGTAGGCAGAACACGAGATTTTTTTAACAAATGAGTTGATGGAAAATAAGATTTTTCATGATATGTTATTCTAAGCAATACATTCTAGATGACCAAAATTTTGTTTAAGTAGCTCATCAGAGAGTTTCGCCATGATTCTAAGCAATAGACTAATTTATTATTAGTTAGAGTATTATATATATTATATATATATTGTATATTGTAAAAAAGTAAAAGAGGCATTTCTGTAAAAATCAATGAGACCTGGTAAATTAGCCCTGAACTTTGTCGTATTTGTTTTATCAACAGTTCCATGTGTCGTGACCAATTTAGGGCATTATCCATTGTAACGGCAAACATTTTATACTATCCGTCATTTTTATGATTCGTCCAGTTCAAAAGGTTTTTCTTTAAATCGAATTATGAATAACTATTAATTTTCTTCTTATCAGCATTCAATGTTAGTTTGTTTTGGTCATACTAATTTTTTATCAAATTAAATTCTTGGTTAATTATTGCTCTATCTTTATTCAAGATTTTAGCGGTAAAAAATAACTTTGTATTATCGGCAAACAACATAGTTTTAAATTTATCATAACTCTTTACATGATCAATTATATATAACAAAAATCATATTGATTCAAGGATGGATCCTTGTGGTACTCCACAATTTATTAATAGAGGTTGGGATACTTTCTGTGTTGTTATAACAATTTGAAAACGATTTGAAAGATAGATTTGAATTAATTCTAAACTTGGATAAGAAAAATATATTTGCTCAAGCTTATTATTTAAAGTAGAGAGATCTATCATATCAAAAGACTTTGAGAAGTCAATGAGCACAACTGAAACAAAAAGAATGTTGTTTAAAGCAGCAAGAGCACCAATTGTAAACTCTATTAATGCTTTGTGAGTTCATTTCCCTTTCTGAAATCCAATTTGAGTTTTTTTAACATTTATTTCTTTAATAGCGTAATTATGCATTCGTTGGTTATTGAGATGCTGAAAAACTTGTGAAAGACTTACAGAATAGAAACAGGTCTATAGTTATTAGATAACAGCTTATTGCCTCCGTTTTTAAATATGGGTAAATCTTTAGCACATTTCATTTTTTGTCGGAAAACACATTATTTTATGCTCGTGTTGAATAGGTAAGCCAAATAATTTGATAGCTCATGCGAATGAGCTTTCACTAACTCCGCGAGAATTCCATTTATACCTTTTATTGTTCAATCAATAAACTAATGCAAATGAAAGTTTCCTAGAAATGAATCAAACAAGCTAAAAAGATTAATTACCAGGTGCTATGTTATAATTTATGTAAAAAGATTTGTCAAAGATAAATTTTTGTGAAAGATAACTAATGTAATAATTTATATAAAATATACTGAACCAAAAAGCTATATTAGTTTTGCCATTCTACATTTAAACAAAGTTGATGAGTCAATAAACAAATACAAATTAAGGTTTTCTAGAAAATAATCTACATAAAAGTTACAAAGAATACATTTTATGTATTGAGAGCAATAGTTTGTTTTATTGTTGTAAATTTCAATCAATAGATTTAACTTTTATACGTAGTTCAAAACATTATTATTACAGTGCCAGAATTTTTATGTGTATTTTTATGTATCAACAATCATTTTTGCTTAACATATGATAGAACTGCTGTCCAGGAGTTTAATAAAGTGAGTTATTTTAGTGTTATGAATAGGCTTCCTATTAACTCCGTAGTTTTACCATAAAAAGTCTTCCAGATAGGCAATCCATAAAGTATGACATCAACTTTTTGCAGACAACTAGTGAAAAACTTTAGTTAATAAAATTTGATCGCGACATTAAAAAACACAAATTTTTGTGAAAGATGAATGAAAGCTTTCATATTTAATTTCAATTCCCGCTTTACAAATACTGGTAGAGTGAGTTATCATCCCAGTATATTTTAACAGTATTCAACTTCAAATAAAATATTTTAATTTTTCAGCCCCATATGATTCCTTCATATGTTTCTATTTTCTGTTCTTTATCTTTTATTTTTATGTTGAATCTTCGTTTAATGTGGAGTGTAGGAAATTTGTTTGGTAATAAATAGCATAATCTATATTTATATGATAAATTGATAATTATATATTCAACAACAGCTTCAGAATGGACTTATGTTAAAGTGATATTCAGATTATTTTGTCAAATCTGAACCTTTATTTAATAATGAAAGAACTGTGTAACTAACATAAAAGTTGTTGTCAATGCTTGTGGACCATTGTGAATATAACTGTGTGGTAAGGATTGGAAATTGGCACACCAGACCAAGTCTGCTGTAGCGCTACCATCTGACAGGCACTCTGATTACGATATGTTTTTAATATTTATCAAGTAGAGCATCATTGTGAAAGATCGGATGAAAATGAAAAAAACGGCTCATATCTGTTTGGAGTAAAGTAATTACACAGCAAAATGAGTATTGAACCACAAAGCTTTATACTGTTTCCAAGATAAGCAACACCAATGCTGTTTTCAGAAGAACTCTTACAAGAGTTTAACCAAACAATTGCTCATGGATTGCTGAGTCTCCTTCAAAGCAACAACAGTAAGTTGGAAGAAATTGAAGAGCAACTGCAAATACATGACAAGAGAAATAAACCCCATTCAGCCGGTTAGTTGAGTCTCTCTTTTGCAGCACACTGTAAAACATTGCATAACACTTTGAAGATTTGGCATCAGTTTGATTTTAATAAAACTATTATTCTAAAAGCAACAGGAAGTTTGTTTATGGTACATGTAATAGGCGATCTATGATAAAATAACTATAATTTCTGTACTCTCATTTTGTACAAAACATCTGGGTACAAACCGACAAAGTACATGTAGGAGACCTAATACTGAAATAATAAAAAATGGAAAACTACACCTTACTTTTATAAAAAGTAGAAAGTTTGTACTGTGGAACTTGATTATTTTGTAGCTGACATGCAAGCAGCTTCTGGAGGAGGAAGTTCGTACATTAGATGAGGAAGGAAATCATGTGGTAACTCTTCAGAGCTCCTCTACACAGGTTGGTTACAGAAAACCTCCACTTCCGTCCAGTTTCTTGCAGTTAACTTTTTCAAGCAGAGAAGGTGACTTGCCATTCATGTCTATTATTACAATTTTGTATATTTTTAGCATGTATTGTTTGTGTAATGAGCTCTTCAAATGCTGAATGATATGGCTCTCTACTAGAATTTATGATTCATTGGTGTATGCTACAGGACTAGCAGCAGGGCAAAGTCATGATCAAGAAGGAGGTTCATCCGTTTATACATGTCTTCCTTCAGAGCCAGAGTATAACTCATATCTAGCAGGTGACCAGGGTAACTACATTTATGGAGCAGAGTACCAGACCGGCTCTAATATATTTCCTAGTCGTATGCATGACCAGAATGTACCCTGTTCCAGATGCTACCTTTCTCGCAGATCTACATCTATTATGATTCCTGCAAAAAGAACTTGTCCATCGTCTTGGAATAAGGTGAAGTATCATATATCCTCCCACTGAAGCTTATTTTACATATAGGCGGATACTGAAAAATACAGTTTCAAAACAAAGATTTATAAAATAGATGGCATATAAGCCGAAACAGGCACTTTAACAAGAAAGTCATTAAGTTGTTAGCTTTATACACAATATAGAATATCACTATAATGTAGTTTTACAGCAAAACTTCTCAGGTCTCCTGCTTGATGCAAAATAGGTTTTTATTACCTATTTTATGCTATTATTCTTATAGTACCATGATAAAAAGGAAATTATATTCTCAATTGTTTATACAAATATGCAGTAAATAGATAACCTCCAATTGAATGATAGATGAAGACGAGAAAGAATATAGACTGAAATTCACATTAAGACATATAAACGCATGTAGTTAGGCATGTAAATTTAGAAACGCGACTAATGGTTAAATTTAAAAACTGAGCTCATTTTGGTTTAGGAGTACGAAGGATATCTGATGTCAGGGCATCACAGTCACAAAAGAGCGTACAACTATGTATGTATGGACAAAGAACCAGAAGCATTAACTGGATTACATGCCAATACGAATGGTGCATTGTTCTATTTTGTTCAAGGAAGCTGTCTCCACCTTGGATACTGCCCACCTTATATTCAGGATGCAGAACTGGCCTGTGTCGTTTGCTCTAAGTAGCATAAATCTTGTACACTGAGTTTATGGGTTAACTAATACTGGCAGTGAACTTTTAATAATATAATTTTTTCTTAACCTCTCTATCCGATTGTATAACTCGTTTTTCAGAGTGAAGATATCAGCAACATAGTATGGAACCAAAGTTATTACATTTTAACGTTAACGTTTTTTGTTTAATCAAGGGTTAAATGATAATCTTATAATTACATGTACTCTTGATACTCTTGTGATTACTACTACACAAAGTCTAGAAGTAGTTAATGTATAATGATACATACCAAAGACACAATATGAAAATAAATAATTTTTTCTTGGATTTATGCAGTGTTGATTATTTATTAAAGTACAGTTTGACCGAATAATCTAGAAGTCGCCTGCCTGCAAATCCAGAAAATGCAAATAGTTTTCTAAGTCTCAGGTACCCCAAGTATACCACCTAATTTGTCACCTCAATTGAAAATATAATTTAGATGTCGACATTCAGCATAGATTATGTCCTCCTTTCTTTTTACAGTTGGTATGCTTTCTGCTAGATTTTGCGCAGTTTTGTGATATCTTATTAGCCAGGAAGAACTATTCTGAAACTTAGATCGATATATTCAAACGATCTATCTTACAAACTAAAACTACAGTATGTCTAATTCAACAACAAATTCTGATAAAGAGCTAAATGACTATGTTTAATGATAAAAACTTAAAAGTGACACACACTCTAAAAGAACATGAATAGGCGATAAAATATTTTAGCAAAAAAGTGAACAATTGACCAACTCTAATGCTTTTGCACGATAAAGCTTGCACGAGAATGCATGAATAAAATGAACACCTGCAACTTTTTTGTCTTCTGTGATATCTTTCATCTTGTACATTTGAACTGACAATAAAGCCTTGGCAAACCGACACTCTGGTTGGTTTGCCAAGGCTTGCTTGTCAGTTGTGGACAAAAATCTCAAATGAGTTAATGAAAAAATCATAGGGCATTCAATGACTAGGAAAGTTAGCAAAGAGAAGAAAATGCAGGAAGGCTATCCAGTCCAATGTACATGTAACTATTCAGATAGATACCTACATTGGTCAACCCAACCAACCATTCTGTCGGTATGCCACCCTTCCTTTAGCCAGCTGGCCCTAGCCATAACCTAATCGAAAAAGGAACATGACCAGCTGAACACATCTCAGATTACCTCAGGTACAGTGACCTGAAGCAAGTCAGACTAATTGAGAAGAAAAATAAGCTGAAGCAGCAGCCTACTGAAAGCTGCCTCAAATGTGGCAGGGCTAGCTCCAACTCTGACAGCTTTTGTCCCACCAATCTAGCTGGCAAACAATGCACCTGCTCTAAAGGTGGCGTGCTCAAAAATGCATGGGTAGTGTTCCATCGCTCTTTGAATCATAAACGCTAAAATACAGATTAAGGTACATACATAGGATCAGCTTTACTTGAATAAGTGTTTTCTCTGTACTTTTGTGGTGTACCATTGTGTCATACATCAATAAATTTTACTGTAGCAGCGCAAACCCTGAGGATGGATCATGTTATGGGTCTGGTTGTGTCTATTGCCAACTTTATTTGATCACGAGCATTGAATCATCGACAATTTAAAATAATGCTTGAGGAGATAGAATGTGAATACATAGATGTAACATATTACTGTAAAGTCAGGTGGCTCAGCCGAGCTAAAACACTGTGAAGGCTTTACAGCCTGCTACCAGATATTAATATTTTCATGAAAAACTAGTTTCGTGAGTGTGATGAATCCAAAGATCACTGATTTGGCATTTCTAGCTTATATCACAGAGCATATGTCAGTAGTGAACCTCCAGCTATAAAGAAATATACAGACATGTCTCAACTCTGGAGATACATCGCTGCATTCAGATTAAAGCTTGAGCTGTAGGAGCAGCAACTTCAAGAGGAGAATTATGATCACTTTGAAAATCTATTAGAGCGTCAGTAGAAAGGCCAATGTGTTGAGGTACACTTTGAGCAATACCTCAATATCGATTCAGATCTATCAGCTGAATTTGCAAGAAGATTTTTGCAGTTTGCAGAAACAAAAAATGATAAAGATATTTGCCTATCTATTTTCTGTCAATCCTGGCAGTGTAACAGCCGAGATAAAGGTGGAACTCATTGACTGGCAGGCCAAAGAAAGTCTTAAAAAACCACATTTTAGCCATGAACTCATAGAGTTTTATCATGATTTCTCTCCAGTTGGCACATATCCAGCTCTATGTAAACATGCTCTGCAAATGGTCATCTTCTTCGGCTCTACCTACTTATGGGAGCAGTTCTTCAGTCGCACAAAGCATACCAAAACCGGACTAACCTATGAGCATCTATAGCTCAGCAGCTCAGGATTTCCCTTTTAGACATTAAACGTGACGTAGACAGGATAGTACAAGAGATGCAGTACCAAGTGGCTCACTGAAAGTAGTATACTCCCCAACATTACCAGTGAAAACTTAGCACTGCAATGCATAGCTTTTTCAACAAGGACACTACACATAAATTTCATATGATGCGCTTTGTAATTACATGTATATGTATATGAAACCAATATTTTGAAGCGTTTGTGCTTTTGTAATAACAATTAGTTAAAATAAATGTATTGACTGTGGAGAATGGCAATTACACGTGATGAATAGAATTATGTTTTGCAATAAATAAAATTATGAATATTCAATAATTTGCGGTATATGAAGCAGATATGTGTTGTCCCCAGCCTAGGCTTGACTTCACATAATTGCTTCCACTTTAAAAAGGTTAGACACCTCTGATCCTAAGAAATAGTTCACTTCATTGTCAGATAACGCAATAGCGTCCAAAGTAGATTACCCAACACCCTAGTTAGACAACACACTGGTTAGGAGAAAACGTACTGGTAAGCTGACAGTCCCATGCATCCGGTTAATCCTTATAATTCTTTAAAAAGGAATCATTGGTCCATGTCAACGCCAGAAGATGTATTACTTGAAATTATTTTTACTTTGTGGTACAAAATGAATTGAATGACCTCATCACATTCTAAATGTCGTTAGGCAAGTAAAATGTGCTTTAAAGGTCATTTGTCCTGGCATCTAGTTTAGAGGAGCTCCAGAGAAAACTATCAGATGTGCTAGATGGTCTTAAAGGTGTATTAATTGTCACAGAGGGCATCCTGATGTCTGACAAGTTATAACAGTTGAGGAAGCCACAAAAGAAAACAACTCAAACTTAAAAATGATGCCAGAAAAGACTGAATTAGTTAACCTGAAACTCAACTAAAATAAAAGTGAGTTTTTGTTGAATTGCTTGAGTTACATTGATATTAACACATTATAACAAGGTGATTTGATCAGTGAAGTTAATTTCACTATAAGATAAGTTGTAATTGAGGTAAGTATTTAATTTGTTTCAATATAGTTGCAAGACAAGTCAACACAATTTTGCCATCTTTTTCATTTATTTTATCAACGTAAAATTCTGTAGAGTGCCATTTAACCATTTGCTCACTGTTTCTGGAACTTCATAGCGAGTCTCCATATGAATGCCTCTAATATAGGGCTTTAGAGCACCAAAGGTATAATAGTCAGAAGATGCACGACTAGGGCTGAGAGGTGGGTAGTGCAACAGTTTTCAACATAGTCTGTTCATAGTCTCAATTATTCAAGTGGCAGTGTTTGGCCTTTCACTGAATTGGTAGAAAATGGCAACACCAGATTGCATGCCATTTCTTTTGTTCTTAATGTCCATCTTGACTTGATGTAACTGTAGAAGTTGGCAGAAATTTTTACTGTTCTCTGTAGTTTCCTGCTTAAAAAATCTTAGTGTTATAAGGCCTGTCACATCCTAAACCACAGTCAAAAGTACATTTTGACCTTTGTCTGTGCTTTTATATTTTTTTCGGAGAAAAGGTAATGGGTGTTTCAAATGCACTGACTGCATTTTTCACTCGGGCTTATAGCGTGCCACTCAAGTCTCCCCACAAGCCCCAAGTCTTTTTCTTCCTAAAAGTTTCAATTGCTTAGCTTTGTTGGCATCACTGCACAGTTTGGGTACCTACTGCACCACACCTCTGAGTACCAAAGATTTTCATGAAGAATGGATTTTATTGTTCTCTTAAAGTTGCTCGATAATTCAGCAGTTTCATAAACTTTTATTATTCCGTCTGCTCTGAAGGCTTGTCAAAAGTCTTTAAATTGGCTGAAGCAGCCTCTTCTTTTGGCCTACCTGACCTTGGTTTGTACTCAGTAGAGGTTTTTTCTTCCTCAAAACTATTAGGAAATTTTAAAACTGTTTTAGTTTAAACAGCAGTCACCATATTGAACTTTCATTCTCCAATAAATTTAATTTGGTCTGACTCTTTCACTAAAAAAAATGATACCAGACCTCTTTGTTCAAAAAAAGCAAATTCCAAGAGAAGCAACAATTATGAATAAGTCTCAAAAAATTTACAGTTTTGATGTAATCAAAAAAGTTCCAGCCTGAAGCCAACACTTACACTTACACAGCTTGAAAAAGTTAGCAAACATCACTATATTATTTTAATTTTTAAGTACATTACTTTTACTTATCAAATCACCTTAATATAAAAAACTGAGTAAAGTAGGGTCCAAGCAATGCAAGTGCCATCGTGGACAGGATATCTCCAAAAAATTCTGAATTTGTCTTAAAGTTTCTCGGCCAAATTACCTATCTCTCCAACTTCATTCCCAATTTTTTCGCCAGAATCAGAGCCATTAAGACAACTTCTTAGGTTGCTGGATATAGATTTTCTTCATAAAAAATTCCAAGAAAATATTTATGCAGGTTGAAACAACTGAGCATTGTAAGTTGAATGAGCCAGTGACTGTTCGAACTATTCCAGCACCGATGGGTTACGAAGTGCACTCTTTCAATAAGACAAACAAGTAGCCTTTGTGGGAAGGAGTCTTACTGATAGCGAGACAGACCTTTGCCCCATTGAGCTAGATCTACAGGAAAAAATTGAGTTATTGCAAATATCTGACCAATATGGCTTTGGCAATCGCGATGTAACTATTTGTGCAGGTAACCAACTTTTAGTAACAATATTCAGCAATTTTCTTCTCAAGGTGTATTGAAGGCTGTGGTCCATGCGGTTACTTAGCCAACGCTATCTATCCTAAGTATGTTTTCAAACCTTTAGCCAAACATGTTACAGCAGACATGCTATCAAGATGTCTGGTAGACAGAGAGTGTAGCTTTAAAATTTCAAAAAAGGTCTTTTAAGTAGAACCAATTATATTTGACCTCAACTTCTGTTATCATCAACAAAATGCACTGGTCTATGCAAGAAAGTTTCAGCAAATAAAACCAGCTAACGAAAAAAATTCAGAATAACGAAAAGGTAATCTACTCATCACAACAGGATGGCTGGCATCTCACAAATATGTGGATGCCAATAAGGAATTTTACTACCACCTCCTTTAGTGAGTTAGCTGTACTAGATGAATTAGTTTAAAAAAGATTCTGTAAGATCTACCACTTTGTAATCAAAGAGATGCTGTCACTCGTGCTTCTATGTCATGTGTATATTGACCATCAATGTATGCAGACTTTAGAAGTAATACAGAACAGTGTGTCAGCTTTACCATGGATAAATCAAATCAACAACAATTGACTACTCAAAATCATAAAATCACAGTAGAATCTGAAGTAAAGTAGGAATGGATTTGTTACAACATAAACCAGAGACATAAAACCAGAGACTATCTGTTTGTTTTCAACTGCCTTACTGACTACTTCGAGTTTGAAAAATAGAACAATTTGCATACGCAAAATAGATTTGCCAGCCTAGGAATCCCAGACGCAGGTTGATCTGGCAAAATACCACAGTTTGCTGTATCTGAGTTTACATGTTTGTGTGTCAAATGAGTTTTCAAACTTACTCACACTTTTTCAAGACACCCCAAGTCAAATGGTAAAACAGAATAGGCTGTCGAATTCCACAAACGAAACCTGAAACACTCAAATTGTCTCTGTGTGTTTTTTTTAGAATGCAGTAATATTCCGGAGTTGGAATGTCACCTTACTTCAACTGTGAAAATGTTATTCCGACAGTCAACCTGGTCTGTACTTTCCAAATATAAAGCTTAGGCTAAAGCATCAAATTTACTGAAGTTACTGGAGAAAGATTGAAAAAGCTTGCAAATTTAAAAAAACTATAATCAATCTGCCATAAACCCCCATCTACTGCATATCCCTGGGCAGCTCTGTACTCATCAACAGTATAAGTCGGATAAAGAATCAATGTGCGAGAGGTAAGGTGATAGAAAAACTTACTGATAGAACTTTTGCAGTATTGAATGAAGACAGTCGCAGCATTATACAGTAAAACCGACTTGATATACTAACAAGACTTAAAACTCAACATCTTGCAGAAGCTGGTCTAGAAATCACTAACACCCTCTATTCACTGAAAATGCACTAATGCTTGACAGCCGAATCTTGAACTGAAGCCTCATCAGCAATCAGTTAACACCATTGCAACGAGCTTCAAGAATCAAAAGAGTTCCTCAGAGGTTTAGATACTATGTGATAGAATAAAACTCTAGAACTTATGATAACGCTGACACAAAATTCAAGTATTTTTGTATAGAAAATATCTTTAGCAACTTTTGACATGGGAAAATAGATGTTGGCGTAATAAAATTAAGAGTTATTTTCTCCTTATTGGTTGTTACTTTAAATTAAAAGTTGTGGTCTATCTTTTTTCTAATAACTGTATGTTATGTTTGGGCAAATTGTTTCTGATTAAACGCCATAACATTAAAAAGATCTAACACCAACTGCTTGTTGTCCCGATATCTTTATCATCATCCATATTGTTAATGTTTCTAAGAAAACAACCTGTACATTACATATTCTGTTACTAGTGTACTACATATATACTCTCCTGTTTGAAGCAAAATTCTGAAACACAAATATATTATACAACTAAGTAAACACTCTAACTCATCAAGCCTGATGAACTGTATATAAAGTTTGCATAACACCAGTCATAACAGTTGGTCTGTTGGACCAACTGGCTGCAATAAAAATGGGAGCAGTTGGCCCGTCCATTTTTGTTTTAATAGCAGCACAAAAAGTTGATTTGAGACCAGCCAATGTTGTTTTGACCAGAAATTTGTTGATACATATTGGGTGAAACTTCAATACAACCAAGCAGCTGTCACTAGGGGCCACAATGTACCTGGCATGTTTATATAGCAATGATATCATCCAGGATCAGCTGAAATAGTAAAAATGAAAACATCGGAAACAGTACAAAATCTAGGAAACCCTTAAAAATAGCCTGACCAGAGCGCTGGAAACCTCACTATCTTTCAATGAGCAGCTGAGAAGTTGTGCCGTTTTCTTGTTGGTCGTCCATAAAATTAAAATTTGGCAAGCATGTGCTTTGGCTCAATATGTTGGAGGCAGAACAACAACTCAGCTTTGAAGGATCAGGTACTGGCCAGATCTGAGGAAAATAGTAAGGCGGTTGGTCAGATGTTGCTCAGTCTGCCAAGCTGCAATGAATGGTAGAAAAACAACTGCTAAAGAAAGGCAGAAGTGTTACGCTGGCCGGCCATGGCAGAATGTTGCTGTAGATTTAGTAGGCTTCCTATTAGAAACAGAAAGGTAATAAAAGGAACCTTGTGCTGACAAACCCCTACAGCTGGTATAGAAATGTGCTGGTTCTTCTTTAAGCCACTGTACTGATAATAGATGGCACCCTGGATAACGGGTGTTTTGCTACATGAGTTTGCCTAAACCGGTCTAAACAAACAGACGGGTTAACTTAAACATCTAATATTGGCCATGGGTGTGTCACGAGTGGAGATGTTTCAAACCCCATATAACTTTCAGGCAAATGAAATAGAGGAACGCAATATGTATTAGAAATCTGGCAGTTTGTTCAGGCCCCCGCTAATAAACTGAAGTCAATAAGTAAAGGAATTTGTTGCTTATTTAATTTACAAAGATTTACTGGGGTACATATACCACACTCACCCCAAAAAGAAACTAAACACATGCGAATGCTAAGGCGGAAACATTAGTTTCTGGATCAGCTGTGATGTCAAACCTACACAGAAAGTTTTGCTAGCACATGAATATGCAGTAAAAATTTAAAAAAAGCTTCAAGAGAAAACTGGAGCTAGATAAAGCTAGAGATCAAGGAATCATTTTGCTGATAGCTCAGGCCAACAAAAACTGAGAATAAGTCCACGAAATCTTCCATGATGAGCTGATGGCTATCAAATAGGAAGACTAAGATGAGCTGCAGCTGTATTCACCAGGAAATTGGGTAATTCTGCTAAATAAGGAAAAAAGACGAGAAGACTCTAAGCTACAGACCAAGTTTTTGGGACCTTTCCAGGTCATGAAAGCTTGGAGAAACCACATTTGCTCATAGAGTTACAGAACTACTTTTATGTGCAGGCCGGGAAGAAGCTGAAGCTTTTTGATGCTTTCAAAGAAGAGTTCGGACTACTACCTGCTACCATAAGACCCAAGAGAGGCCCCAATATTAAATAGGCAAGGGACAGGAAAAGGAGGCACGGGAAAAGTGTAAACTATTTTTTAGCTGGCATGGCAAAATGAAGAGACATTCACTACCCTTGCAAACAACTGGAGGCTTGGATGTGGGAATTATTGAGGAGATAGGAACGATGGGAAAATTATATTCTAGTAAAACTAAGTTGGTCCACGAGTCTCTTGCTGGCTGTGTCTCCTCAGGCCATTATTTAACTTGCAGAGACGCTGGTGTTGAGACAAAACCTGGTCGACACCTCTACGGCTGTTGACTAGACCAATCGTGCTTGCATCATGCCACTTAAAACTATTCGAAACAGCCAACTGGTCAAAACGCCCTTGAAGATTATTTAGCAGCTTGACTGGATCGAAAGAGTAAAAAGAATTGAGCTGAAAAAGCCGGCTTGAATATTGTGCCTATTCGAAACCAAGCGTATTCCATAGCTGACACCTACACAGCCAAAACTAAGAAAGCTAATGGTAAATGTGGCTAAATTCTCAATGGAGCCAAAAAGGAGGTGTCTTCACCAAGCATTATGTCAGTGGCAGAATCTATAAATGAGTGGAAAAAAGCAATTAAAAACAAGTGCCTGTAGGAACTAGCATCATGTACTACAGCATTTTGTTACTCATGTTTGCTCCTGCCGATACCAGTACGTTTTGTAAAACCAGCTCATGGTGCACCGGAAAGTACAATGGGACCCCAAATGTTATGACATAGTGTACTTAATTGAACGGATAAGTTAGAATCAGTTCTTACATAAAATGTGGTGGCCAGCTGACTTGGATATGACACCTTGTAATCCGGCAGTTGTCATGAGTCCGACAGAGCCGAAAGAAGAGCTATCGATGAAGGTTTTGTCAGAGCTAAAGCTTGGGCTGCTGTAACTCAGTTATGCCCGCCTAGCTGCCCTGAGCCTAGAACCAACAGCTAACTGGTAAGAATGTGACTCGCACCAACTTGTCAGAAGACAACCCTGCTGGAGCTGCGAATGTGAGTCTGAGAAAGTCCCAGACTGATAGGTTGATTTGTCTCTTCCGTGAAACTAACACAGATAAAACCTTGTATATACCAGCCAAATATATAAATTATATATATATGTATATATAACCTCTAATATACCTCGTATATGTACGCTAGGAGAAGAAACCTCATCAGATAGTAGAAAATAGCCACTATTGGCAAAAGAAGGCCTTGCCGATGATTCAACTGTTAAAGGCCTGGCGCCTACAAAAAGACTGAGAATTTGTGGAGATTGAAGTACATCCAGAATGAGTTTAGTTTGGAGCAAGACATCACTGGCTCTGTTCCCAGCTACTGTAGCTTCCCACCACTGAGTGGGCACCTCCAGGGCCTTCACTGGAGTAAAGTGTGAAGGCAGAGCCCCATGGACAGAGCCAGTAAGGTTGAACTATTAGCTGGTGCTCCATCACATGACAGAAGACTCGCTTGTTTATGAGCTGGCTCAGAGGCCAAGTAGACAAACATATTGCGAGTAAGATATTGAAGGGGCAGAGCCTAATCAGAGAAAAAACGTATATAATGGACTGTCTGATATTGTTAGGGCAGAGTTGTAGGCATACACTGTCCATGTGCTTGTTCTTTGTTGCAGCACTATTATATCTTTATATTTTATTAAATATATATTTTCTGTGATTCAACAGTCGGTGTGTTTAATTGCTTTGCTCGTCTTTTGGAGAGCAAACAGTTTGACTGAGTCATTTACAATGCATTATATCCTATTTTCACAAATATTTGGTACTGGTGATTTTGCAAACTATGTTTAATATACTTACACGATGCACCATGATTATGAGTGCTTGTCAAGGCTTCATATCACTCTATGTATATTGTATGAATAATAACAGGTTTTTTGGGTATTATACTCTATCCGAATTAGCAGCAACATTTTCACAAGAATTACTCCGGTTGAAGTCGACCAAATAATAGTGAAATTTTTAAAAAGTTTCTTTCAAATATGCTTGTACATGAGTATATATGACAAACAATAACAGAAAAATATATGCAATTATAAAGTAAAGTGAAAAAAAAGAATAACGTTTGGTATAATGTTATTCACTGTTTATCTTTATTGATTTTGGTGACAGATTAACTATAAAGCTTATGACTGTGGCTAGCTTAGTCTTACGTACATTGTTCATAACTTAAGCAGTCTGTTTTATAAATTTTAAAGCAACCGCTTATATCTAAACTTGGACTGGTTTTAGTAGCAGCAATTTTTTTCCTTACATTTGCATCACCACATATTTTACGATTTTTTGTGAGTTTTTCAACAATTAATTTTATGGTATTGTACTCAACAGTGCTTACTTATAGTACACAAAACAGTAACTGAAACCTGTGGAAAGCCGCCCGCTGCATGTCATTTCTTTGTAAATAGTGAGAAAATCATAATCACTTTTATCTGACTTCTCAGAGCTCTTTAAATCTTAGAGACAATGATTTTATAATGCAGTCAAGAGGGCTAGCAGAGCATGTATGATATACATGAAACAACAAACGGTTTCCTAGGAGTTCAACTCAATCATATATGTGTGATCAACTGGTACATTGGACGCTTCTTTATCTTGCTGCCTCTCACACAATTTGTTGTCTGTTTTGCCTCAAAACCATAATATCACTCTAAAAAATATTTTTCCTCATCGCGTGACTACCATTTAATACATTTTGTCAATTAGTAAACTAGTTTTCAGGTAACATAGCCAACGCATTTAAAAAAGCAAGAAACAATACAGGTTGCCCTCAGGATACAATCACCCTGATAGACTGTTTTTTTTCGTCCTCCATACAGATGTTATCTCAGCAGATAAACTCAACAAAATTTTTGTGCTGGTTCAAATTTGGCAACCAGTGTGCTTATTACGTACAACAAAAAAGCACCAAAACTTATTCGGCGAAAATGTTATCACACCACCAGAAAGAAATAAAATGACCAACGATTTTTAGTTCAGCAAAGCTCTTGAATAAAACGATAACATTTTCCTTCTGAAACCAGTAGCAGAGTTAGAGTTGCGATCCCTTTAAACAGAAGGTCAGACAACTACGTGCTAACAGAAATCCACTTCATACAAAAACAGCATCATTAAGGCATCCCTGTGAAATTAAGTTAAAAAAGGTTTCCGACAGGTTGGCTAATAGTTGAAACAAAAGCGAAGACAGAAACTGATAAGTGATGAAATCTTAGTAATACAAAATGGAAAGTCAGTAAAATAGATAAAAATACACACTAAAACCTAACTTTAGGTGTGCGTGCGTGGGCGTGTTTGTATGTGCATGCGCATGCAAGTGTCCATGTGCAAGTGTGCGTGCAAGTGTGAACAAGTGTGTGTGTAGATATGTGTGGGTGTGTGTGGATGGGTGTGTGTGAGAACAAATTACAGCATCTTTTCACAGCAACAAGTACAGTTTAAAGACCATCTGCATCATTCATCTTTTTTATGTTTTAATCTTAATTTTGAAAATAAACAACTACACATTGATAATCGAGTAAAATGAGTTTATGTGGGTCCTAAAAAGCGAATTTTTTTAGTAACATCAATAGCAACTAATAATTCCGTTAAGGTAAGTGAAACAGCATACTACTACACACCAATGCTCAAAGCATTGATTTCTGTTTCAGTTTTCAAATGATTATTCAAGAATAAAGCTCAGAAAAACTAAAGCTTCTCCGGTGTTGGTTTCTAAATTGCACTGAGTAGCCATTTTGTAGGCCTTTTTATACTATTGAGCTTGTCTCTTCATTTTGGTGAAGGCTGTTGATCCTTTGTTCTATTCTCTACCTGGAAGTTTTTTTTGTTTTGCTGAACTTAGTCATAGATTTCCAGCTGACAACCAAACTTTAAATAAGTCACACGCTAAAATTTCATCATGACCCGTTTTAAACTTTGTTTTAAAATATAACTTATGATAGTTATGGCTGAATTAAAATAGGCAGCATTTTATATCACTTTCAGGTGTTGTTGGAGGGATTTCTACAAATTGCATTTGAACCTATTTTTAGTAACTTGATTAATGAATGTTTACTACATTAATGAGCTATACTTACGTCTTTGTTCACCACCAAAATTAGTTCCTTTTTTTAGAGGTTAGTTTGATGTGGTTAGTTTGACTTTAAACAAAATTTAAATTGATTAATACAGCTAAACAATATTCATCTGATGGTGTTGATAATCTCTTTCACTACATACAGTGATACGCTAGGCAAGTACAGGTGGTCAGGATCAATCAGTGTCTAATGGCTACATAATATGTGTAACAGTCCTAAACAATTAGACATAATTAAGAATTTTGATCGGTTTTATGCAACCCTTTTTTATAGACACAAAAGTATAATTAAGTTTGTAGGCCTATAAGTTAACTAAAATGTTCATTCTATTACACACGGTAAGCAGCTGATGGTGCATGCTCTAAGGAAAGAAAAAACAAAGATGAGGGCTTTGGTGTGTGAAAGCTAAGTGTTTCATCTGCTATAGTGCAATGTGTATACAAATCAATGAAAAATTATGATGGAAATGTGGTCTGCCCATTGCAGCTGGATTGTCTTCATTATTCCTCTCCAAGACCTCAAGTTGCTCCTACGCCGCGTATGACTCAACTGCAACAATAACTATAGTTAGAAAGTGATCCCTTTTACATGAATATTACCTTAGATTTACTAAAGATAATAAAGACAACATTAGTCAGAATATTAACCAAACATGAGAGATGGGGTAGAGATAAGATGCTGCTGTAACTGTCTGACTGATAACAGAATAGAAGACGGCTCTAACTGTTTGTCTAAAAATTTTGTAAGAAGTCTTTTGGAACTTTTATATAGTTTTGTCTCTACTGATTTTAGAAAGCACCGCTATTACTGAAAAAGTACTTTTATACATACATGTTACTCTTATAACTTACATGCAGACCAAACTTAATGGAAGTGATAGAATTTCAACGTTCACCATTTTCTTATTTATTTAGTGATTTACTTAACTAAAATGCTTTGTAACTCTTGACGTTCTTACTATCTAATCAGTCTCTTCAATGTATAACCTTAATAATAAATATTATGTATGAGGCATATTTGTGCTTTCTGAAAAACGACATCCTCGCTACAGCTAAATTAGTGGTATTTCCGACCCATAGATATTATAAACCGTTTATTATATCTATGTTCTTACCTTAAACTGAACAAGATATTTTTTTATAAAGCATAATTGACATTCACCCTACATTGTTCCACACATAACTAGCACTGATCCATAAAGGTCTGAGTCCTAGTTTCTCTTACCATTAGCTGCTCTTCTCTTCTAATTGGCAGTGACAAAAAGGTTTGGTAGAATATCTATCATCATTGCTGCTTGCATCCAGTAGGATTCAAAAGGCTCCAATGAATAATTTGATTGTCTGGTTTGCCAAAATTTAGTTTTGGAACTTTTAGCATGCCTGCAAATCTAGAGTTATGAGAGGGTGCAACTGCACAAGGTACAATGTAGTAAAGAAGTAGTAAAGAATGTACCAGTAATAAAGAATAACGGTAGCCATTCTAAATACGGCCTTCTACTGAGCAGTACCAGGTAAAGTTTCCACCTGCTGAACCTGGTGAGTTTATACCTGAATTGATGCTGGCATAGAGTATTGTACTTTGAGTAGATTGCTTCCCCGTGTAGATTAAAAAAATCATTATGTAGATGAGAAGGAGCCTGGAAATGATGTAGTGTGGGCTGTATTCATATCAAAGATGGTAGCTGTATATGACACCGTTTTTGCAAACAGTACTTTTTAGATGGCCACATCTTTCCAAGTAACAGCCAATACGCTAGCGTAAGTTTCTTAGACCACTGGATTCTGAATATCCTTGTGCTACATGTATATCAACTCTTAAACAACTTCTGTCTGTTGAGCTATAGTCTTCTGCATCAGGCTAATTATAGAGTCCAATTGAGTAAACTGAAATACAGCTTTGGCATTTTTCTGCTCCAGTTTGGTAGTGGTAGCACCTTTTCATGGTATTCCTTCATCATCCTGGTAGCTTCTCTTATAGTCTTTGAGTGCTTGATTAAAATATTTTCTTTTATAATCTGTATCATATACACTTAGCCTATTAAAAAAAAGCTTGTGCTAGGTTATGATAACTCTAGCAATCGATTTGTGGATATGCAAAGTCCTTTGATTGTGAGACCTCAACCCCAAGACATTGCACAGTAATATTCTCTATTTCTTGAACGTAGCCAACTCTGTGTGAGCCTGCTAAATATATGTCCTGAATCTAGAAACCAGAGTTTTAAAAGTCTCTTCGAGACAATTTCTGACCGGTTCCCTCAAAAACAGTTATAGATTTAGCACTGTTTCATCACCAATCAATTTGTTGTTCTTGAAACTGGTCCATAAAACAGTTCAAATTCTCAATTTCCTTTGAATATTGGGTGTTTGATGAAATCCCTAAGCAATCAAAGAGTCTATTGACACTCTCTGTTAAATAATGCTGGTCATGATGATAATGTTGAAGCTTTGTTAGCTAGAGTGCTAGATCAAGCTTCCTCTAATTCCTGGTTATTAGTGTGCCTTTGAATAATTATAGTAATGCTAGTTAAAAGAAAATCTAACTTCTGCAACCAAATATAATTATTTTGATAGGTTGAACACCCAGTACATGTTACAACTAGTAGTAATTAATGAATAATCACAAAAAATAACAGGATTCTAGTTTAGAATGCTATCAAATGACTGATTATTATTAAGGTTTTAATGCTATATACAAGGTCTTCACTAGCATGATAAAATGAAGATGCTCTGGATGAGTCTTTCTGCATCCAACATGTGTATTTGAACTAGCTGTTTTTTTAAATACCAAGCAACGTAAAGTGAGATGTTCTGAGCTATACTAATAACCTCATCTCTAGACTCACATGTTTACACGCATCCTATTAATTTGAATGATAAGAGTACGGTATTGACAATAGCATTGATGAAAATTTAATAGGGGAGTTACCTATGCACATTTTTGAACTTTTACTAACTCCATGTATGCCAAAACAAATATATAGCAAACATAATGAATTTACCTGGTTTTGAAAACTAAAGAAAGAATTATGCTGTACTATAAACTTTATTTCAGCTTTCCATTATGTTCTATTGGTTATACAATGGTTAAGTTGTCTATTGGTTATACAATGGTTAAGTTGTCTATTGGTTATACAATGGTTAAGTTGTCTATTGGTTATACAATGGTTAAGTTGTCTATTGGTTATACAATGGTTAAGTTGTCTATTGGTTATACAATGGTTAAGTTGTCTATTGGTTATACAATGGTTAAGTTGTCTATTGGTTATACAATGGTTAAGTTGTCTATTGGTTATACGATGGTTAAGTTGTCTATTGGTTATACGATGGTTAAGTTGTCTATTGGTTATACGATGGTTAAGTTGTTTATTGGTTATACAATGGTTAAGTTGTCTATTGGTTATACAATGGTTAAGTTGTCTATTGGTTATACAATGGTTAAGTTGTCTATTGGTTATACAATGGTTAAGTTGTCTATTGGTTATACAATGGTTAAGTTGTCTATTGGTTATACAATGGTTAAGTTGTCTATTGGTTATACAATGGTTAAGTTGTCTATTGGTTATACAATGGTTAAGTTGTCTATTGGTTATACAATGGTTAAGTTGTCTATTGGTTATACAATGGTTAAGTTGTCTATTGGTTATACGATGGTTAAGTTGTTTTATTAAAAAAAACAAAGTACTTATGTTAATTTCCTAACAAATCAACTTGGCTTTAACTGATACTCTTTTTGTAACAAGCCACAAAGCAAAATTAAATTATCCAATTTTTTGGGGTTCTATAATATTATACTCAGAGACACAAGGTCACGCTCTGACACAATATATCGGTGTTTATATTTTCTATTCCAAAATATACTTTGATTTAAGGTTTAAAATTCCCAAATTTATTTTTCCAGAATTTAGAGTTGATATTCCTTATTAGACAAAAATCATCAAATTTCATTAACTTCTACTGTATCAGCATAAAGTTACATTGTTGTTTTTGAGAACAAAAAAATGTTGGTTAAAACAGCAGATATTGTACTGTAACAGCGTGTGATACCGCATTCGCTCATCAGAATTTGATGCACCATATATTTTCATAAAAAAAACTGATCACTTCAATTTTGACGCAAATGAAGGTGTAACAATCAAGTATTTAATATGATCAAAACAAGTTTGCAAACACCCATAGACTATGTAAGATAACAAAAGAAAGAGCAATCGTTAGCAACTGATTTGCGTCATAGAGAAATTTCTTGACTTAGCCTGAGTGTATGTGTTAGTGCGTGTACGCATGTGGATGAGTTGTGCATGTGCGTGTGCACGCGGGTGCGTGTGTGTTTTAGTTTTGGCTAAGCCAAGATAAGTATGAAATTGGTTGTTTGACCTAAGTTTGACAGGGCTTATATGCATTACATATGCATCTTTATTTTATAAAGTACTTTGCATGCCTGTTTACAGTTTATATTATAACTAGCTGCAATACCCGTCTACAGGAATAGATTCACGCGCAGCATAAGGTTTATTGAGAGTTGTCTTTCATACTGTAAAACAACTCCAAATATGCAGTTACATCTCCCTCTCTCCCTCTTTCCCCTCTCTCCCCTTTCTCTCCTTCTCTCCCTCCCTCTTTCTCTCCCTCTCTCTCTCCCCCCTCTCCTCCTCGCTCTCCCTCTCTCTCTCCTTCTCTCCCTCTTTCCCCTCTCTCCCTCTCTCCGTCTCTCCCCCCTCTCCCTCTCTCTCCTTCTCTCCGTCTCTCCCCTCTCTATCCCTCTCTCTTTCTCCCCTCTCTCTCTCTCCGTCTCTCCCCCCTCTCCCTCTCTCTCCTTCTCTCCGTCTCTCCCCTCTCTATCCCTCTCTCTTTCTCCCCTCTCTCTCTCTCCCCCCCTCTCCTCCTTGCTCTCCCTCTCTCCGTCTCTTCCCTCTCTCTCTCCCTCCCTCTTCTCCCTCTTTCTCTCCCTCTCTCTCTCCCCCCCCCCTCTCCTCCTCGCTCTCCCTCTCTCTCTCTCTTTCCTTTACTCCCTCTCTCCGTCTCTCCCCTCTCTCTTTCTCTCCCTCCCTCTTCCCCCTCTCCCTCTCTCTCTCCCCCCTCTCCTCCTCGCTCTCCCTCTCTCTCCCCCCTCTCTCTCTCCCCCCTCTCCTCCTCGCTCTCCCTCTCTCTCCCTTAGTTCAACGCGACACATGCGGCTAGACAACATTTTTGGTTTTTCTGTCGGGCGTATGAAGAAACAGTTTTCGGCGTGTGCCTACTTTTGAGCAGGCGACGTATAGCTGGTCATGGCTGATGCAGGGTGACAGTAAGTCGATAGCAGCTGCTCTCTTTCTTTTCACAATAGCGTATCACAACGCTCGGAGTACTCGTGAAAGTTCTGTAATAGTAAGTTACAGTAGGCCTACTCGTTGCTGGAAAAAAAATTAGTAACTCGGCTGCTGAAGGAAATGAACATGACCCACTATCACGAACAGCGGCAAATTCAACGTTATTAAGTTGTGGAGATGTGGCAATTCATAGACAATACAACATCGTATAAGAAACACTTACCTTTTTGATGTGGAAATGTAGTAGGTGAGAAATGCGTTTTTCCAGTGGCTCCAAGAAACAAACGCTTACGTGACCTTCTCGGTACACGTTGGCAGTAAATATTAATTGCATGTAAATAACTACTCGTTAATTTATTTTATTTAATGAATAGTACATTTGTATAGCTGTATAGACACCTTTGTATAGGCCGCAGAACTCAGGAAAGGTGCTTTTAAACACGGCAGAAAATTTGCCGTTTAAAAAGCGTGCTAACCGGGGATTTCGGTTAGCACACTTTTATATAAGCCGCTTGGCTCAAATCGTCAGAGAAAAGTAGCGGCTAATAGTCCATATTACGAAATTACGATAATTAGTACTCATATTAATTCGGTTGGCTTCGTTCGACCGAATGGAAAAAGAAAGACCGCTCTATAATTTATTTACCGTTACTACACATATTACCTAATTCAGTTTGCTTCGTACGACCGAAATTCGTACGACGATAAAAGGAAAGACCGCTCTATAAGGCGGACAATCAATCAGATAGACAACGATTGCCGTTTATATAGTAGACTAGCTGCATTACCCGTGTTCGGGAACAGATTTACGTGAAGCAATAGTTTTATTGAGAGTTGTCTTTCATACTGTAAAACAACTCCAAATATACAGTCTACCCAAATTGTTGTCCTGATCAAAGAATGCATGCACATATACATGTCAATGTTTGGGAGAACAATGGAAATCTGCAATGTGTCTTACAGCTAGATGCACGTAAAATCTAGTAAATATTCTAGATTCATGTGTCTAGATTCATGCATCCGTTCATACCCGTCTATATTTGCAGTTGACGATCGCGCACTTTTGCCGCTGAGCCTCGTCTCGGCTGACCAGTCTTCACACGCCTCGCAGTTGACAACTGCGTTCTTGCACTCACCTCGCAATCAATCGCTTCGCACTGACAATCAATCGCATTGCAATCAATCGGCCCGCCTCGCAATCAATCGCCTTGCACTCTCCTCGCAATCAATCGCCTTGCACTTGCCTTGCAATCACCTCGCCTCGCAATCAATCGCCTTGCAATCAATCACCTCGCACTTGCAATCAATCACCTCGCACTCGCCTTGCAATTAATCACCTTGCACTCGCAACCAATCGTCTCGCAATCAATCGCCTAGCACTCAATCGCCTCGCATTCACCAACTCATTCATCCGGAAAGCCGCGCCTGTAGACTCTTGCTGCACTCGGTGTGAAAAAGGTAACCCGAGCATCCCCGAGTGACGCCACGGTTCCAAGCCTAGCTGTGCTACCCGGCGTTGCCCGAGTAGTAAAAAAAGTCTTTGAATGGAAAATTGATTTGTATTTAACATAATTTTTTATAACAACATTTGCCATTCTAACTTTCAAACTACATATCATGAAAGATGAGTTTTGTGTAGTTGAAATAATATAAGAGAGAAAATAAAACAACTGTAAAGGTTTTCAAACTTTTTCACACAACTACAACTTTCAAACTTCATATCGTGAGGAAAAGGTTTTGTGCAGGACAACTGATTTAAAAATAAATAAAACAACTAAAGGTTTTCAAACCAATGTAAATTTAAAATTTCAGCGACCTATATCTTTTGATAACGTATAGTGGAACCTCAGTTCTCGAACATAATCAGTTCTAGAACTTCGAGATCTGAAACAATTTTTCTCATTAAAATAAAATAATGTAAATTTTAATCCGCTTCAAGGTGAGAAAACAACTTCGGTAAAGTATTTTTTCAACATTTTACACCATAAGCTGTACTTGTACCCGGGTAATAAAAAAGTCTTTGCACAGAAACTCTATTTGTATTTTTAACATATATAACAACATTTGCCATTCTAACATTCAAACTACATAGGTAACATGAGAAAACATGATAGGTAAACAACCTATCATGAGAAAAGTGTTTTGTGTAGTTGAAATAATTTAAGAGAAATTAAAAACAACCGTAAAGTTTTATCAAACTTTGTCAAACAACTGTAACTTTCAAACTGCATATCATGAGGAAAAGGTTTTCTGCAAGTCTAATAAATTACAAAAATGAAACAATTGTAAAAGGGATTAGATGTAAATTTCAAATAATTAGCAAGTTAAATAGCTAAATTAAGTTGGTTTTCCAACAATTACAATAAAAGATAATACGGTAATGATACGATAAATACAAACTGAGAAAACAAAATAAAAATCATGAATATGTTGAATTAATAGTAGCAATTCTTGCGTAAAAGTGTGTGGGTATAAAAAGGTTACTGTCCCATCAAAAACTATCCATCAATTCTTTGAATACGACGACACTAAAAAATATGACAGAATACCATAGAATTTTTGTAGTTGAAATTTTATTAAAAAATGTCTGCCAAAAATGGTTGAATAAAAGAATAATATTAACAATGAATTGGAAACTAATCAAGTAATAATAACAGTGATAGGAAAATGAATAATGTTTAAACCTCAAACACGATACTCAATTTATGTTTAAAAGAATGCAAGTTGAAATAATAACAACGATGAAACAAACTTTAAAAAACTTATATTATAAACTTCAAAAGTCATAAGAAGTTTATAAATGTAATAAGAGAATTTAAATATCTACTATATGTAAATGTATGTGAATATAAAATAGTGGAGAATAACTGATACTTGCAATCTTACACGATGAATCTTACAGCAATCTTACAAATGTTTGTTGTAAAATGTGAAAATAATTACGAAAAACTAATTGGTTAGATTTAACAGGAAAGGTGTGTAAGCTAATACATCTAGCTGTACAACCCAGCGTTGCTCGGGTAATAAAAAAAACACTAAACAGAAAATTGGTTTGTATTTAACATATAACAACATTTGCCATTTTACCTAAAACAACTGTGAAGGTTTTCAAATTTACTTTGTCAAACTACTTTTAAACTTCATATCATGACAAAAAAAGGTTTCGTGCAGGTCAAATTATCTTTAAAAATAAAACGACTATAAAGGGTTTAGATGTAACAGTGAAATAATTAGCAAGTAATAGCTAAATCGAGTTTGTTTTGCTACGATTACAATATGAGATGATTCGGTAATGATACAATTAATACAAACTGAGAAAACAAAATAACATTCGTGAATATGTTGAATTAATAATAACAATTATTGCATAAAAGTGTGTGAATAAAAAAGTTACTGTTCCACCAACAGCTATCCACTAAAACTCTGAATACGACGATACTGCTACAACGATATGTTATGTAAAAGTAAATTATTGTAGTGTCTTTGTCTGATTGAAGGTGAGAGAATATAGATGTTACTCCTACTCGAGATAATACAATTGTCCGCGTGAAAAGTAGTGACCTTAACAGCGATTTAGCAATTGAACCTTAAGAAAAGCCAGAAATAGAGGTTCACAAAAACGGCATCGTGTTTCATAGAATTAATAAACTTTAGTCGCCAAATTTTAATATCGAGAGAGTCTATTGTCGATATCGTTTTGCCGAAAACAAATTAGCCCTAATACGTCGAGGACAAAAAAGCATCGCGTGTCATGTAGCTAAAAGAAAGCCGTAGAGTTGTAATTATTACGTCATTTTGGGGTGAAAACGGCAAACGATGAATAGGTTATGAGGCGCAATAACCGGAGATTTTCGTTAATGCGCCCTAGATACTTAGTAGCGGCTAATAGTCGGAAAAGTACGGTACTCTATAAAGCGGACAGATACACAGATAGATAGACAGACAACGATTGCCGTTTATATAGTAGATTTGCAGGTATCTTCAGTTAATGCAGCTATATATAAACATATATTATTATATATAATGGTTTGCTCAACGTGGTTAACCAAAGTGCTCGGTAATGTCTTTCCAAGCTCGGGCCTCGTACCAGACTCCAGGAAGTTTGACCAATTAGTTAAAGATCTTATTTGTTTCCAATAGATCACTTTTCTAGAACTCACTTGTGTTGACTGTTTGCGGTATTTAAATAAACCTAAGTTCAATTGCAAAAAAATTTGCACCTTATGCTACACTGACTACCAGAATTACAGTTGTTCCGAAACATGTATAATTTTTAATCTGCTCTCCCGATGAGAGATATTTCTCCACCTTTTTTATTTCTTAGCTGGCAATGTTGCAGATATCAAGGACTGCTACAACTAATATGGTTGCCCTTTCATTTTTCTTGTCCACTGCACTGATATCTTGATGGTTTGCAAAAAAGTATGTCTGTCATTGTGTAAGTTGAAGTTCCAGAGGAGCTTAGAAACATTCTCATGGATCTTCCTTGCAACTTCCCATATTTGTTGTGGCTTATTGAGTCTATACTCAATGCAAATACCCTTTTACATCACAATCATAGTATGCATTGTCTTCCAGCTGATTGCATCTACTGAAAATGTGTTGGTTTTTGGCTATCTGCTGTGAAAGTTTAAACTCACAACTGGCTTTTGAGTCTCTTTTCCGATACCTCAGAGTTTTAGTAATTGCTTTAAGATTATCAGGCTATCAACTGAGTAGCAACTGAGATCCAATGATAAATGCCCTTTTGTCTGCTGATATAGCTAGAATTTTCAATATTGATGAGATCAATAAATTGAGCACATCAATATTTATTACTAACTATTACAATACCTGATAGATCAGATTTCTAGTCTATTCTGCCTAATGTCTCAAATTACCTTTGCAGTATACTTCTATTTCACTCCGCGTAATTTAACTAACAACACGTACACATATAAAATTGTATAAACGTTGCATGTATAGGCCTACTAGTCAGGTCAATATTGAATAGTTTTTTGGGGTCTGATCTGTTATTGTCAACTCAATCTCATCAGGTGCTAAAAGGTATTTATCAGTTTTGGGTTAACTCAATCATTCACTGCGTATTTTGTTAATAATTTAATCAAAATATACCATTACAGTAAATTATTTATAATAAATCGGTTTGAAACCATCGGGTATCATTTTAGATTCCAAATTAGTCTTGAGTATGATGGTGATTTATGTTTTTCTTTTATAATCAAAGTACGCATATAGTTGTATGGACATGGCTCCAGTGGCAATACATATAAAGTACTTTTCTTGGCTGTCATTTGCTTCGGGCTTATTCAAGCACATAATACTTTCTTTATTGAGATGAGAAAGTGGGTAGAGACTTAAAAATCTTAATGAAAAAATTCGAATATTATTTATGTCAAAAAATGTATTCACTGCGTTTAGTACAATTCTCTAAATTTGTATTTTTACAACCATTTGCAGATTATACGCATGGAACAATTTTGTTTAGTTCTGGCTTGACATAATGGATTGCTGAAATAGGTACTATTTGATAAAGTCATTCAGGTTTGTTGGTACTTTAACTAAACCACTCAAAGAACACAATCACCATATAAAGCTTATAAAAAGGGACAATACACTGGAAACTACAGCTCTTCTGATTTAAAATTCACTAATTTTGAAATATGAAGAGACTCATGTAGCAGTAACACCTTTTGAGTATCTATCTTTTACAGAATAATAATTGAAATAACTCTTGAATTATTGGAACTATTATAAAATGTGGGTCTTTAGTCATGCATCTGTCTTCCACCATTTTGGACATCTATGGGTGAAATTAGATTTTTTCAAACTCATTTTGGGAGGTTATAGACTTGAAGGTGACCATTGCTATTATTGTGAGATAGCTTATAGTTGTAGCTTTCAATCCTTTTGTATCAGTGGATAAACAAAGAACTGTAAAACTAACTTAAGATATTCACACAATTCCAATTTATTTGAATAAAGTATTATATAACAATTACAACTAGATAAAAGCATATTAGTAGTAATAAAAAGCCGAATATAAGCTGAAATGTTAAATGATGTGAACATATTGAGTTACAGTCAATATATATACTATAGACTAAGTCTATAATTGTCCAGATTTACTACGGAGTAAATCTATAATCGTCTAGACCATCAGAAGGTAATCAGTGACCAAAACATTCAATATAGTTGTTCAACACATTCCTCACAAATACATCAATGATTTCGGAATCCTGGAAACAGGTATAACTTCCGGCGATGTGTGAAGGTACAGATTGATGTTGGAACATTTCCTCCCATTACGTAGTTTGGTGGAATGAGGCTGATTTTGCGAACTCTCTCTTGGATCTGCAAGAATAATTTGAATTTCTTTCAAATTCTCTGAAGACCAAAATTGAATGTGTAAATTTTTGACATTGACCTATTAAATTATAAAATCAGTTTCCAAATATCTAAGTACATGTATATATCTAAATCACAAAATGTCATTGTGTGCTTTCCCACTTTATGCTTAGTTCGTGTTTTTCCACTTATTTTTTCCCCATGCTGTTTAGCTGACACGGGCAGCTTTAAAAACTCAAGCCAAAAACATTAATAACATAATTAGTTTTTTCAGTGAAACATTTTCTTTGACTAACTAAATATGGCACTTGGTCATCAATAATATGATCAGGGGTTTAAGTCCGACCAAAGTCAACTTCCATTTTGTATTTTGATGCATGGTAACATTTTAACAGGTTTTTTTATACCACCTAACTTTGTAGCCTACCGCTCCAAAATGCATATAGCTCAAAAGTGTCCAAAGCATGAATCCAATTAGGAACTCCTATGCATGCTTTGATAAGAAATATCTATTATATTCATTTGCTACAGTATTTATCTCATCTGAAGTTACAAAAAGGTTTAGATGATCAAACATATTATCTGGCCGGCAATTCAAACTTTAATTTTAGCCAATCTTTCCTCCAAATGCAAATACTTGGGCGTCAAATCGACTCCTCACCGATATTGATTTTTAGCACCAGTTCTACTATCAGCAGTCTAACACTTGCTTTTGTAATCTTTTTATTCAGTTTTGCATCCCCACAATGCAATAAAAAGGTAATCTAGAAACACCCATAACTTTAGAGTTCGCTGAAGCCTAACAGAAAAAAAGCAAAACTAAGGAGCAAAGAAGCCCCAAAATAATCCGTAACAAATTCTTCACATCATGAAAGCAAAATCAAATGACCAGCATTTACTGAAAACATTCTACTTATTTTGAAGCCCTTTTTCGAAAGTAGGATTTTAATTCTGAGAATTTTCCTTGTCAAGTGTACAATTATAACAGCTGCTATTAACAAGCTTCATTTGGAGCCAAAAAGTTGATCAGCTTGCGTTAATGTTAACGATTAAGGTTCAAGGACAACCTCACAATATCAGCGGCTCTTTATTTTTAGTACCAGGTGAACAACCGCAACTTTTTCAAATTAATATTCTACAATTTTCAGCAACATCAGCAGAGCATAGGTGCAGCCTCATCGAAAGAGTGTGATTAGACACAAATATGCACTGCAGAAACAGCTGCATGAACATAACCTATAGGTGGAAAAGTTCAGTACTGATATATGAAAGGTAATACAGGATGCTGACAAGTTTAGAGTTTTTACTTGGCAAAAAATAGACCTAGAAATAATTATGAACAGAGATTCAATGAACATAGGGTGAAAGATGTTTCTATTCAAATTTGTTTATGTTCACTTGTTTAAGCAAAACAATGCAAAGGCAAATCAATAACGGGTACAGCAGCTAGTAAAGCATAAACTTTATGAGGATTAACATATTCAAACAGTAGCACTTACTATTTTGAATAGACTCTCAACATCTCTGTGGCAAGCATGCTTATAGAATGTAACAACTAACATCCGTATGAAAAACGATCCACGTGTACGTGATTTAGTTGCTGTGTATGCTGTAAAACAGGAAATAGTGTGTTGCCAGACCAGTGAAGTGTTAACAGTAGAAGCTTTAATAAACAATTGGATTATCACTGTTAGCATAAGTATTAACAACAAAGATCCTGGTTATGAAAGCAAGTATTATGTTTACATAACAAATCAATTTAAAACAGGTTAACAAACAATGATCAGTAAATTTAAAAATGAAAACATTTTTTATGACAATTTTTATTAATTTTACTTCAAGTAATAATCTTGCAGCTTCTTTACTATTTACATGTACACTAAAAACACCAAAACATAGTGCTGAATATAGCCGATACATACATTCACTGCTAGCCTTCATTATGAAAAAGTCATCCACATTCAGCACAGCAGGTGGATCTGAAGGAATTTCCTGTTCAACATGAGGACCTGACCAGAATATTGACTGCTGCATTTGGCCATCAGTAGTAGATCTTGTTGCACCAGATGGAATTTTTCTTCCTCCAGATGAGTCTTGGGATTGTCCATAATCTAATTGCACTGTAGTAACACAATAGAAGAATACTCTATGAATGTCATCACACAGATGCAAACATATAAAATGTTTTCTCAGATTTCATAAGCAAGTATTAAAGGTTTACAAGTTTTCTAAGACCTGCTAGCCACTCAATTTACATACAGCTATTAAAACTTAATATTTTTGCACAATAATAATTTTAGTGCAATAAACTTATAATGCAATTATTCTTCTATGAGCAATATTATTTTAACTCATATATCTACAAACTATTCTCGACCAAATTGGAAAAATACTACAAAAAATTAATAAATATAAAGCTAATATCAGTGTAAGCTGAGTTGACAACCAACTGGCTTAAATTTCCGTGTTCATTGATCTAGTTCGAATTTACTTACCTCCTGAGCAGGCCTGGACAATGATGAGCTTGGGTTTACCAGCCATTGCAGGGAATCTCTCTGGAGACAAGCTGTCTCTGATAGATACCAAGGAAAACAGGTCTCCATGGTGGTCTAGTAGCATGTCTCCTTCAGTTCCATGGCTCATGATGATCAGTATAAACATTCCTAATTTGTGATGTTCTTCTTTTTCTGTTTCTTCTTTGATCTCTCTAAGGATTTCCTGTTACAAAAGTTGTGTATGGTACGTTAAATGACGGGGCAAGCTTCATCAATTTATATAGTCAACCTTTCTATCTATACTTTGGTTCTAAGTCAAAAACTGAAACTGATTAATAGAGGTGAATGGTACAAATGTTTAAATAAATTAACTACAAGTGTTCATAACCTATCATATGCATGTCTTCATGAACGGAGTGATGAGCATTTCATGAAGACCTTTCGGTAATCTCCATTCTTTAAACTATCCGTATTTTTTTTGAACCGCAAGCAGCAGAAATTTTTCATTGAGAAAAGTGACTAATAAAAGTATAGCATAAGGCTAGCATTACTTAATTTTGACTATATCTTCTCATATTTAAAGACTCAGAAAAGCTAAATAAAAAAAGCCAACAAGAAAACTGGTATAACATGCAGCAACATACCTGCAGACTATGAAACTGATTATAGTACAACTAGTCATGTTCAACTCATCTGAATTAAGCCGTATCATTTTAAAAACATGAAATTTGAAAAACTCATATAATTTTATAAACCAACTAGTTTCTGTTATAGCTACCTCAAAGCTCAAGTCAGTAAGAGCTGCCTCTGTTTTGGCTACATCAAACTTCAGGTCTTTCAATAGTCTTCGCAGGTTGTCATAGTCCACTTCCGAGCCATACCTTGTTGCACCAGTGTGTCGAAATGTTTTGATGTTGAAAATAAGGGCTCTCCCTCTTACTCCCTCGCTCATCTTGTAGACCTAAAAGCGTGATCAGTGATTACTTTGTCCCGTTTTAATGCATGTGATAACATTTAATAACATTGATGGTGGTATTGCCCAACTTCTTGTAATTTATTCTGCATGTCTTGAAAAACTACAGTATGTAGCCTATAATATTAATAAGAACTTTTGCATAGTGTTCGTGTCAACTAATAATGTCTTAACTTAGAAAAGTGTTTCACTATTTGCCTCCATCAAAATTCATGGTTTCTATTATTGTTTTCTTGTTATTTCATAATCTAAAACACTAGTGGTAGCCAGAGTGATGACATGATTTCGAATTACATTGATTTTAATGATAATGGATAGGCTTTTAACAGCTGAGATCTATTTGAGGATATTTGTCATTTTGTTATTATTAAAATGCTCAAAGTGAGGGCTAGTTATCATATAACATTAAGTGCATTCAAGAGCCATCAAATAGATCAAACATTTTGCCAACTCACTTCAAGTTCAATGTCGTGTCTGAAAGGTAATTTCTAAAAGTAATGGCCAGGACAGTAATCTTTTACAATATTTTTATTACAATACATCATTACCACATAACCACAGTACATAGATTGCTCATTTAACTTTGTATTTTGTTTTAAATAAAACTTCAGTATTGGAGTTGTATGTATAAAATATTTAGCAAGGGCAAATGGTTTCCAAAATGAAGCATAAACTGTTGCAAAACATAAAAGTTTAGCTTTGATCTTAATGGTTAACTGATCTACTATAAGGTTATATCGGGTTTGTTTAGTGGGTGGCTCTATGAAAAATTACTAAAGGTTGACTTGCAACAAAGTTCACATTACAGCTATTTGATATCAAAAGATTCACCATGTCATACTATGTTGTGTTGTAGGTGCAAAATATGTGGGAATATGATTACAAGCTCTTAAAAGCTCAAAATCGAACAGCTAATCACAACCACACGAGACCGTCATAGTTAAGATTCTCTTTCCAAAACGGTTGAAATGTGACGTAGTTGTGGGTGATGGTTTCTGTTTACACTTTTATGCAATCTTATTCGTCGAAATACTTTCACAAATATACTTCACGCCTTCAATAAAACCATGTATATTGTTCTTACGCATCTGTTTTATCATCATTGTAATGCTGTCACTTTTAGCAGTGATATCTTATAACTTACCGAAAAAATTCATTTAATTTTTTAACCTTACCTCGAAGGAGTAGCCCACTTTTCATTGCCTGATAATCAAAACAAGCCTATTGGTCACCTGTGATAATTGAAAAGTGCTGCAAAAATTATTTACGAAGTATTGGGTCACATGATCAGATTACGACTTGACGATTAGATCAAGCCAAAAAACACTGTAAAGTAGTGAGTATATATATCTTTGATACGGGGTCACTGGTAAAACCCGAAGTGTTTGTCATAAACTAGTGCTACAATAAGTTTTATACTGAGTTTGTTATTGGCCTTTCAATTCACGGAGAACCTCACGTGACAAGACAACAACCGAACTGCCAAGACTATGTCAGAAAAATAAACAGATTTCAATCTGCGAGGCTTTTCATTTTTGAACTTTTAAGAGCTTGTAATCACATTTCCATATATTTGGCTCCTACAACACAACAGAGTAAGACATGGTGAATCTTTTGATACCAAATACCTGTAATGTGAATTTTGTTGCATGTCAACCTTTAGGCATTTGAAAAACATATGTGATTTAAACTAATATCATAACATTGATTAACAGTAGTAATTCATTTAGATAATTACCGTAAAACCTCTAATTCAACGTCACCTCCATTTGACCACCAATTTGACATAATTTTATCTTTATGAGTCCAAAAAATCTATAAATCAGCAGAAAAGGGTTGTTATGTTTCTGCACAGAAGCAATCAAATAGAGTATTAAATTAGAGAAATGTGGTTTATTGCACACTCCAGAGACAACTGATTTGATAACAGAAAACCCAAGTATTTATATGTTTGGTCATAGAAAAGCTTTGTAAAAAGCTACAAGCATTATTAATAGCTACAGTACTATATAATATTAGCTTGTATAAAGCTTTAGCTAATAAGCATAATGTTTGTTTGCAAAGTACCAATAATACTTGGCACTTGCATGACACCTCCTCACTAAGCTAAAGGTTCTTTCTGGTTCTCTTAGACCTTCGGGGTTTGTCTCTGCTATACTCATCTCCATCAGGTAGACGAGGGTTGCGTGGTCTTCTTTTAGACGGAGGTTGCTCTGTTACAGTTGTAGGGGCTGGTAGTTGCAGTTTTGTCTCCTCTGTTATATCAGGTTTATCTCCAGGGTCTTGATCTTCTTCTGTTGAGTATCTTGGTCTGAGTTGTTCAACATGTCTTCTCCAAGTAGGTCCCTTTGGTACCACTTTGACATTGAGACTACGAGTTCCATATATCTTAGTAACAATGGCTGGAACCCATCTAGGTTGTCTGTTGCGTCTAGGTCCATGATACAAGGCATAGCATGGTGCTCCAAGATTGTAGCTGTGTATCTTGCTAACTGTCTTTTCTGCAGATCGGTTGACTTCTCTGGATTGATGAAACTGTGCTATGTGTGCGGGTGATGGCAATAGGGTGTCAATCTTGCATCTCATCTGTCTTCCATTCAGCAGCTGACTGGGAGAGTATCCTGTAGGAAGTGGTGTCCTTCTATAGTGCATCAGGAACTGTTGTAGTGCAGATTTAGGTGGGAGTGACGATTTCTTCATGGCTTGTTTGAAGGATTGTACTAGTCTTTCAGCTGCGCCATTTGTAGCTGGATGGTAGGGTGCTCCAGTGAGGTGAACAATGCTTCTCTCTTGACACCACTGCTGAAACTCTCCTGAGGTGAAGCTGGTAGCATTGTCAGTGACTATGGCGTGAGGGTATCCAAAGTGTGCGAATATCTCATCTAAGATGTCTGTGGTAGCTCTGGTAGAAGTAGATGAAGTCCTGTGTATGCATGGATACTTTGAGTAGGCATCTATCATCACTAGCCATTGGCTGCCCATGAAGTTCACTGCATGATCTAAGTGAAGACGACTCCATGGCTTCTCAGGTAGCATCCAGGGATGTATCGGATACTTCTGTGCAAGCTTCTGGTGTTCCGCACAGGCAGTGCACTGTCGGTTTGTCTCCTCTATATCAGAGTCAATGCGAGGCCAATAGACAGCAGTTCGAGCTAGCTTCTTCATTCTTTCCATTCCAAAGTGTCCAAGGTGAAGGATCTTTAATACTTCCTGTTGTAACTTGACCGGAATGACTACTCTGTTGCCATATAGAAGACAACCTTCAGTGATAGAAAGTGAATCTGAGATCTTGTGGAAGAGTGACAGCTGAGTCTCCTTCATCTCTTTGTTACCAGGCCATCCTTCTGCTGTGTAGCGCATTACTGTGGCTAGTGTTGGGTCTTTCTTTGTCTCCTTTGCTAGAACATTGTAGTCTGTAGAGTTGAGCTGTTGTCCAATAGTGTGAATAGTGCATACTGTATCAACATCATCCTCATCTTCTCTTGCATCAAACTCTTTATCAGGTCCAACTGGCAGTCTTGAGAGGACATCTGCATTTTGATGATGCTGGGTAGATCTGTATTCTATGGTGTAGTCGTACTGATTTAGTATCAGTGCCCATCTTGCTAGTCTGTTGGCTGCTAGAGCTGGAACTCCTTTGGTAGGTCCTAGAAGTGTGAGAAGAGGTCTGTGGTCAGTTACCAAGATAAACCGTCGACCATACAGGTACTGGTGATACTTCTTTAGAGCAAATGTCCATATTTCCTCTGTGTGCTGGTCAGTGTTTTTGAAACATTGGCTATTGGTCTCTCACTTCCATCAGGATAACGATGAAATAGTACAGCTCCCAGTCCAGTTTCTGAAGCATCACATGAGATTCCAATGTCAAGATCTGGGTTGAAGTGTGCTAAGACACTATCAGTTGATAGCATATCTTTCAGTTTGTTGAAGCTCTTTTCTTGTTCAGTGCCCCACTTCCAGGTCTCTCCTTTGCGTGTCAGTTTATGCAATGGTCCTGTGAGTTGTGACAGATTGGGTATGAACTTGCTGTAGAATTGTGTAGCTCCTAAGAAAGATCTTAGCTGAGTTAAGTCTGTTGGGACTGGCATCTGTTGTACTGCATCTGCCTTCTTTCTTTTAGTGATTCCCTTTGAAGTGAGTTTGTGTCCCAGATACTCTACTGTCGGTTGAGCAAAACAGCACTTGTCTTTTCTACATCTGAGCCCTCTTTCTTCTAATCTTTGAAGAAGTCGACGTAAGTTTTGTAGATGGCTCTCTGCATTGGCTCCACTCACTAGTATATCATCTAGGTATACTGCTACTCCTGGGAGGTCTTGTGTCAGTTGCTCCATGATTTCTTGAAAATACCCTGGTGCTGAGCTTATGCCAAAGGGCAACCTCTTCTGTAGTAGTACTCCTTGGTGTGTTGATAGTGCTAGTCGTCGTTGACTTTCTGGTGCCAACAATATTTGATTGTAGGCATCTGCTAAATCAATCTTTGTGTAGCAATAGCCTCCACCTAGTTTTCTGATTAGATCTTCTGGTAGTGGGATAGGTTTCCTATGTGTTTCTAGCTGATTATTGATAGTCTTGGAGTAGTCTCCACATACTCTGATCTTCCCTGCAGCTTGACCTGTTGTAGATTTGCGTACAGGTACAACTGGTGTTCCATACTGGTTGAATTGAGTTGGTTCCCATATGCCTTTAGCTACACGTGCTTCGTATGCTTGGTTGAGCTCTTCTGTCAAGGCAATAGGAACTGGTCTGGGTCGGCAGAAGACTGGCTTTGTTGAAGGTTTGAAGTTTATCTCTAGTTCAAAGTTCTTGAGACATCCTAGCTCGTCTTTGAATATTTCGGGAAATTCTTTGCACATCTCCTTACACTTGATTTGTAACCTCCCATCTGGCTGGTTCTCTGTAATTGTTGATACAAGGTTCTGTTGTAGCCTGTCATCAATAGAGATGCCTAGTTGCTGTATAGCAGTTCTTCCTAGTAGGTTGAGATCTTGTACAGCACTAATCACAAATGGTAGTCTGACTTCTTTCTGTGCATCCAATTGGGCAGTTAGCTCACATCTGCCAAGCGTCTCTATGAGATGTCCTGAGGCTGATTTGTAGTTAACTGTAGTAGGTTTTAGGTTTGGCTTTCCTAGCTTCTCCCATATTGATTTACAGATGAAGTTGTCACAAGCTCCAGTGTCCAGTTCAAATGTGAAGTTGTCTCCCTCCAGTTTGATGTTTTCAGCAAATTTCACCGTCTTGGTTGATGTGCATTCTATCATCTTTACTGGTTTTCCTACTGCAGATGATTTATTTTTCTTGCATGCTCTTTCTATGTGACCTTGTTTAGAACAAAAGTTGCAGGTGGCTGCTTTGAATCTGCAGTCATCCGCTGTATGGTTAGTTCGGTCACATCTGTAGCATAGCTTTCCTTCCTTCTGCTTGTCAGGTGTAGAGTTGTTTTTCTGGAGTGGTTTGTATCTTGATTTCTGTTGAGCAACCTTGTTGACTTTAGACGAGTTTCCATAAACTGTCTCTTTGGCAACTTTAGCTGCTTCTTCTGTTTCCTGTGCTACCTGTATAGCTTTGTTGAAGTTGAGTTCATTGTCCTTGACCTTGAAGAGAGATTTAAGAACTGCTTCATTGTTTACAGAGCAGATAAATCTTGTTCTGAGAGCCTCATCTAATGGATCTGTAATGTCTATAAAGGCACATGTAGTTGCATCTTGACGAATTCTGGCAGCTAACTCTTGAATAGTTTCTCCAGGTTTCCTCTGCATGTCACTCCAATACTTGTAACGCTCTCTAACAATGAAGCGCTTAGGGTCATACTGGTCTTTGAGAAATTCCAGTATTTCATCCATGTTGAGGTCGTTAATCTGCTTGGGTGTTGAAAGCTGAGCTGCCATATTACTAAGCTGCTTGTAGAGTGTAGGCTGTTGGTTGGTGCGAAAAGTGCCAGCAATCTTGTCTTGATGAATAGAATTTGCTGCAATGAAGGTGTTGAATCTGTCTATGTAATCTGTTAGTAGCTCTGCTGTTGGGTCAAAACCTGGGAAGGCTGGAACAGCGGTTGCAGCTGTTTCTTGTTTCCGTTGTAGGTTTTGTAGTAGTAGCTCCATCAGTTTCTTATTCTCCTCCATTCTTTCATCTTGCTGACATCTGTATTCCTCTTGTTGCTGCTTGAACTCCTCATGCTGCTGTTGTCTATGCTCTTCTTGCTGACGTCTGTATTCCTCTTGCTGCTGTCTCTGGTCCTCCTGCTGCTTTTGCATTAGCTTGATCAGGTCTGCTACTTCTGCCATTGTAGTGGTGCAATTTTGAACAGTTACTCCTGTAATAAACTAGAACTCTTTGTATCGATTTTATCAATGATAAAATCTGAACAAAACTCTTTGTAACTGTTCAAAAGAGAAATCCTTGTCGCCAATTAGCTTCTGTTATGTTTCTGCACAGAAGCAATCAAATAGAGTATTAAATTAGAGAAATGTGGTTTATTGCACACTCCAGAGACAACTGATTTGATAACAGAAAACCCAAGTATTTATATGTTTGGTCATAGAAAAGCTTTGTAAAAAGCTACAAGCATTATTAATAGCTACAGTACTATATAATATTAGCTTGTATAAAGCTTTAGCTAATAAGCATAATGTTTGTTGGCAAAGTACCAATAATACTTGGCACTTGCATGACAAGGGTCCACGCAATTGTATTAATAATGAATTGCTTACGTGAATAACAATTAAAACTCTCGATGTACAGTTCTAAAGCTTCAAGTTTTATTTTCGTTAAAACTTTGAAGACAACACCAAAGAAATAATTAACAACTTCTTGAGACTAATAGTATTTCCTTGTTTAAGACAGTCTTGGTAATTCGGAGTAAATGTGATGTTGAGCAGGAATACTTATTGGCTAACGACTTTAGACTCGTCTCCTTCCGTTCGAGTTTGTAGAGTATCAGGTAGATAGTGGTGCTTGGCACGATTACTTTTTGGCCAACGGGTTTTTCGGGTATCGGGTTTGTTGATACCAGTTTTATGTTTGGAATTTCCAAACATCAAACAAATTTTGAAACTTGCAATGCAATTATAATTCCCTTCAATTTATTTATTGTTTTTTACTATTTTCTAACGACTAATGTTTGTGCTCGCTGCCTTAACCCTTTGTAGTATGAACCCCAACTGTTGGTTTTCAGGCATGGCGTAGGGTGTTTTAGTCTCTCTATCGACCGAAATTCCTACATTCACATGGCTTTGTTTACAAAAGCTGTTTTAAAATAACAGCAATAAGCAATCATATTAATTTGTGCACAATATATTGGACCAGATATTTCACTTCCAATTGTAAGTTTTAAAATATCTTTACCTACTTCCTTCGTCTTAATAACAAACCTTATTTTAACGATAATTTTATTGCGAAATAATTGACAAAACTCGTTTGTTGGTAGGTCATGAATGATATTGATGCAAATAAAGAGCTTTATAATATTAATCACAATTTCTAGTATATTTGGAGCCATAACATAATGAACATGTGCTCAATGGAAATGATGCTATTGTGGTTGTTTTAACAAATTTTTTTAAAGTCGTACAAACTTCTATAGTTTTAGGCTGAATAATGGTAAAGTAATGTTTTTTTCTGTTTTGTGACATTTGCGATGGGTTGGCCAAATCTTTAGTAGTGCTTTACCAAATATCATTGTATTACAAGCGCGTTCACATATATATATATATATATATATATATATAATATAAGTTTCAAAACTTTGAATTGTTGGAGAGTTTGCCAGAGTTACTGATACACAATGAAAAGAAGAGCCAAGGTTTTAAAGGGTTGGCAAGCGAGTTATTAAACAGTGTTTAGAGAGCAGGACGCAATAGATCGAGTCTTTATCCACTCTACTCGCGAATCCGCGCAACAAAACCTGAACTCGCAAGTCAAAACCCGAACCCGCAAGATCTCAAGTGAAGATAAACCTGCGAGTCCAACGGGTTTTATTACCCATGACCAGCACTAAGTAAATTTACATTAAAATTGGTCTACATTAACGAGGGTACAAATAATACGTTTAGCAAGCAAAACCTTTATGTGTTGCATTTGTGCTAAATGCATCGCGTGAAAGTTTTGCTCGGTCAAAGAATTGTTTGAGCGCTAATATCAACTAGTTAAGCAGTGCAAAAAAAGTTGATGTCTGAAGACATTGTGGAAGGTACTGAACAACCAGAAGATATTCGTTCTATCAAAAGCAACAATCAGAATGCGGCTATTTGTTAATGCAAATTTTTTTCAAAAAAACGTTAGTTTTTGCTTCTACATGTAATATAAGTATAGTTTATTCATGACACATGTTCATTAATATATATATTTGTAGCATTTGATCGATTGTCATTAAATCACTTATAAACATTCAGATTTTTAGCGACTTATTTAATAGCATCCTTGCGGTTATCTTAAAACGGCTTACAATGGATCAACACTCTTAACTCCTTTTCTATTGCATATGAAAAGCTGGCTTGGGTTGCAAACTGTAGAAAACATATCAATAATTCCGACGATATTCTATTCAACATTGTTAAATATAGAACAACAAAATTCCTTCATGTTTAGAATAAAATAAAAAATTGACAGTAAGCTTTAACAAATTGCAAAGCAAGGAAAAGGCTCTAATATCATCACAGATTAAATGCAAGCAATAGATAACAACTGGTAGAGATATATCTCAGCTTCCCAATGAAATCTGTATTCAAAGAATAGAGAAAACATAATATTGATATGCTTTATTAGTTATTCTGAGGTGTTGACTGATGTTCTAAAAAGAATCAAGGATATTGGCCCACCAGAAGCTGATATATAGCCAGCCAAACACAGGTCTACCTAATGACGAATCAGAGAAAAAACCCTTTGAAAATCCCGAGAATTGTGACGTATGAAATCGACTTTTTGTACATGTGCTGGAGTCGCGCACCCTTACCGCCGTTACGTATAATGATGGTTTTATGCTACAAGATGTGAAACGCTTCTCGGGATATTAAAGACTTTACAGATTAGCTCTGGTTTCTCAGGAAAATCAAGCAAACATAGTGTGGTAAAGGCAGTTGCCCACAACCCTTCGTCATGATTTATCAAAACAGAAGAGCAGAATTTGACTACTGTGCTTCAAATTTTAACTTGATCTCAACGGATATGCTCTGAAAATCCTCTGTTTAACAAACGGCGCGTGTATAGTCTATATTATGCAACATCTACAATTTGCAGTTTGTTTAGAATAAGAAAGGGAATGTGAATTTTTGTTCATTCATCATCTTTCTACTGTGTACCTACTGCAGCATTCAGTTGATTTTCATGGTTATCATCACTATTAACAAACTGTAAGTTCACTACAGCCATAATTTTAAAAAGAATAACTTGACCGTGCTGCTCTTGCTGTAAGAAAATAAAAACGATAACTTTTGATTTGATTTTTGTACATCCATCTGTAACTGTTATCTTATCTAAGATTATTTTTTATGATTAATATAATAATCATAATGCATATTACACAAAATAATAATATAACTGTGAATAGAATAAATGATGTAACTAATATAATTTGCAGAAAATTATAAATGATAACCAAGATTGATGATTGATTTAATTGATTCCATTTACTAGCTATAGTTAAAAAAATCTGAACAGCGCTAAAGATGAGTCTGAATTAGTGCTGCACGATAACATGATATAATTCGATATGACAATATAGTTCAGTGGATGATTTTATATTTGGTTAATTGTCAAGTCGATATGAATATTGAAGCCGATATTTTATCGAAATATCGGCTTATTTTATTTTGGAAAAATGGAGTTGTCTATTATTTTTATTGTAGCGAAGGGACAACTCCTGTTTTTAAACTAATATTACCTTAGGACACTTATATTTCGCTAGTATTTAGTTTCGTGAGTAGCATACAGAGTAAAATTTCGCTGCAACTTAATTTCGCAGGTCTGATGAGTGCGAAAATATAGTGATGTGAAAATAAATGCGGTGGAACAAACATTATTAGATTCCTCAGGTCCAGTTCACTGGTACGAAATATTTTTCAATTTGGGACTAATTTTAATATGGGAAATTTTCGCGAGAGTATGTTGCCGCAAAAATGCGAAAGTTAGATGCCGCAAATACATAAGTGTCCTAGGGTATTCAATATCCTCTCATATCGCTCATGTTAAAGCCCAACACTATATATTGAAAGAAGAAAACTCCAATGTTCCATATTTTTCGATATTCGATATATTTTGAGATCAAATAATCGAATGTACATGCAAAGATATCGTGCAGCACTAGACCAAATAGGGAAGCTAAGTGGGAGAACAACAAAACTGAGCTGAACTAGCAAGATAGCGAAATATTGCGAAACAATAGATGCGAGTAATTATTTCTTGCTAAAACTGATCTACACGTCAGAGGGACTGGTTCGGAATTCTCAGAGCAATGATTGTTAGGCCAAATTTGATTGTTCTATACTTCCAGGGATTAAACCAATTAAAACACTGTGATTGTTATAGGAGAGCGCATTAGTTAGTTTAATTGACCAATGGCACACAAGTCGATTTCATACATCATATATTGAAGCTAATATGAAGATTACCAAAACACTTATGTCTTCTGGTAGACCTGTTTTTGGCTGGCTATATCTCAGCATCTGGTTGGTCAATTTCTTTGATTCTTTTTTAGAACATCAGTAAACACCTCAAGATAAATAATACAGCATAATAATATTATGCTTTCTCTATTTTTTAAAGTTTTTTGGCAAGTTAAAGGTAAGTTAGCAGATTTATTGCATCCAATAGGTTAACACCACTCCACCGCATAAAAAGGGCAAAATATAGGCGACATTTGCTTTGCTTGAAAAAATTTTAAATTTGTTTACCCAAAATTCTGACAAACCGTTTAAAAATACAACGCCGGCTTCTATTTGAACGCCACCTTTAATCTACCTTCACTAGAGAAGGAATGAAAAGTAGAGCGCCATGCCATTCAATTAAAAGATTTATGGTATTTGTAGCACCTTTTCCAACAATTTAGTGTTTTTATATGATATAATAATGTACATAATAATCCCAAGACCAAACACGATCAAAGCGATTGGTGGGGAGATTAATGATAACTGCACTTGTGCACATAACTCCCGAAAATTATTTATTAACGGCCGTCGCAGACTCTTGTACTAAAATCTCATCAACAAATTTAACCATTTTCGTGAAGAGTCGTTTAAATATAATAATGATACAAAACACATATAAACCTTTTTAAATATGTTACCAAGTATTTGAAAGGTTACCACAAAACCCTGAAACTAACCCATCTGATTGGATTATACATAAATAGACAGATTAATTCCGCCTTTAACTGCGATAAAAAAATTACATGCCTAATGTATTATGGTTATGAAACATAAGAACGCTGGTTATGAATTAAAACCGGCATATGAAACGCCGACAAAGCCGTGCGACAGAGAGTAGAAATATTAAGACGCAAGCATTTTACGAGAAAAACGTGGACTTTTCACCAATCTATGGCATTGTTTATTTGCTGAAAGTTTGTGTAATTAGCGTGGACTGTTTAAGGCGTAGACCAATTTACAGGTACAAAAATGAGGTACAAAGTTTATCAGCCTACGTTTTTGTCCAATTACCGAAGGTTTTTAAATTATCTAGAACATTATTCAGATTTCTTTACATTTTATCTACAAGCTAGGGCGGAACTGAAATGCCCCTTTATGACAAGAATGTTTCTTTATTTCACTCCAGTTTGCATAAAACCTCCAGACGCCTGAATGCTAATGCTTGCTTTCTGTTAAATATCGCTGTCAAAACCATTCTCCATTCACAACACAACCAACTTTCAAATTGTATATTACACGGCAGCTTGCCGCTTTATTTTTAATATTTCGTTTCGGAGATATGGTAAACATATTTTTTTATTGTTGTTGTTAGTTAAATTACGCACAGTAGGTTAGGTCTACAGCTTGAATTAATGTTTATTTCATTGTTGTAAAACATAAGTTTGAGATAGTAGATTAAGTCTGATTTTTTTCCAAACTTTTGTTTTGCATAATTGACCTTTTGAATTTTTTTTCAAAACAATTTGACAACTACCATGAACATACCACCTCCTAGAACACCTCGTCGTCATATTGGCCATCTACGTGTCTCCCAATTATTACGGTGGAGGAGAAATAGAAGGTCCTTACAGTAACCATCAACATCAAATGCTAATTTTCAACAACACGCTACTCAAAATAATAACAACAACTCATCTGATCTCGAGAATTCTTTAGTAGATGTTATAGGCAAAGTCTACAACATTTAAACCAACTCATTTCCTTCAGAAAATATTTAAGGTGCTTCTATTAACTATGAAGTTATTATTCTAAAAAATAAGTCATTTAGCCAAATGTTCTATTTCATTTAAGCACAAACAAAAAATCAAGGTCAACCTAAAATGTCACGAAAAAGTTCATCATCATCATCATCATCATCAATCCATCATCCTTCCTAGCAATTTACTTTATACTGCAAGCAAAACTTCAAAAAAATAAAAGCATTACCTTTAAGTATACCTATTGTTGGTATGGTTTAATGGCCGTACAAATAAAAAAAGACAACACAAATATATAATATAGAACTTTAAACATGTGAAAATGGTCAGATCATTGGAGAAAGTTTGTACTGAAATTTTCCATTGGCAAGTTTTATCACAATTCCTAAATTACCAGACTGCTCTTCCAAATAAAAAACTGGACATTATAATTTATGTAGAACTTGTTGACAGCTGATTGAAATGTTTTTTGTTTTCAATTAATTGTTTTTTGCAGTTTCTATAGTTACTGTGCCTAACCTAGGTTATTTGATACTTGTTGCAAGTTATTGATGTTTTGTTTTTTTCAAAAAAACTAGACTATTTACAAACTAATTCAATTATTTATATTTGATCAGAACTTAGTTTTTAAGAATAATAGCAGATTTAGTTAGAAAACTCTACTTTCATATAACAAAGGTTTGGGTAAAATCCACTAAAAGGAAAATCGATCTTTTTTTCATTAGCTACACATATGATCCTTTTCAAACAAAAATATTTTGATGTAACTCTACTGGTCATGCTGGCATTCCTTATAAAAACTGGTGATTCATTTCTGTACAGGAAAATATCCTATGCTCAACTACCGGTCACGATATCAAAATTACCTCTTTTTTCTTCTCAAAGAGGGCTTTTATTGGTTTCTTGCTGGTTGAGGTCAATCGCATTATGATCTTTTGGTGTGATTTTTTCTCATCACAATATCCTTCTTGTTCAACATCAGACAAATCACTGTCTGGGTCAATGGAGAGGCTTGAAACTTGATCAATGTCTGAAAGATCACACAATGTTAGAGAAAATGAAGTTCCTAAGTTTATGTTTGGAGTTGCAAGTTAAATTAGAAGAATAGATAAATTTCAGTGGAAGTGAAAAAAATATACACAAAAGAAAAAGACCGATGGCAAATATTTAAATAATTATTTTATTATTCACATGTGTATCCATATGGAATTACTAGGGAAAACAGTTTTTTTAATAAGTTATTCACACATTTGGTTGCTTACTTTCTGAAAAGCTGAATTGGTACGGTTCCAAATTGGACAAATAATTGTCAACTGCAGCGACTTCATTGCCAGTGAGTTGTATGCCTACAATACAAAGTTGGAAGATGATCATGAGCTCCGTTTGATTGAATTGCATGTTCCAATTTTGAAACAAACTTTGTAATAATTGCCAAGCAACGATAATACAAACCTGCAAAATAGGCGAGCTAACAAATTCTATGCAAAGTTATAAACAAAGTTAACACCTCACTTACATGGAAACTTCAAAGGTAAGGGGACATTTGGCGAGGAAGTGGAATATTTTTTGCAAATGACCGGTTCTACTCCAGAAAACATCGAAAATTCTGCAGAGCTGGCTTGGCAATGTTCCAAATTGGACAAATAATTGTCAACTGCAGTGACTTCATTGTCAGTGAGTTGTATGCCTACAATGCAAAGTTGAAAGATTATTATGAGCTCATTTCAGTTGAATGTGATGTACAAATTTTGCAATAAACTTTGTAATAATAGTCAAGTTACACTAATTTAAAACTGTAGAAAGAGTAAGCTGTCGGATTCAATGCAAAATTGTAAACAAAGTCAACATCTCACTTACACGGAAACTTCAATGGTAGTAGGACATTTGAAGGGGAAGTGGAATATTGCTTGCAAATGACGGGTTCTATCCCAGAGAATGTCGAAACTTTTAATTTGGCTTCTCCATTTGCCTCATAGACTGAGTAAAGCCATTCAGGATTAACCTGGAATTTTGGTTGCCGATCTCCTCTAAACAGGCAGTGTGAACAATAGGTGCGAACAGCTACATGGCAAGCTTTCCATGATTGAGACAACTGGCGAATGATGGCATCTGTGACTCCAATCAAGCGCTGCCAGGATGTGCTAAGCTCTTTGGGGATGGTTGCAATGCTTACTGTTATGACTCTTTCGTTGAAATTGTGTTGAACAGTTGTTACACTATTTCCCTGCGCGATAGTAACTCCACTTTTAAAAGCAGAGCTTTGGCAAACAGGGTTGCAAAGAAGATTCAAAACTGCAACAGAAAGTTGGTGATGAACATACATCGGTATGGGTAAACCTTCAAGAAGGATGTCTAATTTTAACTGCATCCTATTTTTCATATTGGCCACATCTTCCATAAATTCAGAAGCTACAGCTGGAATCAAAAATTCTGCATGTGTAGACTTCCCAATTGGACCATGCATCAGCAAAAAAGACTTCAAAAGCTCAATTGAGACATCAAACGGAAAAGCAGAATTGCTGAGAAGATTTTTCAGAAGAGCTTCAGCCAAAATGCCATCGTGTAGATATCGTTGCACCAGTGCTCCATATCCAAGCTTATGTATGACTCTGCCCTGGTGAGCAAAAAACTCAAACTTGGAGAGATGATCATCCCACTGATTTTGTGATCTATGATGAAACAGCAGGTTTATCATAGTTGTGATTTCACTGAACTTGTGAAAAATGTAACCCGAAAGACCTTTGAGTTTTTCAAAGAAGAACACCCGACCCGCATTGTGCATGTACCGCAGAATAATTACTGGATCATCATCTGGAAACTTTTCCAGCACTTGTGATAGCTTCACATATGGCTGATGAGAAACTTGTTGGATAAAAAGCACCACAGAACTCCACAGCTTTGGAAGTTCTACAATATGATCTTTGCATCTTTCATTGAGCTTCTTTTTCAGATGTTCTATGTTGGATGTGACTTCTGGATCGATTCCAAATTCGAAAATCTCATCATCATCAAACAATGGCAGGTGCCTGTTGGACAGATGCTCAATAACATTCAGCACTTTTGGAAACAGACTTGCAAGTTGATTTTCTTCTTTTAGCAGTTTCCGTCGTATCGACTCTGCTGCGGTGAGAAGCTCTTTTCGTGTTTGAGTGATCTGATCACTTGCTAGTTTATCTGTATGAGTGAGAACAAGAATCGGCGGGCCAAGCTTAGGGCAAGCAAGGTAAAGATGAGATAGCCAATCGAAACACACATTTTTGCATGCAATCTCACCTCCATTAGCTTGCGCCTTTGTGGCAAAATCTGCTAGATCAACAACTATCAGATGTACACATCTCTCTTTGCTGAGAATTTGGTATGCGAGATGATAAACTTGATTACCACCATAATCAAAAGGTTTGACTTTGGTGGCCTCAAGAGGTAAATCTTCTACTTGAAATACTCTGGTTGTCTCATCTTTTTTAGAGTCTTTATCACGATGTGTCAGAACACGTTTGCCAGCTTTCAGTGTTCTAAATAAGCTTGTTTTGCCAGACAGCGTGTTTCCAATAACAGCTATTGGCACTTCTACCAACTTTTCTGGCTTTTCAGCAGCAAGATCAACAAAAAACTTTCTGATAGCATGTATTCCTTGTTCACAAACACTGTATGGAGGCACCTTCAAGTTTTCACACCCTTCACAATTAAGACGAACAAGACTCTTCATCTCTAAGACTGCACTCTCTATTTTTTCGAGCTTAGTGTTTTTCCTCAGATCCAGTTTCACTAGCCTTTCTAGTTTGTAAATCCAGAATGGGAGAGACTGAATGTTGTTGAAAGACAAGCCCAAATCTCTCAGCATCCGAAGACTGTGGCATCTAAAATATAGTTTTGTTACTGATTTTTGAACTACAAACAATTTTTGGTAAAAGCTTTTGATACATCCAAAGGCAGTGTCACCAACATACATGTAAATAGCAGCATATCACCGCAGATTGAACTATGCAGTGCATTATTTTAAACTTTTGTGCATTATTATGATTAAATATAACACAAATATTGCAAACTTCTTCATTATATTAATGGCTGAAGGTGCTCAAGAATGTCATTAGTTGTGTTATAGCAACACCAGATTTATTCTTCAAATAAGCAGAAAGATTATTAAGTTGGGGTTATATCTCTTGTAATCATATATTAATTATGTGCTGCCAAAAATATTTTAACTTAAGTTGCACATTTTTTATACAAAAATTCACTCAGTAAAAGTTTGGTGAACCCATTTGATTGAGCACATATATATATGATATATTAATATGATATATATATATATATATTTATATATACATATATATGTATATATACATACGATACATACATACATACATACATACATGCATGCATGCATACATACATACGATACATACGATACATACATACATACATACATACATACATACATACATACATACATACATACGATACATACATACATACATACATACATACATACATACATACATACGATACATACATACATACATACATACATACATACATACATACATACATACATACATACATACGATACATACATACATACATACATACATACATACATACATACGATACATACATACATACGATACATACGATACATACATACATACATACATACATACATACATACATACATACATACATACATACATACATACATACATACATACATACATACATACATACATACATACATACATACATACATACATACATACATACATACATACATACATACATACATACATACATACATACATACATACATACATACATACATACATACATACATACATACATACATACATACATACATACATACATACATACATACATACATACATACATACATACATACATACATACATACATACATACATACATACATACATACATACATACATACATACATACATACATACATACATACATACATACATACATACATACATACATACATACATACATACATACATACATACATACATACATACATACATACATACATACATACATACATACATACATACATACATACATACATACATACATACATACATACATACATACATACATACATACATACATACATACATACATACATACATACATACATACATACATACATACATACATACATACATACATACATACATACATACATACATACATACATACATACATACATACATACATACATACATACATACATACATACATACATACATACATACATACATACATACATACATACATACATACATACATACATACATACATACATACATACATACATACATACATACATACATACATACATACATACATACATACATACATACATACATACATACATACATACATACATACATACATACATACATACATACATACATACATACATACATACATACATACATACATACATACATACATACATACATACATACATACATACATACATACATACATACATACATACATACATACATACATACATACATACATACATACATACATACATACATACATACATACATACATACATACATACATACATACATACATACATACATACATACATACATACATACATACATACATACATACATACATACATACATACATACATACATACATACATACATACATACATACATACTACATACATACATACATACATACATACATACATACATACATACATACATACATACATACATACATACATACATACATACATACATACATACATACATACATACATACATACATACATACATACATACATACATACATACATACATACATACATACATACATACATACATACATACATACATACATACATACATACATACATACATACATACATACATACATACATACATACATACATACATACATACATACATACATACATACATACATACATACATACATACATACATACATACATACATACATACATACATACATACATACATACATACATACATACATACATACATACATACATACATACATACATACATACATACATACATACATACATACATACATACATACATACATACATACATACATACATACATACATACATACATACATACATACATACATACATACATACATACATACATACATACATACATACATACATACATACATACATACATACATACATACATACATACATACATACATACATACATACATACATACATACATACATACATACATACATACATACATACATACATACATACAGACATACAGACATACAGCCAGACAAACACCAAGATTTATATAGATATTAGGTGAATGCCCAGAGTTGCTCGGGTAATAAAAAAGTCTTTGCACAAAAAACTTATTTTTATTTAACATATACAGCATTTACCATTCTAACCTTCAAAATGTTATGAAAAAAGCGTTTC